>NC_049239.1:10666371-10982743 GCF_011100685.1 Canis lupus familiaris | reverse complement strand
GAGGAAGCACTACAGAAGCAAACCACTCTGTAATTTCTCAACTGTGAGACAGTAAAAGTTTGTTGTTTTAAGCCACTTAAAAGAACAAACACACAAGAAAACACTACGTATTCTTTATCTCCACTCAGTTTTAAATAAAAATGCACTGGTTTAAATTATAGCTGAGTGAGTTTATGCTATAGCTCTCCTAAAATTTCTTAACTAGAAAAGCATGCAATAAAGAAATACTTTAATAAGAGGAATTTTAAAGCTATTCTTCCTGAGGTCAACAAAGACAAGTAAGATAGTTGTTTTGTTTTGTTTTTCCAAGAAGTGAATCAGCTGCAGATCTAAGCTAGAGAATGTTAGATTGAATGGGTAATTCCCACTGATTGATCCCACAGACATTTTTATGGGAGGCTGATGAAGTACAGCCTAAGGATAAGCATGAGCTGGGGGATGGGAAGCTGGCCGGCTCCCAACAAGAAATCAGAGCTGGTGCAAAGTTGGCTTCATGCTGTGGAGAGGAATCGGGATCTCCAGGACCTGCCATTCAACCATTACAATGAGCTAAAACCAGTGCTTGAAAAACACTAGGTAATGACCAGTATGCTTTCCTGCCCAATCAGTCTGATACAGCAAACCAAAGGAAAACAACAGATAACCACCATAAAACATTCAAATACCATTTGGCAGCTGAGCCTCAAGGTAGCCAGTCCGTAGGTATACAGTGCTACAGAAAGAACCACAGACCACCTCATTTTCACGGAGCGCTAAACTAGATATGAAATAATATTTGGCATTCCAGTACAGTGACAGCATTTTTGTTATAAAAATGGGTTTAAAAAATCACTGGCTAATAAAAATAGAAAAAAAAAAACAAAACAAAACTTGGACTTATTTTCCAGAAGCAGAAAGATTCTTTTAGAATTTATTGTATCTCTATACAAACGAGTAAATGTACAAAAGGAATACTTTATTCTCTCTCTCCTTTTTTTTTTTTTTAAGATTTTATTTATTTGAGAGAGAGCACAAGCAGGGGGAGTGGCAGAGGGAGAGGGAGAAGCAGGCTCCCAACTGCTGATACGAAGCTCGACCTCAGGACCTGGGATCATAGCCTGAGCCAAAGGCAGACACTTAACCAACTGAGCCTGAGCCCCTAGTGGGCACCCCCTACTCTCTTTTTTAAAAATAGCACTTCATTAAGATAATGAAATATGCCAGAAACAGGTCAGAAAAAAAAAAAGCCATAATCGTTCTAAAACTTTATGAAAGCCTGCAAGAAACTTCCACAACAGGTAAAAACATGAGTTTAATTGCTCTTTTGTTATTTTTAAATGCTACTTTTTTGTTTGTGGAAGGGACATTTCAAAGCACTAGATGACAGCTCTGTTTTTCTTGCCCTATATCTACTCCAAAGGATGATCAGTGAGAGGCACTGAGGTCCCATCTCCCCCAAGGGATAATGGTCTTACAATTTCACCACAATTGTCTTTCTCAAAATTTCTCCTAACGAATAGTTAGACATTAAAAATATTATGGATAAATAAAAAGCCCCAAGACTGCACATAATGGAAGACACAAAGCACTTACCTTCTTCCCTCCAGTCACAAACTGCTTGCAGCTGGATTTCACGAAATGGGGGTGCACAGCAATGATCTGCAAAGGAACAAGAACCCATCACTGATTTAGGAGTCACAGTGAGAGCACAGAATGAAACTCCTTTACACATTACAGGTAGCATGATCTAAAAATTATCCTGATAGCTAGGTAAGAAGAAATCTATGCAGGTAATAGCCTAAGACTGATGAAGTCTGAGTTTTGCTCTTTGGTAAAAAGACTTCTCCTGTGAAGCCAGGTCAAAGCTGAACGATGAGAGTGAATTAGCTCTAGTTTCTGGCTGAGTAAAGGACTCTGAGTGGGCACCTCTTCCTTAAGATCAATCAAGGCAACAAGATGTCACAAATGCTTGTAACTGAATATGATGCATGGGAGAAATCCAGAAAAAGCCAACTAATTCCTTGTCCCAGATGCCTTCCAATGATCTGAGGGCACCCACGTTGAACAGGTGGGGGAGTGTGACCTCCAATACACGTGGAGAGGAGGGGTCACTCGGAGGCCCTGGCAGTGGGAAAGCTAACAGAGCTGTAGGACCCCAGCGACAGAGCTGACCAAGCAGGACCTCCCCTTGGCCCTGCAGCCCAAGTGGTCCCCCCCCCACACCCATGCTCACTGGCTGTCCACTCAGCCAATCTCCTCCCAGCCCCTTTCAGGGGTTTCTCCACAGGCTGCTCCTCCCTCATCACTGTCTACTTCATTTACCCTGACTTTTCTGGAAGGTTTGGGGGCTCCCCTCAGCGCAAGCTCATCCTCGTGGCTCCTCCTTTGTGGTTGTGCGTCTGCATATACTCTTACCACCTTGTTCCAAAACCACTGTAATTGCTAATACATCTTGGTTTTTTTCTAACCTAACATAACAAGCACTTTTGGGCATTAAAAGAAAAGTCACACAACTGTACCTTCACAACTTTTAACTAGATGCCATTTTATATTCTTATTGACTAATACATTCCCATCCTCCAATGGAACTGATTCCACCTCCTACACTGTCATTGTTTGGGCTTTAGGCATATGCTGCCATCTTTCTCCAACCATTCCTGCCTCCCAGGCTAGCCCTGCTTCCCTCCAACACTGTCCTAATCCACCCTGGAAACGAACTGAGTCATTGACACATTCTTAACATCTCTCATGAGAGTCCTCTTACCTCCCTTATAATGCATAACTCTAGAGAGCAACTTATTCCAGATATCCCCTATGTTCCTTGACCACATTATGTCAGCCTTTTCTTCTCTTCAGCTGTAAGAAACCAAGGCCTCCTGGGTCACTGCTCTTAACAGCAGCTCCTACAGGGCCCAAGTGGGCGGTATGTAGGCTCGGTCTCACTAACAGAGGCAGGAGGACTCTTTCCTACCTAGGTCACTCTCCCTCCCTACGTGGTCGAATCCATTCCCCAGCACTGCCCAGCTAAGTATTCTTTGCTCTTTATTTGCAATCTTTACTCCTCTGCTGATTTTTTTTTTTTTTTTTTTTGCCATCAACTAAAGCATGACTGGCAGGAATCAGGCCAGGACAACGCCCTGCTCTCCTACTGGATGATCTCTCTTCTCCATCACCAAATTCTTCAGGAAAAAAAAGTTTACACTGGTTGTTTCTACTGCTTCATCTACAATTTCTCCCTTCCTTTCCTTCCTTCCTTTCCTTTCCTTCCTTCTTTCTTTTTTCCTTTCCTTTTTCCTTTCCTTTCCTTCTTTCAATTTTATGTATTAATCTGAGAGAGAGAGAGAGAGAGACCATAAGCTGGGGGAGGGGGAGAGGAAGAGGGAGAAGCAGCCTCCCCACTGAGAAGCCCAGGCAGGACTCGATCCCAGGACCCTGGGATCATGACCTATGCTGAAGGCAGAGGCTTAACTGACTCAGCCACCCAAGCGCAGCCTCCAATTTATTTCTTGATATATGGTGAGCTTTCATATGCTTTTGAAACTGTCCTCACTAAGGTCACCAGTGACTTCATAATTACCAGGTAAATGCCCTGTGTCAGTCCTCATCATGTCACTTCTACACTGATGCCCACTCCTTTCTTCTGGAATCTCTCACTCCTCTGGCTTGCCTGACACCATTCTTCTGGAGAGTCCTTGCTCCCCACCCCATATACACACTGCCTGAATCATTACATTGGAATGTTCCAGAATTTCACCATCAGTCTTCTCTGGTCACTCTTTAACTTCTACCTGGATGATATCTTTAAACAATGTTCATCCTACTCAACTGTGGTTATCAACTTTGCATTTTTAGGACCAATCTCTACCTGAGCTCCACATTCATGTTTTTAACCTCTAAACCATTTCCACCAGATATACTAGTCATTTGAACTCAGCACCAAATGAGCAACATCCCTTCTTGCAGCTGATGGCATCACCACATACCACTGCCAGAGCAAGAACCAGCTCCTCCCTCCTTCATCACCCCATCCAACCCATCACGATGGCTTGCAGCAAAGTCTACTTTCTAAAAGCTTTCTACGTTCACGCCTTCAACTCCACCTTGAATATTCCTGACCCTCCTGTTAATGAGGTCCTATGAAGCCCTGCCTCAAGTTCAGCATTAGCCTTCTAAATTGCCTTCTGTCTACAATCTCTCTCCTGCTTAAATCACCCTCCACTCTGGCAGAGTTGCCTTTCTAAAACACACATCAGATCCTATCTCTCCTTTACCTGTTGATCAATAAGTGTTTGAATAAACAAGTGAAAACAATGAATGACCTCTTCCTTCAACAGCTCTAATCATCACTTTAACGACCATAACTGTTATTTAAGACCGCTCTTCCTGCCACGCATCTATCAGCCCTCTAATCTATACTGTATATAGTCACCATATTAATTTTCCTTAAGCTTAGCTCAGTTTATGTCACTTCTCTGCTCTTAAACATTCAATAATTTCTCCTTATCTACCAGAGTTCCAAATTCTCTAGCCTGAAAATAAAACCAGCCCCAAACTGCCTGCACGGCTCTCCTGCCAAGTCAGTGTTTTGTGCACCATCTAAACTAGACTGTTTTTGCCACTTCCTGAACACAACTTGGAACTTTCTGGCCTCTCCATCTATATTATATTGTTCTTCCACATGGAGAGCCGGTTTGTCTGCCCTGTCCATTTATTAATGCCCACCCAAATATCACTCCTCCTGTGAAGCCCTCACCAACAAGGACAACTAGAAGTAAACTCTTGGCTTTGGACTCCTTGATACTGTTTTTACCTCTTTGATTCTTTAATCATAGGCTGTATGTGTCATCTCACTCACTACAACAAAAGATTCCTGGGGACGGACCGATGTCATAGTCATATAACACACATCCTGTGCTCTTTTACACCATCAGATGATATCTAGTACTTCCTAAGTATTGAGAAGATGCTTACTGACAAAATTAATGCAAGATGGGTAGCGCTCAAAGTACTGCAATCCTAATTGTCTTAGTTAAGAAAACCCTTAGAAAAATTAAAATTTACTGAATACTTACTTTAATGGGACAGTCAAAAGTCTCATGAAATTCTTCTCCAGAATACAGTCCAAACACCTGCACCTGAAAAGTAAAATGGATCCTGTGAGTTCACCATGACAGCAACAAAGAAGGCTGCTGAGTCGGTCAAAATACATACTATTGATTTTTTAAAAAGTAGAATATTTAATAATCCAAGACCCCTGTGATCTCTATTAAAGATCCAATGAAAACAATTCTATCAGGGTGAGAGTACTCCACTGCAATTAAGCTTTTATAAGCATCTCATGGATATAGTTCCCTTTACTTACCACAAATTTGTTTTATTAAATGGATACCAACTTTTAAAAATGAAATAGGTATGAATAGGTTATTAATATTCTTTTATGAACTTCCCATAGGCTAGCCCTAAAGGAATTATTTTTTCCTTCCCTTGAAGGAAAAAAAAGAGCTTCTTTTTTTTTTTTTTTGAGTCATATATACATAAATCAACCATGCAGATCAATGTAGCAAGAGATTAGGTGAACTGCACTTCATTTATAATCTTATGCTGAATCTACTGAGAGTGTATAAAAATAAGATTTAAGTTTCTACTTATTACTGCCTCCTTTAAATTTGTTCCAGACTACTTTATCCATAATCTGAGTGGTTTACTTAAAAACTGAATGATAGACATATTGCAAAAAGTACGAATCATAAATTTACAACTTGATAAATTTTTATGAAATTGCATAAACCTTGCAGACACCATCCAGATCAAGAAATAGAACCCAAGGAGTGCTTTTGTATTGCTTCGCATTCAGTAACACCCTCACAAATGAACCACTACTTTCAGGTCTATCACCACAGATGAATTGTGCTGGTGTTTGAATTTTATATAAATAGAATCATAAACTATTTCGCTGGCTTCTTTCACTTTACGTCTTCCTTAGAAGATTTATCCACACTGTCATGTATAGCAGTAGCAGGTTCTTTGCCTTTGCTGTATAGTATTTCAACGTATGAATACACCACAATTCACATATCCACCTTCTGTTGATCATTTGGGTTGTTTCCACATTGGGGCTATTACAAATAATGCTCCCATGAGCACTCTTTATAAATTTTTTGGTGCACTTAGATACACATTTGTGAAGAGTACGTAAGTGGGAATGGAACTGTCACAGGCTAGGCAACTGTTCACATTTAATAAACAGCCAAACCATTTCGCAAAGTGGTTTCCATCAATTTACACTCTTATCAGCAGAGCTTAAGATTCCAGGAGCTCTCAGACACTTGGAGCTAACTATTAGGGGCACTTAGAACTGTTTCCCAACACTTGGGATGTGTGCACTTTTTTTCTAGTCTCTAGAAGAGAGGTAGTACTCCTTCTTTAATTTTGTAAGAACTCACTAGTGAAGCCATCTAGGTCAGATGGCTCTATGTGAGGAATTTTTAAATTACAAGTTCAAATATTTAAGTAGTTATAAAACTATTCAGGCTTTTGATTTCTTCTCATTTTCATCCTAGTAATTTGTGAAAGGTTCATTTTTGCGAGTTCAAAGAGGAAAATTTACTCATGACACAATTTTTCGAGACAGAGTCATTCATTAAGAGGTAAAATCATGAGGACACCCTTTTTGGGGCTACTCCTTTCACATCCTGTGCCAAGTGTGTTACCTGGATTCCAACAACAGCACACAGTCCAATGGAACAAAGATGGAATGTGATTTACCCTGAGGTGGTCTGTTAGAAGGTATTCTTGACATATAAACACATGCATGTCCCACTACCATCTTGCTTCTCATTGTTTGGAGGAATTATCATTACTGCACAGATAAGATCCCTGGATACTAATGGCCAGGCCCCACCCTAGACAAACTAAACAGTTCCAGTGGGGTAGAATGGCATTTTAAAAGGTTCACATCTGCAAGTATGCAGTTAGCAATGAAAATCCTGCTCATTTGGTCCTTATAGGAACACCGCTAGGTATGACAGCAAACACTACCAGGCCTGTGGACCAGATGATTCTGCAGAAAAATGAATGACTTGCCCAAAGTCATTAAGAAGCAAGAATAATGTTCCAAACTCTATTCTCTTACACACTAACATTATATGACACAGCCTATAATATGGAAATAGATGTCTTTCTATGTTAAGTGTAGGCAAAGTGGGACAGGAAAAAAAACATTCAAAAGCCTCAAATATTTACCAAACGGAAATGAAGGTGAATGTCAGACTCTGAATTAGGCAACTCTGTGACAAAAGCTGAAACTAAATGAAGCCGACCATTCATTCCACTGGACAAGCTTTCTTCTGACTACAGCAGAGTAAAGGTGATATTCAGAACAAAAGTCAGGGGATTTTTATTGTGGGGAAAAGTATATGAGATGTAAATAAACAATGTATGAACCCACAGAAGAAGACTGAGGCATCAGTAAATGAGAAAATAAATATTAAGGAATGTGAATCTAAAGGTGAAATTAAATTATGAATCAACAGGGATAAATGTCCCTTAAAAAATTACGAACCCATATTAAAAAAACGTTATGAACCCATAGGAGACGTAATAGTAGAATAAGGGGGAATCAACAGGAAAGTGAACAGACCAGAGCTCTGGGCTATGTCTCTACTGCTACGTTTACTTCTTAATCACCTCTTCCTCAAATACTCCTATTTTCTCCTTCAATATGGAAAACACTGTAACTTCATGAGACAAGTCTCATAAATGTGAGCAGTACAAGCAGGGTAATTTGTAAAATCTTCTACATTTTGGTTCATTCCAGTAATGTGACAGGCCAAAGGAGTTGGTCACAAGTTATACTACTATAGCTAATTAAACCCAAAACAATTTTTATTCATTTCTTCTCTTTCTCCCTCTCTATTCACTTTGCCTTTTGTCAGTGGATATCATACTTGTTTGTGAAAGGCATTTGTTGAATGTCTGCCTAGAATTCTGGCTTTAAGGAAGATCACATTCCAGATAAGAACCTGTAATTACAGACTAAAGTAGAAGGGATCCTTTTGAAAATGGTCTCCTCTAACAATCTCCCCCAATTAATCACAAAAATATCTAATGAAGGAAAAGACAAAATTCAGAACAGTTGGCCTTATAGTCAATCTTCTGCAGTCCTGGACGATTTCTCATGAACTCTAGGCCCGAACCACGGAAAGTATGTGATATGTTTTATTGCTTAAAGTAAAGAAAACGTACCCTCACAAAGCAGTAAGAAAGGTGTGTATTCTTCTCCAATTGAGCATCGAGTTATATTATTTGCCAACCGGGAAACTGGGCGACAGCCCATCTGATATAGAGTAACCGTGCATGAGGTGGCCAGAGTGTCAAAACAACCCCCCAGGAAGGACTTCCCTTGAAATGGCTTCCAGCTTCCAAACAGCAATGGGTAGAGTAGGAAGAGGAATGAACATGAAAGTAGCCATTCCATTGAGGGTGGTCGCTGAAGAGACCCTCACAGAGGAGATTGCCAGTTTTCATTTCCTCCACCCATAAAGAGTGTCAGAGACTCAGGAGAGGTGACAGCAGAGGCTCCCACATCACTGGGGGTGCTGCCTTCACTGATTACCTCTGGGCAGAGGAATTCAAGCTCATTAGCAGGACCCCTGTGCGGAGCTGAGAAGGTGATTTCCACAACACCCAAAATGGTAACAGGCAGGGCCAAGAGCAATCAGACATAGAATGTGTTTGCTAGCCCAGATTCAGAAAGAGCCCTTCTCCTTGATCTGGAATGGATAAACAAGCAACAAAAAATGTATACAAGGTCTATAAAAAGGATACTGCAGAGCACAATTCTGATAACTTGGAGGGAGAAAAAGCATGCTTTTAAAAATGTTTACTGGTAAGCGGATAAGAAAGAAAACTAGAA
The DNA here is from genome assembly GCF_011100685.1 of Canis lupus familiaris. Lineage (NCBI taxonomy): Eukaryota > Metazoa > Chordata > Mammalia > Carnivora > Canidae > Canis > Canis lupus. Next base: position 10,973,850 of record NC_049239.1, on the reverse strand, counting down.
AACTGTTCAGTGACTTCACTAAGATGACAAGACCTCCATGAGTCTGGAGCAGAAAGATAGCCTGATGATGCTAGTAAATACAATGTTTCTTTAGTTCCTCATACTATTCCAAACAATTTACAAATATTAATTCATTTACTTCTAATAATTAAGGAGGCAGACACTATCATTATCCCCATTCTATAGAAGAGGAAACCGACTGAGGCACACAGCGACAGGAATAATGAACCTGACATCATACAGCCAAAATGTGGCAGGACAATTCTACTCCTAATCTTGACACTGTACTGTCTGGCACTTTAAGACATACAGAAAGCTGTAAAACTTTAATTAAATATACTATCTGGCTAATATGCAAATAGAACTCGAGGGATGCCTGGGTGGCTTAGCAGTTAAGCATCTGCCTTTGGCTCAGGACATGATTCTGGGGTCCTTGGATCGAGTCCCACATCAGGTTCCCTACAGGGAGCCTGCTTCTCTCTCTCTCTGCCTCTGTCTCTGCCTCTCTCTCTCTCTCTGTGTCTCTCATGAATAAACAAATAAAATCTTTAAAAAAAAAAAAGAAAAGAAAAAAGAAAAGAAAGAAAAGAAAGAAAAGAAAAGAAAGAAAAGAAAAGAAAAGAAAAGAAAAGAAAAGAAAAAAGAAAAGAAAAGAAAAGAAAAGAAAAGAAAAGAAAGAAAAGAAAAAAGAAAAGCTCAGAGCAACAGAAAGACTTCAGGAAAATTACAAATCCAAGATGGAATAAAACTCTATTCCATAAGGCAAAACTGACATTGGGAGGAAAGCAAATCAGCAAAGGGAACAAACCAGAAACTCTCCGTGACTACATAGAAATGAGGAGGACAAAAACATTGAGAAAGAAAAACACATACGTGTGTGTTGGTGTGTGTGCTTGTCTGTGTGTCATGCACACAGTATGACCAATTTTCTTAACAATATACCTATTTTCAAAAATAGATAAGTACCATTCACCCTCTCGCCTTGAAAAGTTTAGGTACAATAATGCAGCTGGGAGAAAGGCCAGTCTGCAATGGGTTAAGAAGTGAATGGCTAGCTGGAAAAACAGTTAACATACACCCAGAGGGCTCACCATACACCCAACATCTGGCAACAGGCAGGCCCCCCCAGTGTGTCCGCTGCCCAGCAGCAGAGGCAGAGGCACTGGGAGGCCAAGGGGGAGCCCCCAGCCTAAGACAGGGGAGCGGAAATCCCGCCCAGGCAGGCGGAATACAGAGCCAGCTCTTAGCCTCTGCACTGGAACTGCCTCCAGCCTAAGTATTATTGGGTTTCTTTGAAGAAATGAAAATAAATGGAACTGAAGCAATAATCAAAATCAGAACTGAAGTAAACTTTCCCAAAATGAAAACAATACTTCAGTATATGGATCAAAAGGACTTACTGTGTTCCAGACAAAATTAATGAAAATAGACCCGAACAAGACATAACTTAGCAAACTGAACTACAAGGGCCGTATATTGTTGTTTTATTGTTGTTATTATTATTAGTCTAAGCTCCAAGGCAGGACAGAAAAAAAAAATTAAAAACGTTTTGTGAAGGAACAAAAGTATGCTAGCCTCAGACATGTCCGCAAAAATAAAGGTCAGACAAAAGGGAGCAACAGCTCCAAAGTTTTTAAGAGAAAATATCTCCACCCTGAACTCTACACTAAATTGATCCTACTTTATGTATGAAGGCGACATATTTTATCTAAGAAAAATCACAACAGCCACTTAAAGATGCATTGCGTCTAGATATCTAGGGGGGTTTATCTGTGTAATAATCTTTATGTTTTTAGCATTACTAACTACTTTGCCAGATCATTCTATACTAGATACTCAATTTCCTCAATAGTGGCTGGCTTACAGGCATACATACACATGCACATACATGCGCAATACCAGCTAGCTTACATAAATTATGTGCACCAAAAGATTTGTTTTCAGTTCTATCAATGCTACTAAAATATACGTGAAAACTATTTTTAAAAATGTATCATGGGTCTACACCAAATATGGCATTTATAAATCTATCTAAATTGGAAAACAGGTATTTGCCGAGAAGTATACCAGGTGATATCTTAAGGTCATTAACCACTAGCCACAGTAAAATATCCCACTTTGCCATATCAAATAATTATTCAACAATGAAAGCTTTGAGAATTCCTTGATGAAGTATTTTAGTAAAAATTCTTTTCCAATATGAAAAACAAATATTCTCTTTCAACAATTTAGTTCAACTAAATTGGTTGTCAGCCCAGAAGGAATTCCTTATCTTTAAGAAAACAAAATAAAGATGATCTTTCCTTTACAAATACATGACTAAAAAAACGTTTCATTTGTTTGGGTTAATTCTAAATTTCATTACATACCAACTCCTCCCTCAACTCCCTGACAGTCTGGTCCTCCTCAGAATTTTAGAAAGCACTATAAAACTTGACAGTGCTCTTTGGAAAACACAGTGTTCCAATGACCATTTCAAAGGACCTTTTGGGCCACATTAAGCTTAGATATATAAAATGTATTCTTGTGTTTCAAGAGGACTTTATTTTTCTTTTGCTGATAGATTAAAAGGGTATAAATCTTTTACATGGAGTACATTATTTTTCATTTACTCATCTTAATGACCCACTGAATTTAGATCATGTAAAAATGCAAAATTAGATTAGGAAATGTGCTCTATTCAGTCAGGAATATGTAAGATTGTGTAATGATTCTAAATGCACTTTCTTCTCAAGCTGTTATTTTAGAAAAGTAGCTTAAATACACTGTGCATTAGAATTTTATCATTGCAAACCAACATTAGAAAAGACTTCCATCGACTGGAAAACAAAAAAGACATTCTTATAAGTGGAAAATCAATCACCACAACCACTAAATGTCACAGCTCAACATCAGCAAGAAGCACTGATAATTGTTAGTTATACACTGCACAAATGATGTATGTCCTCGGTAGAGGAAGTGGGTGCCAGGTTTTTAGAAAACTGTACATATATTGATTTTACATTTATTTAATGTGGCCATTGTAAGACACTTTATTCTTCTGATAAACTATGATTGCTTATCAAAAGATTCTATAATTCAAGAGAAACATTCATAACTTGTGTGAAAATGAAAACCACCGGCCCACAGAAATCAGGCCCACAAAATCCAATTTTGTGGATTTATGGCAGAAAGGCATTAAACTACTGTCTTGCAGGAACTGCAGACTAGTCACTGAAGTATAAGTGGCACAGCAGTAATGATTAAGGTGACACGTCCCCCTGCCACAGCTGTTAATCAGCTTAATACTAGTAACATTATTGACATTCTTGTAATTACTTTTCCTAAGGCACATTTGTGCAAAATATATTTTACTTTAATTATGAGCAATCGGAAGCAAGTCCAATACCCAAAAAGAATAATCAAGATTCTCCTAGGGCAGGTATACAGTAAGCAGAGGTGTTTCCAAGCCCCTAGAGTGGGAGAATATTCCAGTCCTCAGAGCCAGACGGTGCTTTCCACCTGCCCCAGTCATTGCCATACCTTGCCATCCTCTGAACACACGCCCATGTGCTCTCCACTTTCATCCAGGCTAATCTGATTTATCTTCACAGGACTCTATTAAAATAAACAAATAAACATGTAAAACTTCAGGAAAATATATATCAACAACCAAATGCTTTGGCTCTTTGTAATATTTAAGTGATATAAACTGTCTATTAAGTTTAGATGTGTGAGTCCAAGACATACTTGGCATTTTGCAAATGCAAATGGTAAAGCACAGCTTTGTTCTCACATGTGTAATAAACCCAGAAACCTAGATTTCTCGAAATTACATATTTCATATGCTTCAAGTCCCAGCTAAAATGTTTTTTGTTACAGGTTATATGGCTTTTTATTAACTCTGTTCTATTTATTCCACATTCCTAAAATTCCTTCCCAACCAAATCCATTAAAAGAACATAACAAACACCAATGTAAAAATCATGATGTAAAGAGAAATTTTCACTGTTTATTAGCTTGTTATGTCAGCCACGCTATCTGTTCTTCTCTCTTAAATCACAAGTCAACTTTGTATTTGCACTTTATTCTTCGTACTTTCTGGGGGGAAATCCACAGGGTCTAGTTGATATTCACTAATTTGTTATCCCTATTCTTTTGAGTAATCTCAAATTTTAAAAATCTGTCAAGACCGAAATCAGGCATTCTATTTTGGATGTATTTTCCCAAGTATAAATACACAACAGAACTTTTACAACTGTTCATGGCTTTCTAGTTTTCTATGTAGTCAACTGTTTACTTACTTAAACATTCATATAGGTGGATTTTCCAATAGAAGTTAAAACTGGTAAATGTTGACATTAAGAAATGGCAACCTTTTTCCCCCTTCTTAAATAATGGCAGCTTCCTGCTATTTTACACAAACATGATTGAACAAACTAAGCATGGAAAGAAAAGTAAGCCTTTATCAGTTATGACATGAGTCTGCAAATTAGTTTCTTAAAGTTTCTAACCTTAAAGTAATCTGGCTTATTGATAAGAATAAATGAAAAAATAGAAAATGGAATGTTCCTTTCTCAGAGAAAGTATCTTAGAACTAATAAGCAAAGGTTAGAGCAGATCCAGACTCCCAGACCTTGGAAGGCCACTCAATGACTAATGCTGCTGAGACAAATTCCTCAATCGCAGGTTAAGACGGCTGGCCTCAGAATCCTTCCTCATGTTGATTCCCGCACAAGCAACATTCCTGAAATGCAGTCTATGAAAAGCAACCTATCTCCTTAAAAGTTCCTAGAATGTTAGGGTGCCTGGGTGGCTCAGTCGGTTATGTGTCTGCCTTTAGCTTGGCTCATGACACTGGGATCCTGGAATCAAGTCCTGCGTCAGGCTCCCTGCTCAATGGGAAGCCTGCTTTTCCCTCTGCCCCTCTTGTGCTCTCTCTCTCTCTCAAATAATTTTTTTTTAAAAGTTCCTAGAATGTTAAAAAGAGGAAAGGATCTTGTAGATAGATATTTGATCCCTTTTATAGAAAAATAAACCAAAGTCCACAGATGAGAATCACAATAAAGAACGAGGGATCTAAACCTGAGAGCACTGGACAGGCGTCCTGCACAGGGAGTGTTGTGATGAATGGCAAGGAATATGCAACACAAAATACATGCTGAACTGGGACACAGTGAGGCCAGCATGTCTGGACTTCTGGCTGACAAGCCTGACTCGGCACAGCTTCTACAGTCTTCTCTGGATAAATGCTTTCCTCATCAAATATCTTCTGTCACCACCCTCCCAATGCTCATCATTTTGCTCATCGCACATTTTAATACCCATTTACTCTCGGCAAATATAGACCTCACATACCCCTGACTGTAATTTAACCAGGATGTGATATAATCTATCTCAAATTATAATTTAATAGGTGCATGGAAGCCTGAACAATGTCGAGCTTTTCTCTCCTGTCCTGTCTAATTCGGTGGTATCCACACGTGACCATATAGGTTAAATTAGTAAAAACTAAACAAAATCACAAATTTCATTCCTCAATTGCACCAACATCTGCCAAGTGCTCAACCACCACACAGACCAGCAGCTATCGTATTAGTACACCAATCAGAATATTTTCCTCACTGCAGAAACTTCTACTGGACGGTGCTGTTCCAGGCCTACAAAACTGAGCCCTGACACGGACTGCGGTCCTTCTTTATAGGCCTTTCTTTACAACAACTCACAGTAAGAAGTGTATTTCCTTCCCATATGCATGTCACAATTTATGTGATCTTTTTTCTTGGGCTCTGGCATCTTGCCAGTATTCTCCAGGTCACACTGTATCATTTTCCAAAGACTCGGCATACACAGTAGCTGGTCCTCAGGATCTCAGGGGAAACAGTCGCCATAGGATGAGCATACGATGGGCATAGGATGGTCATCGCTACCTCACAATAAGGAAAAGGAAACTTCCAGACTTTCTCAGAGCTGTCTGGAACCACAGGACTTCTCACTGGCTAGTCATAAGAAAAGCAAACTTTTAATCACAATGTGTTTCATCCTGAGTAGAATATGTACTGGCATATTAGCAATCTAACAGGGAAAAGCACATCTACAAAATTTGAGAATCTTCTTTTCCTCACATCTCTGTTAGCAACAGAAATTTTTTTAACCTTATTTTTCTGCCAATGATCATTGATTTACTTCCCTACTTGTAAACAAGCATTTTTTTAAAGATTTTATTTATTTACTCATGAGAGGCGGGGGGGGGGGGGGGCGAGGGGCAGAGACACAGGCAGAAGGAGAAGTAGGCACCATGCCGGGAGCCCCATGCGGGACTTGATCCCGGGACTCCAGGATCACGCCCTGGGCTGAAGGCAGTGCTAAACCGCTGAGCCACTTGGGCTGCCCAACATAAGCATTCTTAAGTCTGTTGGCCAATTAATTTGCTCAAGCACTTGAGCTTGTTCACAGACAGCTTTTACTCATTTTTCTATGGATATGTGTGTTGCTATTTTTTTTAATTTCCTTTTTATTTTTAGGGTATGAGACCTTGGTACAATCTCTCACCCAGACGCTGTATGCAGTCTGTTTTTGTTTTTGTTTTTGCTTTTAATTGCAAGATGGTTATTACTTTTTTTCTAATGTTTACGTCTTCAATACTTTTGGGACTCATTTTTTTTCCAAAAGGATGTCCAGTTGGGGTAGCCCCATTTATTAAATAATCCATCCTTCTTCTGAAGAGAACTATGTCATATAATAAATATTCACATACACTCAGATAACCTTCTGGGTTTTTAGTTGTGGTCTCTTTGATCATTGCTATATCAATTCATCACTGACTTAATTACAATACACATAGTATGTTCTGCTATCTGGTAAAAAGGCAAGACCCAGCCACAATTCTCCATATTTTCCTTGGCTTTTCTCAAGGATTTTTATGCTTCTCCTGTGAAGTTTAAAATCAAATGACCCTCACTTTGCTAAACACAGTGGTCAGTGGTCAAGCCTAACTTACCTTAACTGATACGAGGATGCTAATAACTCTCTCCTTCTCTTTGCTTCCAGGATACTAAACTTATCTGGTTTTTCTTTTAAATTTCCAGCTTCCCTCTCTGTGTCTATGGCTAGATTCTCACAATCTTCTGATTTCTCTGTTTCATGGTTCAGTCCTTGTAGCTCTTCTCTCTGGCGTCTATATTTGCTCCTTTGGCTATTTTCTCCCAAGCCATGAACTGACTCTTCTATTTCATCTCTAGATTGGGCCTCTTCCTCTTTCAGACCAATACACAGAATTGCCTGTTTCACAGATGTACTTGGATGCCTCACAGGCATTCAACTGAAGTGTATCCCAGCCCAAGATCCTGATGCTCCCTTATGTAAGGGCCCTTTTTGGGGGGGGGGGGGGAGTTCAATTTGCCAACATATAGCATAACACCCAGTGCTCATCCCACCAAGTGCCCCGCTCATTGCCCATTACCCAGTCACCCCAACCCCCCGCCCTCCTCCCCTTCCACTACCCCTTGTTCATTTCCCAGATTAGGAGTCTCTCATGTTTTGTCACCCTCACTGATATTTTCACTCATTTTCTCTCCTTTCCCTTTATTCCTTTTCACTAATTTTTATATTCCCCAAATGAATGAGACCATATAATGTTTGTCCTTCTCCGATTGATTTATTTCACTCAGCATAATACCCTCCAGGTCCATCCACGTCGAAGCAAATAGTGAGTATTTGTCGTTTCTAATGGCTGAGTAATATTCCATTGTATACAGAGACCGCATCTTCTTTATCCATTCATCTTTCAATGGACACCGAGGATCCTCCCAGTTTCGCTATTGTGGACATTGCTGCTATAAACAGTGGGGTGCAGGTGTCCCGGCGTTTCACTGCATCTGTATCTTTGGGGTAAATCCCCAGCAGTGCAATTGCTGGGTCGTAGGGCAGATCTATTTTTAACTCTTTGAGGAACCTCCACATAGTTTTCCCTTTTGAATGTTTTCCTCATCCCAGTTAAGGACGACTACATTCTTCTGGCTGCTCAGGGAAAAAAAAAAACCTTTGAGCTATTCTTGACTTCTGTTTTTCTTTCACACTCTACTGTGTATCTGTCAGCAATTCTGATCATCTCATAAACCAAAGTTATCCAGGCTGTGACCACTTTCACCAGCCCTACAACAGCCATCATGCCATCATCATTCTTGTCTGGACCATCCTAATATTCTCTTAACTAGTGGACCTGCTTCTGCCATACTCTCCCAGAAGTCTGTTCTCAAAAAACCAGCAGAGAGATATTGTTAACAAGTTGATCAGATAATGTCATTCCTTTTAAATCCTCCAATGGCCTCCTATCTCAGGATAAAACCCAAAGTTTTTACTATGAGCTGAGAGTCCTCAACAGTCTGGTTCCAGTCCTCCCGCCAATCTCTCCCCTCACCTATTCTCTGCCTTGTTCTCTCTCCTCCAGCCACGACGACCTTCCTGCTGTCTTCCTGCCTTAGAGCCTCTGCACCTGTCTGCCCATGCCCAAAATGCGTTCTTGCCAGATCTTTACTGGTCACCTTCTCAGGGACGTGCTCTGGCTACTGATCTAAAATTTCAACATTCACCAAAACACTGCAACTGCTTCACTGCTTCATTTTCCCTTGTAGCACTTCTCACTACCTACCTTATTTTACTTATTTATCTATTCTCTGTCAAACTCACTCGCTATATTAAATTCACGAGAGACAGTTCAAAGAGTAAGAAATTCAAATTGCACAAAAATTCTTCCAGAGAAGAGAAAGGTTTCCCAAATCATTTTAGGAAGCCAGCATAACCTTATAATAACAAAATTCAACAAGGTTATTTTAAGAAAGAAAAGATACAAGTGAATCTCAGTCATGAACATAAATTGAAACATCCTAAAGAAAATATTAATAAAGTCGGCATATGTACAAAAGCCAAGTTTATTCCAGGAACACTAAGACTGGTACAATACAGGGAAATGAATGAATGTAGTATAATCTTCTGCATTAAGAAAATAAATGAAGACTATCAAAAGATCATTTCAGTAAATGCAGAGAGTGATCAAACTCAACACCCATTCATGGTAAAAACTCTTGGCATAGTGGGAGAGAAATTCCTCATTCTCACTTAATGGCAAAATGTTGAAAATTTTCCCTCTGATATATTTACAATATTAACTCTTCTAATCCATAAACCTGGAGCATTTCTCCATTTACTAGACAGTCTTTAATGTCTCTAAACAAAAAATTTGATATTTTTCTCCTTAGAGATCTTGCATTTTATTTTATTCTGGGAGTGGCAATGCCTGTAAGCACCCTTTTCTCATTCCTGGTATGTGTAATAGGATTGTTTACACAACATACAAAAATAGGCAAAATTCTATGACAGTGCACAGGGGGTACACATAGAGGGTATAAAATGAAAAAGAAAAACTAAGCATTTTCAATTACGAAGATCAGGGCAGTAGGGTCCCTCTAAGGGTACCGCAAGCAGGGCGAGAGAGCTGTCACATGGTCTATTCTCAACAGAGTGCTAGTTACATGATGTTTTGCTTTATAACTCTTGCTTTTCACTGCATATTTTATGTGCTTTGTCAAGTTGTATTTCACAAAGATAAACATTAAAATGTTAAAATAAAATTAAGGGATCCCTGGGTGGCGCAGCGGTTTGGCGCCTGCCTTTGGCCCAGGGCGTGATCCTGGAGACCCGGGATCGAATCCCACGTCAGGCTCCAGGTGCATGGAGCCTGCTTCTCCCTCTGCCTATGTCTATGCCTCTCTCTCTCCCTCTATATGACTATCATAAATAAATTTAAAAAAATAAATAAATAAAATAAAATTAAGAAGAACTTGCTCATGAAAATGTCTGTGGTCAATACCTTCATTGGCTTATTTCTTAAATCATCGTTTTGTTTTGTTTTTTGTTTTGTTTTGTTTCCCAATGACTGTCAAATAACTCAAATGTTCTCATTCTATTCTGGTCATTTGATTTTCCCAGAAAATACTGCATTTCATATCCTTAAGAGATGAAAATTTCTTTTTCTTCTTTTTTTTTTTTTAAAGATTTTATTTATTTACTCATGAGAGACAGAGAGAGAGAGAGGCAGAGACATAGGCAGAGGGAGAAGCAGGCCCCGTGCAGGGAGCCTGATGTGGGACTCGATCCCGGGACTCCAGAATCACACCCTGGGCCGAAGGCAGACGCTAAAACGCTGAGCCACCCAGGGATCCCCTCTTTTAATATTTTTAATATTAAAATAATACTTTTAATATTTTCTTCTTCTAATATTTTAATAATACTAATGATATTACTATACTACTACTATTACTACTACTACTACTACTACTACTACTACTACTACTGAGCTAACATGTCCTATTGTGGCTTATTGTGCACCAGTCTCTAAGAGTTTTACACATGTACCATTTGGTCCTCATGGCAACTCTAGGTGACAGGTACTATTATTTTTCCTATTTCCCATTTGCAAATATGAGAATGTAATTTTAACGTGTTTTATTTTATTAATTTCTAATTACATATTAATTTTCCCTTTTTTGCCTTTGGACATTTTGTTGACCTTACTGAACTTCCTGACATTAATATATTCCACGTTAGTTGTTAATGCTCATTTGTTAATCATAAAATAATCAAATGTCTGGCATTTGCCTTTGAGTATACCAACTGGCCACAAATCAGAGGCCAAAAAATAATGTGTAATTGCAATAATTATTTCCTCTTTGAGAAAAGTAACATTTTATTTTATTTTGTTTCATTTCTAAGGATGGTGACAGTATTAATTGGTTACTTACCTAGTTATTAATAAATTCTACTGTAACTACAACTGTGGTCAGAAATGTGGTTTGTGTAACATTTTTTTTTTTAAATCGTTGCTCTTTGAAACCTAAGATATTCATTTCAAACTAACACATATTCTCTGGTTCAAAATACATTTTTTTTAAAGATTTTATTTATTTTTTCATGAGAGACACAGAGAGAGGCAGAGACACAGGCAGAGGGAGAAGCAGGCTCCACGCAGGTAGCCCGATGTGGGACTCAATCCAGGGTCTCCAGGATCATGCCCTGGGCTGAAGGTAGCACTAAACCTCTGAGCCACCCAGGCTGCCCCAAATACATATATTTTTAATATATGTATATTTATATTATCTAATTTTTACATATCCTTATTTACTTTTTCTTCTTGATCTATTGAAGACTGATAAAAGCATGTTTCAAAAACTTCCCATCACAACTGCAGTTTTGTCCATTCTTGGTTTTGGCTCAAGGAAAAAAAAAAGATTACTTTGCAAAGCTGTGTTCTACAGCAGATTTCTTTTATAAGACACTAAGAAATGGAAATTATCTACATTTCTAAAAGCAAGGAATATAAATGATGAAAATTAAAAGAACAAATTAAGTCAAAAAATGTATATGTACATTAGGGTGACTTTAGGGTGTCTAAATGGCTTAGTTGGTTGGGCATCAACTTTAGGGTGACTTTAGGGTGTCTAAATGGCTTAGCTGGTTGGGCATCCAACTCTTGATGTCAGCTCAGGTCATGGTCTCAGGGTCATGGGATGGAGCCCTGAGTTGGGCTCCACATTCTGCAGGGAGTCTGCTTGAGATTCTTTTCCTGTCCTTCTGCCCCTCTCTCACTGTTCACATGTGTGCACCCTCCCTCCCTCTCTCTTTTAAATAAGTAAATAAACCTTTAAAAATACAAAAAGACTCTGACTTTATCCGAGAGACGTCAGGTCTTTGCCCTTGGTTTCCGGTAGATAACCTGTGTCATACCTACAGATCCGATAGGAATGTCTTTGTTAAAGGCAAAAGACCTCATAGTCTTTCAATGGGCCATGCCAGAAAGATTAACTTTGTGATTTTAGGTGAGGGCTTTGGATCACAGGGTATCAACCAACCCAGAAGCTGAATTCAACCATGTGGACAACCCATCAACCAATCATGCCTACATAATAAAATCCCAATAAAAATCCTGAACACCAAAGGGAGCTTCCCTGGTTGTCACACATCTATGCCCGGGGTAACATGTCCTGAGGACAATGGAATCTTGTATCCCAGGGTCTGCCCTATGAGACTCTTCTTTCAGCTGATTTTTTTGACTATATCCTTTCCTTATAATAAACTGTAATTGTGGGTATAGTAACTTTCAGTGAGTTCTGTGAGGCCTCTAACTAATTATCAATCATGAGAGTGCATCTGGGAACTTTCTACATCTTGTAGTTGGTGTCAGAAGTCTTCAGCAAATTCACTCATCTGGAAGACTGTGCCTTCAACTCTCACAATTCAGCTAACTCTGGGTAAAGATGATCCCGTGTTTATAAACACAACTGTATTTACAGGTATTTTCACATAGCATATGTGACTGGAAGTAGATACTCCAAAATATTAGCACTGGTTTTATCTAGGTGCTGAGATACTATTACTGTTTAGATTATCCTCTATTTTTTGCTAATTTCTAGGATATATATCTGATTGTAATACAAACATAAATATTTTTAAATGATTATGTAGTCAGTTCTCTAATTTAAAACCAAAAAGATAGCAAAATTTATCTTCGTTGTTAAAGCCGTCACTCTGAGGACCTGCAGCACCTATTTTTACCTAAAGCGACGACTGGGTATCATCACTATGCACATTGGTTTCTATTACTAGTTCCACAATATTTGATAGAGAACAAATAAATAACAGGATTTCAGCATTACAGCTGTCAATGGTACAGGTAGTGGGTCTGGCACCTATAATCATTCCTCACAGAAATAGGAACAAACACCTAACGCGTTTCTGCCATTTCTTCACACCTGAAGTAAACAGTGGGAAAAGGAGAAAAAGGGTACAGAAGGGAAAGTGGAGTGAAGAGTCTTTCTGCAATACTGCCTGTTTTACACACAGAATGTAGAGGGTATGTTTGCAAAGCTAGGACACTGGAGTAGATGTAAACAAGGAGAGGGACCCGAGGAAAAAAGACCAGAGAAAAATGGCCTCAGCTGTATTTTCCATTAGCTACAATTTTATTCCTAATGGAGACATGTTTGGAATTCTGGACAATATAAGTGAGTTTGTTCAAAAATCAATAATGTCAAGCTGACACTATAGAACATATAAAAATGTTTCCTTAATGGAACAAAAAGAGAGGCCTGAGTAAGCAGGAGGGGGTGAGGACTGGCACATACCTTCTAAGCCCAAGTCCACTACAGGTGGTCTCAGGTTCTTAAATTTAAAGAAAAGGCAAAATTACTAACATGTACACCTCATGTGATAATCAATTACCTAATGTAAAAATGCCTGAAATAAATACACTTAGTATGGATTATGTCAGCTCTTCAATTAGGAATAAATTCACGGTCATGGCAAAAGCTGCTCTTAATGGTGTTCTCTGTGGCAACTTCTTTTCCCTCGACACTCCTCATCATCCCACCTTAAGCTATCGGTCCCCCAACAGTGAACCTAAGAAATCAATCTGCTAATGTATAATTTGTAAGGCTCCTCTGACTAACAAATGGATAATTGATTCCTTCACAAATGCTGCATCCCCATGGACACAGAGTGGAATGAATAAGAAACAGAAGATGGATTTCATTTTCGTTCTCTGAGATCCACTAGTTAGCAATCCCAACATCCACATGGTTGCCCAGGCAGCTTCATGCTCTTTAGTCACACTTAGCAAGCAAGCCACACTTACATTACACGTGTGAAAAGCAAACGCCTGTTCTTTCATACTTGGGAAAAGCTCTTTTTACTGCTTATTTTACTCTCTCCTGATGATACACCCTGAGGTGAGCAAGACCTCCACCTGGATTTAAGAAGTCTCTGACAAATACACCTACTCATGAGTTTTCTACAAATCTACAAAACAAACATTTATTTTCTCACTGACTTAGTCTATGGGCAGAACAACCTAACCTTTAACTACAAACTCCCAAATTTTCTCTGTGGCTCTAAGTTCATCTCAGGTTTTTAATACTCAGTATCAGGCTTGAATAGCTGAAGAAGTGCCGATGGTTCACATCTGGCAAACAGTCCCCCATGATACCAACTAGAATCATTCCATCATTAAAATGAGTACGCAGGAAAAGTATTCTTGTGAAGTTTGGAAGATGATACTACCTCCCTAAGCCTTAACAACTATGTTAATTTGAAGTTTATGATGTGATAATCCAGCTTTTAACAGAAGCTGCTGTTTCTGCAGATGAAAGAAAAATGCTTTGTTAGTATCCATTCATTCCAACTTGAGAAATAATTAGTATATTTAAAAAGCTACAAGGTCATTATTTTCCACTATGAATAAAAGAAAAATAGTGGTGAAAGGAGGCACAACTACATAGCAGTTACGTTTCAAATTTTGCCTGATAATGTGGCTGAAATATTATTTATTCTACAAACAACTACTGAGCACCAATTACAAATTGATACTATCAAAAACAGTCCTTTCCACAGAAATAGAAAAAAAAATCCTAAAATGTATATAAAACCACAAGACTCCAAATAGCCAAAGTAATCTTAAGAAAGAAGACTGGCTGGTAGTCAAGCGTCTGCCTTTAGCTCAGGGCATGGTTCCCAAGTCCAGGGATTGAGTCCCACATTGGGCTCCCCTCAAGGAGCCTGCTTCTCCGCCTCTCTCTCTGTGTTTCATGAATAAATTTTAAAAATCTTAAGAAAAAAAAAAGAAAAGAAAAGAAAAAGCTAAGTCATCACACTTCCTGATTTCAAACTATATCACAAAACTATATTGATCAAAACAGCACAGTACTGACATAAACACACACAGAGCAATGGAACAGGATCTAGGGCCCAGGAGTAAACCCACGCATATATGATCACCTTGTATTTCAAGAATACTCATTGGTGAAAGGACAATCCCCTTAATAAGTGGTGGGTAAATTCGATATTCCTTGAAAATGATGGAACTGAACCTTATCTTCTACCAACTGCAAAAAGTAACTCAAAATGCATTAAGAACTTAAAAGTAAGATATGAAACCATAAAAACTCCTAGAAGAAATTATAGGGGGGGGAAAGCTCCCGGATTGTCTTGGTTTTCTGGATTTGACACCAAAAGTTCAAGTAAGAAGACCAAAAATCAACAAGTGGAACTACAGCAAACTGAAAAGCTCTGTACAGCAGACATAATCAACAAAATGAAAAGGCAGTCTACAGAATGGAAAGCAGTATGTGCAAACCATGTATCTGATGCAGGGTTAATATGTAAAATCGACAAGGAATTCATACAATTCAAAAGCAAGGAAACAATCTGATTTAAAAATGGGCAGAAGCCTTCAAATGACATTTCTCCAAAGACATACAAATGGCCAACAAGTACAGGAAAGGGGTTCTATATCACTAATCACCCTGGAAATGCAAATCAAAACCATGATGAGCTATCGTGCCATATCCTAAGAGGACAGCTATTATAACAGATAACAGATGCTGGCAAGGATACGGAGAAAAGGGAACCCTGGTGCACTGCTGGCGTGAATATAAGTTGGTACAGCTACTATGGAAAACAGTGTGAGGATTCCTCAAAAAATCAACACCAGAACTACCACATGATCCAGCAATCTCACTTCTGGGTATATATCCAAAGGAAATGATTCATGATCTCAAAGAGATCTATACTCCCCTGTGTTCACTAGCATTTTTCTTAATAGCCAAGACATGAACACAACTTTAGTGTCCACTGATAGAGGAGTGGATAAAGAAAATGTGGTTATGTATATTTATATAGAATATTCTTCAGCCATTTAGAAAAAAAAAAAACCTGCCATTTACAACACCACAGATGGACCGTGAGGGCGTGATGCTAAGTGAAATAAGTCAGACAGAGAAAGACAAATACTTTATGATCTCACTTATATGTAGAATCTGAATCCAATTCCCAGAACCTGAGTAAGATGGTGGTTTAGGGGTTAGGGAGTGAGGAAATAGGGAAATGCCGGTCAAAGACACAAAGTAATAAGATGAGGAAGGTCAGGGGATGACGTAAGGCACAGCCTAGTGACTGCAGTAAACAACACTGTATGCTATAACCTGAAAGTTAGCTATGAGGGAAGAGCTGTAAGGTTCTCACCATAACGCCATCACCACCAAATGGTAATTACAGGAGGTGAAAGTTAACCTCATTGTGGTAAACGTTTTGAAACAGACAAGTATCAGATCATAACACGGTATACCTTTAAGTTATATAACATTATATGTCAGTTATATTGCAACAATGCTTGAAAAAATAAAATTGCATATTCTAAAAAAGAAGTACTAACCTATTACATAAACAAAGCTGATTTCTAAGTGAAAAGTATTTAAAATAACTTATGTATTAGTTAAAACATTAAGCATAGTTATTTTAAAGTCGAACAATTACATGTCTGCTATTTGAGGTAATGGCCATTATATTCCTAATGCAAGAATTCCAAAATACCCTTCCCGCATCACAAGCTGCTGAACTACAGAGCATTCCCGTAATTCAAGTAGCTTTGTGGTTCACCAAAGCTTTCCACTGATGCTGCAAAACTGTGAGTAAATATAAAATGACTACCTGAAGATACAGAGTACACTGTCTCCATCTCCCAATAGCCTTAATATTCTATAACTTCCACAAAAAAAAAAAAGTTTGCCACTTAAATTTAACTTGCAGTTTAAAGATCAAAAACTGAAATTATCCTATTAGAAAATAAACGTCCCAAGAAAACGATTTAAACTCTAACTAGTGTCTTGAAAATAATCTAAAAGAAGTAAAAACCACTTGAGAACGAGAAGAGAGGAAAGAAGTTCTCCAGAAGAGTCACCTTGTTGGGAAAGAAAAGCATTTTGTCCATTCATTGCGTCATGGCTGTTTTAACACTTGAGCTTAAATTTCCTGCAGTTATAAGAACACTTCTAAATCAGTCTCTGCAAGCCGCTGAAACATTCCTAAGTACTTCAACCTTTCGAGAGTATCATCTAGGGGCGCCTGGGTGGCTCAGTAGGTTAAGCGAGGGACTCTTGGTTTTGGCTCAAGCCATGATCTCAGAGTCCTGGAATTGAGCCCTGCATCGGGCTCCCTGATGCAGAGTAGGCTTGTCCCTCTCCCTGTTTCTCCCCTACTCCCTTTCCCTCTCTCTCAACTCTCGCTCTCAAATAAATAGAGAGCATAGTGTGCCTTGGATGCTCTAAGCTGATGGCAGCACTTGGCCACTGCATCCGACTCATCAAAGCCGGGACAGGGGCCCCTCCCAGCATCGGAGGCCCCCAGTCCCTGGACACGGCTGGCCAGCTGGCCAGGGAGGAGGCCCCCAGTGAGGAGCTGAGGCCCCCACCCCGCTGCCGCTCCCATCAGGGTGAGTACAAGCTCCCAGAAGCAGGAGCGCCGAACGGCCTTCCAGCCTGCAGAAGACTTATTACATCAACATTCGTCCTCTAAATCCTAACCACCTTTAAAAGCACAGGGAGGATTTGAAGGGATTGCCTCTGAAGGAGCCGGCACGCTGCTGATTCCCAGAGCGGTTTTCCTTTCGTTCGACTGCATCTCCCGCCTCTGCCTGCCACATCCCCGCAGGCAGCAGGGGAGGCAGGCTTGCATACGACACGCACACAACACAATCCCTCGCAACCTGGGCACCGATTAAAACACTGCCTCAGTCAGAGGTGAAGTCAGGCTCCTGGTCTACTTTTATTTGTCTTTATTTGGTCCTCTTTCATTTACATGCTGGGGACTGTGCCGGCTGCCAGGTCAACACGGTAAATGTGGTCCTTGCCCTTAGGAGGCGTGCAGGCCACTGAAGCGCGCTGTTCACATTCAAGACCGTGACCTTCCAGGGACGCCACAGACCTGCAGCCATCCTCTGCAGGGAGATGGATGAATGGCAAATTGCAGTCAGAGCTCACTCTCCCCTGAGCGTGCAATGTCCGTTTGCCGAACAGAGCAGACATTCCAGAGAAGCCTCCCTACGACGCCTTGGATAGCTGTCTATAATACTAAATTTGGCAGCTGAGGGAGGAAAATGTTAATAGGAAATCAGTTCTGAGCAACAGCATAAGGAGCCAGCAAAGTTTCTCTTTCTCAGATCCACACCAGAAGAATTGCTGAGCCCAGGCCAGCTACCAGACACTGTACCCAGTCTGTGGTGCTGTTGTAAATCAATCAGCTTTCCTGGAAAACCACTCTTCAAAGCATAAACATTTTCTTATATACATAAATAACCTGTAAAGAAATACAATTGACAGTTTTCAAAATGGTGAAATATACTGTATGAAGTATGATAAAAATTATGTTCTCAAGCCGAGTTAGTATCTTCCTGACTTATACATGTATCCAGCAAAAACATAGAAGAAGGAGGGACAGAGAAAGGAAAGCAGAGCCACCAAAGAAACGCAGTCATCAGGGTATCGCGAGGGAACCGCATATTGGAAAATCTACCCATGAATGCATTTAACTAAAGAGCAACAAATATTACCAAAACCCCTCTCTGATAAAAGAGTATTAAATGAAAAGTGGACACACAGTGCCTGCTTTCAAGGTGTTTGTGTACACAGTCTGTGATTCCAGCACTTTGTGACACTTGTATTTTATAAGTTAACACATGAAACCACGGAGCATTTATATGACTAGTCCACAACCTATTTGACCTGAGAACAGGGGTTGTGTGTTATCATTCTTTATATCCTTTGCACATACTCAGAAATGTTTACTAAGGGAATAAGAAGCAATCAGTGAATGAATATGTGAAAAAGGCACTCTTTCATGTGGGGCCATCAAGAAAGTTGTCACAAAAGAGGTAGGACACTGAGCATTTCCACAGGCAAAGACAGGGGAGCACATTCCAGCAAGAGCCAAAGGACAAAGTCTGGATAGAGCATGGGCCACGATGAGGGAAAGAAATACTGTAGCAGAGACAGGGGAAGCCTGAGAGCTGCAGAGAGAAGCTCTGTTTTATTCCACAGGCATCAGGAGGCACCCAGGTGTTTTCAGGGAGGGGAGTAACAAAATCCCAGCGTTCCCCTGGGAAGACTGTCTGGACAGCTGTGCGAGGGATGGATTGGGGGCGGGGGGCACGAGGCAGGGAGATCGGCTGGGTTTCAGTGTAATAACCCAGGTGAGATTCAATAAAGACTTGACCAATAGTGGTGGCAATATAAAGAATGAGCAAAAGAAAGAACAAGCTCAGAGAAGAATCTAGGGGATATACAAGGTAATGGAGGCACATGATGGAGGATAAACGTCACATGGTTGGAAGTAAATCCCGAGGAGAAGACAGGGCCTTCTAAAGACATGATATCTAACGGGCCTGGAAAAGCCTTGTCTCTGCAGTAAAGCAAAGATGGGCTTTTTCTTGGCTATAGTATTTAGATTCGTAAAGAGACTATTATCTTGTCTAGCCCACTCGATCCTACTGATAAAGAAACAAGGACTTCCAAAAGATAGATGGTCTAATTCAAGGGCAGAACCTTGCTGGGGCCAGTGTAAGTGCTGTCAGGCCAGGGAGCCAGGCCTCAGCAGAGAAGGGGCAGAGCAGTCCCTTCTGTCCCTATGGTAATTCACAACACAGATGTCTCCATGCATGCACAACCCAAATTATCTAAATTATTTCAAATAGTACTTTAGCATAGAAATAAGTACTAGTGTTTTAACCCAAATATGCTTGGCTGAAAGGGGACATCATGAACAGAGTATCCTCTACAGGTGGCCATGGCCCTGAAGTTCCTAGCCTACAGGCTTCTAATGCTACAACTTCAGAAAATAAAATTCAGTTTCCCCCAGAGAACGTTGCCCTAGAGCATATAAGTTTTTTCTTTAAGAATTAATGCAACAGGGCAGCCCGGGTGGCTCAGCGGTTTAGTGCTGCCTTCAGCCCAGGGCGTGACCCTGGAGACCCAGGATTGAGTCTCACGTCAGGCTTCCCGCATGGAGCCTGCTTCTCCCTCTGCCTGTGTCTCTGCCTCTCTCTCTCTCGCTCTCTCCTCTCTGCCTGTGTTTCTCATGAATAAATAAAATCTTAAAAAAAAAAAAAAAAAAGAATTAAGGTAACAGAAATGGGATTGTCATCCCTGCAACCACATAACTAGAAAAGAAACAGGCACATTACTAGTCTTTAGAATTAAGGCTTGGAGGGCTACCCCCTAGACAGCCCAAGTCCTAAGCATCTGCTATGCCATACTTTGAAGGACAAACTTCATCACCAAAAGCAGGTCCAGAAAACCCAACAAAATGCAAATCCATGACGACTGCAGAGCTGATATGAACATCTCACCAGGGCCCACGGATAACCTTGTATAATTCTCGATATGTACATTAATGATAACATCAATGATTAAGAAAAATTCTCTTAGGAGTAAAGATGTTCTTACTTTCTCTTTCATTTATAACTGAATAATAACAGCAACAATGCTGTTGGACAATGCATTCTACTTACCTTAAAACAACATCTGAGAAAGTAAAGACTTTGTGTTTCCACAGGTTGAGGGAAAAAAAAAAAAAAAAACCCACTTCTCTAAAAAGGCCAGCACATATGGTTTAACTAACAGAGACCAAGTTATTAATCACATAGAAAATGCCTTATTTTTCAGACATAAGATAAAGAAGGACCGTTTAAAATTTCACCAATGCAGCTGTACTTTCATCATAGAAATTGTGATAACACTCTCTAGCACAAAAACTTTATCAATTCTCCATTAAGGCATTTCCCAAGTAGACTGTCATCTCTCAACAGTTCTCAAAAGAAGCACCCTGTAAACGAAGTTGCAATGCCTCTGCACTAAAAAGAAACTCTTAAAGTCAACTCACAAGACCTGCACTGGGGACATTTCACAGAGCATCATTATAGAAGTAAGCGTGCTCCTACACCACCATAGAAAATAAACCTACTGGTGACATGCTATAAAAGGGACCCACGCCCCAAATAAACAAAGGATCGGATGGAGCAGGCTGCAAAATCAGTAAAAAATGAGTGTGCTGTGGAAGTTTCTCTTTCTTCTCTCCTTTTTCCTATTTTTCCTTTCCTTCATCCCTCCCTCTTCTAACTTTGTATGCCCTAGATACAAGAAACAGCATTAAAGTGAATCACATAAATGAACTAAACAAATAACAGTTCTTTCAGCAAGCGTCATAAATGGCAGAAACCAGATGCTTGGCTTGATGTGGTTCCTCATGATAGGTAACACTGAGCCTTGCACTAATATTTGACATGTGTATCTTAAAAGATCCTCAAATTAATCACAAGCTCAGGGGTGGGATATGCTGCACGTTTCACACAGAAAGAGTGAAAGAGAGGTTTAAGTAGCCTGCCTGAACCAATGAACATGGGGAGACTGACCCCCAGCTCAGCTGGCCGCCACAGCACCACATTACCTAACCCCTGCCTTGGGACCACAATCTGCCAACTCCAGAACCTGGCCAGCCTCCCTTCTGCTGGGCATCACTGCCCTGTCAGCCTTCACCTCCAAAAATCCCATCAGCACTTCTCTTCCCACATCTGTTCCAGGGCAGCTGCGTTTCCCAATAATGCAACCGAGTCAAGGCCTAAAGGGAAAGAAAATGTGAAGCCAGCAGGTTCAGGGGGTGGCAAATTTTTGTGTAATTTTTCTTTTCCCTGGCAAAGCAAGAACTGCAGACTCCATCTTGATACCAAGGAATAAATCATCCTCCTCTTCACAGAAGTGAGGGTTTTTTTTTTCTTGAGGAAGAACGAAGAATTAAATGTAAAAAAGGAAAACTTTATACAGAGTATATCTTTATGACTTAGTAGGGGCAAAATAGTTTTCCCTCAGAAGACATAAAAAAGTACAAACTATAAATGAATTGATTAATATGTATTTATTGCATCCAAAGTTTCTGAACTGAAAACATCACAAATGTGGAATTAAAAGATAAACCAATGACTAGAAGGCATATGTCACTCATCTGACAAAATGTGTCCAGACTCTTTCATCTGCCACCTGAAGAGAGTGCCCAATTCCCTGGCCGCCACCACCATCTAGTGTCTGGTACTCATCAGACTTTTAAATGTTTGGTCATACTGATGAGTGTAAAATGGTATCTATTAGTTAAGAAAATTTCACATTTTCTCAACTATTCCATCAGTACTAGAGAAATTGGGCTCCTTTTCACATGGTTATTAGAGACATTTAGGGTTCTCCATCTGAGAACTTCCTGTTTATCTCTCTGCCCAGCTTCTTTCTGGGTTGTTTGTATTTTCCTTATTGATTAGAGTTCGTGGTAGAAGTAATATTTTAACAAAAATATGCAGTTAAAATTTGCTACAAACACCCTGTGATTACAGCTTTTACAGAACTTAAAAGTATCAAGACAAGTGTATGAACAAAAACAATAAAGTTCAGATTTAAAGTATTAATTTAGTGTGAAAATGGATGTTATCCTAAAAGCAAATCATCAGTGTTTCATTTAATAGAAAGATTTATCGGCAACTGTTAAATGTGACTTGCAGTGACTTCTGATTTTGAGCCTTCTTCACACAATCCACCCTGATCAATGTTGTTATTTTTCCTTGTAAACAGTGAACTTTTTAATTACAAATCAATTTAGAACTTTACACACATACCAATGAAGTATACAAACTAACAATTCTCAAAAGAGTAAACAGCCTCATTAGTAACAAGAAAAATACAAAGTAATCAATAAATTCCCATTTTCTAGAAATCTAAGTGGCAAAGAACTTTTGAATAACAGCTAATGCTGGTGACAAGATACAGTGAGGTACTCTCATGTGGGGCTGGTGGGAGTACAACTAGGTAAAATCTAAGTATATTGAAAGGCAGCAGCTGTAGCAAAACCTTATGAGCATTCACAGCATCTGAACCAGTGATTTTTTTTACCTCAAAGATGTGTTCAAAGGAAAGACTCAGTCACCAGATTCCTCAGCCCACCCAAGGACGTTCACCCTGGTATCACTTCTAGGTTGAGCATCATTCAGTTACTGTATAAGGCACTAGAAAGTTGGCTCCTGGAGAGTAACAGACCAGCTTTTTACTCTAAGAAATTCTATTAAAGTGGGGCTCCCTCCTTCCCACATCCAATACCTACTCCTAACTCAAGCCTGGCCAGAGTATCTTACTAAGCCACCTGTAGCCACTGCTTCAGGTACAAGCATAAACCCCATTAGGCCCATGAAAGCCCTTCCTGGTAGGTTTTTGCCAGTTACTGAAGAAGTCCTATGTCGCTTATGAGGATGACAGTGCTGTGACATCAGTGTTGGGCTGTGGGCCGACCATGGTGCCTGCTAGATAGTGAGCCTATTCCAGAGATGGATACTGTGAGACAGTGTTGAGCCTGGTATCCCCACTTCAACTTGATTTACAACAGAAGCCAGTATTTCCCACTGTTAAACCTGGCCAAGCTGGGTTTCCATCCCTGGGCAAACAAAGTGCCCTAATGTATTAATTTGTTTCCACTAATGTAAAACGGAATTAGATGATTAGACTACCTCACCACCCAATAGGGCATTTAATCCTGAGATAAAACTCTATTTTAAAAGTAGAAAAACTCTGGTAGACTTTCTGCCAAAAAGGTAGCTAGACCCCAACAAGATACTTAGCACAGAAGCTACTCATTCCATTATTTCAGACAAGCCCATTTTTACACCATCTGAGAGTACCCATGCTATGGAGAAATGGAAAACAAATACTCATTGATCCACTGACTGCACTCTCAGTCACTGTATCATTTCTATAAAAGGTCATTCTCCTCCCAAAAAGGGATATGCAATACAGAGCATATTACTTATGTAAAAAGAACCTAAACAGGAAAAATATATTGATATATTGGCAAAATTCTTCCACCTGTCACAGAAGCTAAAATTTTGGTATTTTCTCCAGCCATATATTTCATTGGTCAGAAACAAGGAAGTTATGCAAAAACTTATAGAAGACAATATTTTTCTTTTGACTCATAATTTAAAGAAAAGCCAAAGAAGAAGCCAGTAATTAGATAATCTAGATCCCATTCTGTATGGTGCTGTTTATAATGTCAGGCACTTTAAAGAATACCCACAATTTGGGCTTCCATAAATGGAAATAACAAATATTTTGATATATAAATGTCACCTCTTAAAACACATTATTCCATTTTTTCTGTAGCTTGTCTTTTCATAGTTATTAATTTTAACAGCTTTACTCAGATACAATTGAAACACAATAAACTGCCATATTTAAAGTGTAAATTTGAGAAGTCCTGACATACATATGGACTTGTGAAATCTTCCCCAAAATCAATATAATGAATATATCTATCAGCCCTGAAAGTTTCCTCATGCCACTTTATAAGCCCTCTGCCTCTCTCAATGCAATCACTTATCTGCTTTTTGTCACTATAGATTTGATTGCATTTTCCAGTGTTTTATATAAATGCAACCATACAGTAGGTAAGCTTTTCAGTCTGACTTCTTTCACTTAGCATGACAGATCTGAGATTCATGCATGTTGTAGCACGTTATCAGTAGCTCATTAATTAAATTTAATTAAAATAAATTTTAATTAAAAAAATAAATAAATTTTAATTAATAAAAATTAATCCTTTTTATTAATAAGTAGAATGCCACTGTATGGATATACCACATTTTGTTTATCCATTCCTCTGTAGACGGACATATCGATGGTTTCCACGCTGGGGGCTGTGACAAAATAAAACTGACATGAACATATATGTGCAAGCCATTGTACAAGCATATGCTTTCATTTCCTCAGGGTAAAAAGAAGAGAGCATAGGGTGGGTATTATGTTTAATGCTTCTGAAAACCACTAAACTGCTTTTCCAAAATCGTTCTACCACTTTTCATTTCCACAGCAGTGTATGCGAGTTCCAGTTTTTCCACATGCTTACGGACACCTAGTATGGTCAGTCTTTGTCACATTAGCCATTCTAAGAGGTTGTTGGTGGTATATATTCTTCCATTTTAC
Organism: Canis lupus familiaris; assembly: GCF_011100685.1. Taxonomy (NCBI): domain Eukaryota; kingdom Metazoa; phylum Chordata; class Mammalia; order Carnivora; family Canidae; genus Canis; species Canis lupus. The sequence continues at coordinate 10,948,984 of NC_049239.1, read as the reverse complement.
TTAGTTTTTAATATGAATTTTTCCCTTGCTATCAATTTACACTAACAAAACCTAATTGGTACTCCCAGAAGTATTAAGTTCCTCCTTACTAGAAGTATAAAAAAAAAGGACTCATCAGGCAAATGACAAGAATGCTTTTCAAGAATTTCATGTCTTGGGTGGAGAGATGACAAAATACCCTGCAGATTCCCAATTATCATAACATATCATGATTCTATCAAATAAAAAATACTTGTGAATTTCAGCCAAATAATTTCTAGAGAAGGCTAATAAAGCAAAGCTATTCGAATGGAAAATGAGAGCTTGTTTAAGGAAAAAGTAATATACTACTAATTCAAGGTATAAATTATTTGTTATCAAGCTATACACAGACACTCATATGTTGCCCATATATAAAAACCCCTGCCTTCTGGGCCATGACGTATGATTTACCATCACACTTTAATGGTTTCATTTCACTTCTTAAACACTCCCAATCCCAAAGCCAGTCACCATGAAGACACTTCCCTTCTCTCTCCTTTGGCCCTTCTGCCAAACCTGCTGAAGTCTCTCATTACATCTCATCATTTTTTCCCTTTCCATTCCCCAACTCTCAAGCCACTAGTGGAAAAAACAAAATATATATATAGGTAAAAAGGCTGTGATAAATGTTCCCTGCCCTTTCAGATTCCCTGTTTCGTAAGAAGAATGCATCACCCTGTCCAGACTCACTCCAACAATCGAAAAATGCTCACTTGAAATTTTCAGCTTCTCCCACTTGCAAAGTTAATCACACCTCCTGAGCCTCCACACGGTTTATAATCCTTTCGATGTGCTCACTTTTTGATAGGCACCTGACTCCCAAGAAGCAGCACCAGAATGGAGGACCCACTCTACTACAGAATGGAATCCACAGGTTCTCTGCCAGGCCCCCAGTCGACTACCCAGTTCAGAGTCATATTCCAAAAAGTTAAAATCATTACAACTCTGACTTTGAAATGTGTGGAATTCCAGGATGATACCATTCAGTGAAGAAATACTTTAAATTTCAGCTATTTAAGGGGTATTTGCCCAAATGCAGTTACCACCAAAAAGTCCTATATTACAACATTTTGCAAGCATAACACTGTAAATGTTCTAAGTGAGAGAAGAATCCTTAAAGTTGAATATGTTTTCTTAGACCTCTGTGCATAGATGCTACCAAAGTTATCAAGCTACCTATAAAAAATCCACAAACTGGAGATGATTTAATACAAAAATGCATAAAATTGAAAATAAGATTTTCCTTGGCATCAGTTAGAATGATTTCCACTTAAGTAATTCTTAACTCATTTGACACATTTCTTATCTCTCAAAATACAGAGTCCAAATATAGAAGAAGTCCAAATATAGAAGGTGTTCTTTCAACACCTAAGACTCTGAGACCTGTCAATCAGCCTTAGACAGATATTACAGACACTAGCACATTTGAGTCAACAATGTACCACTTTGATAATATCAAAAGATACATGCCATGCTTCCCAAGTAATGATGCCACATCTGGCAGAGCATACTATAGATGGGATTTACTTCAGGTTGATAAGTAAGTGCCATGAGACCAAGAGGAGAGCAGAATTTCTTTGTTAAATGCTTACATTTTTAGATCTGCTCTAAGGGTTCTTTTAATGAAGAAGTCACCCCAATATTATTCTGACCCCATAAGGAGCCCAAAATAGATGGGCTCCTCAGGGCAATAACAAATGCATGGTATCTGTATTCACTCTCAAATAAATGGTCATGTCCATATGATTTCCCATAATGTAGACACAACAATCCAGATATGGCAAAGAAAGGTATAAAGCAGTCCAGGTATAAGGAAGTTTACAGATTTGAAATTATTAGAGCTCAGCCAACTTGTATCAATTCCTCATTATTTGTCAGTTTTTATGCTGAGCACCAAGGATGCAGAGATAAATTACTCACAGAAACTGCCCTCAGGAAGCTCACATTCTATGGGAAGAATGACAGATGCTAAATAATCTCAACAAAACTACCACATGATCGAGATGCGGCAATAACACAAAGGAGGAAGAGATCAAATCATGCTGAGGATAAAAGGTATTTGTGAATATTATAAATGCAGTCTAAGAAGCTTAAGAGAACACTAAGTTTTTCAGGATTACCTTAGCCAAGAGATAAAAGGGCAGATAAGCCCTTTTCCCTGAAACATGAAAAAAAGATGGATGATCCTACAAACAACATTTACGTCTCAGTGACACAGGAAAGAGGAGCTGATCTATATCAGAAATGAACTCCTCTAAGCCAAAGAAAGCAGAAGGGCAGGAGCGCAATCTGAAAGATGGCCAAGTTCCAAAGGCCAGAGATAGAAATGACACCATGGTCATTCACAGGCCAGGAACCAATCACACGAACACCCCTTCACACTCAGGTAGGGGAAATAACCTGATCAGAATGTCTAGGTATGTGAAGGAGGTCTCGAATACACAGGGCAAGCAGGCATGTAGAGAGCAACGGAATACAGACCGGAAGCAGCTCCAGTCCTATTTCCTTCAGGCTTCCGTACCTGGCATCTTTTATATCTAGAATGATCTAAGTCTCCTGAGCTTCTAAACTCTGATGACTTTCTGCATTATCCAGAGTGACTAGGAAAAATCTACACACATGTTAAACACTTAATAAATACTACTGAATAAAAGGGTTAATTTCCAAAAGTAGAAGTTTAGGTTCAAATCTCAGAAGAAAGAATGGAACTAACAGAAAGAAAGATGAAAGGCATTCCAGAAAGATGTGATGAAAAGCATGGAAGCAAACATGCATGTCTGAGGCAATACTCAGAAAATGGTGAGCGTATCAGAATGATTGGAGGACAAAGAAACTAAAAGGAAGATCACAAAGGTAGGTTTGGCCACTTGACCAACCAGGGTCCTGAGTGCTGAGCTAGATAGAGTAACAACTCCACCTGGGAAGTCACCCAGTGTTTTTGGAGACAGGAACTAGACTGATGGGGGCGAGAGCAGGGGATAAACAGAAACTAGGACCCTCTAGGAAAGGGATGTTAAGTTACTGTCCTGCAAATCTACTTTAAATTCTGCTAGAGATCAGAGATTTTATTAGCATATGAACATGAGGAAGTATGAAAGATTAGCAGTAAGAAATACAGTATGTTAGTTTAATCCTAAATTTAAAAAAAAAAATAAAACAACAGGAATAGAAACATCAATAGACTCTGCTATCTGTGGAGTTCAAGGAGAATCCTGAACCTACCTCTTAAGAGATTTAGTTAAAAAAAATTGGTATTTATCTTAATACAAAATGCCCAATAAGCCCCTGTTCTGTTTTATTTTGTTTTCTTATCCCTTTCCTTTTGTAACCATCCATTTTATAGGTATTTATCTGATATCTCCTGCCACGGCACCGAGACAGCAAAGCCGTATCATTTTCCATTTCAAGCAAAAGAAGAAAAACACATGAAGGTAAACAGCAAAAATTTATGTTTGGTCAGTGGAGTTCTCTGCTCTCCCTCTAGTGCACTTAAAAGAACAAAGATTTAAAACATATGGAATAATGCTCCAAAATAACTTGTTCATTGCTTCCAAGTAAGCACTCCTAATCAGTAAGCCATAAGTTAATATGCTTAGGAAAGTGGAAGGTATTTAAGAGAAAGTAACTACAATGATTTAATGGCATTATACGGGCACAAATACTATGTGGACATTTAAAAGATATTCGCAATCCCCTAAGAATTTTGAAGTCCTATGTTATACACCGTGTAAGCATTAAGACAGCCATTATTCGGGGGAATATGGCCTGATCTATATTAAAGGCAATTCTCTTAGCAACATGAGCACTTAATTTGAAAAGCTAGGCCTTTCATTTGACTCTGTGAGTTAAGGAGAAGTGAACTTTATCAATTAAGTCTGCATTAATATAAACTGATATCTAGCAATGACCTCTAAAAAAAATCCACCTCTGTCATTAAAACATTAACATATCTGGATATTTCTTTTAAGTATCCTGAAATATGACTATCGACATGCAAAAATAAGGCAACATTTCAGTGGTTTTCACTCTCAAGCAACAAAATAACAGTCAGAGATAGCTGGGTAACACAGAATCCTCTCTATCTATATTTTTAATGTAATTGTAGAAGAATATACAGGTGTAGGAATAATCTCAGTGACGTGATCCATTCATATAAAGATTCCTGTACAGGAGACCAACTTACCAATTTGCTCATATTTAGAAGTGAGGAGAAGAGTTGCTTCAACAGACAAAGGATAATTTGAATTCTGAATTTTGCTCAAGGTCAGATACATACAAGTGTACAGGTACTTCTGTGTATATATTATTGAGGCAAAATACAGACTAAAGAGCACAAATCTCTAATATACAGTTCAGTGAGTTTTACATATGTATATATAGGGGAAGCTATCACAATAGAAATTATTACCACCACTCCAGAAGATTCTCCTGTGCTCTCTCCCAGGTCAAATAATAATATCTGACTTCTACTGCTATAGTTTAGTGTCACCTTTTCCTGACCATCATATAAAAGGAAGCATTCAGCATGTACACATTTGTGTCTGGCTTCTTTGGTTGACCATTAAGTCTGTGAAATTCATCTGTGTCGTTACACGTACAATCTGTTCTTTTTAATTGCTCAGAATATACCACAATTTACTTATCCATTCTATGAATGATTAATATCCGAGTGGTTTCTAGTTTGGAGCTATTATGAATTAATCAATATAACACTCTTTTATATGTATGTTTTGTGTGTGAGTGTGTGTGTGTGTGCGTACATACACATTGCACTCATTTGTCTTGAATGTATACCTACAAGTGGAACTGCAGGCCACATAGTATTTCTCCTGAAATATTAATGAGAAAACAAATATCTTTCTTCAACATGCTGAATGATCTGTTTATTTCTTTTACCTCATATGTATTTAAAATAAAGTCAGACCGCCTCTAGTGCAATAATGATTCCATCTCAGCTCAAATAGCAGAATCCCTTGGGAACTTTGTTAGAGATTCCTGCACGCCCCCACCCTTGTGCCAAACAAAACTACCATGATCAAAACTATAAATGCAGTGACTGGGGTGAAGAGATATTGCGTGTGGGAATAAACATTATGCAAACATAAGGTATTATTATCTTATCTAATTTTCATTTGTTTCAATTATTCCCACTTAGAAGTGAAAACTAAAGTTGAAAGTGTTTATTCATTAATTTTTAAAAATATGTGTTCACTCTCACTGCATTTCTAATGAAGAATAAAGTTTTGGATTAAAATGGCAACCATTATATTCAAAGAAAAGCAGCAAATTCAAGTCATACTAGTATTTTTAGAATCGAAAGAATCCTTTTTTAAAAGGAGTGATACTGAGCCCCACAAAGCAATCAGATCATCAGATACAGGAAAATAATATAGTAAAAAAACTCGGAGATGAGAAGCTGTAGACTATGGTTTCTTTTCAACAGAGGGCAATATGAAACTTGTCACATGAAAGCCATAAGCCTACTATGGTAATAATGGTCATGAAGAAGCTAGGGTCTCATGGAAAACTTCTGTAGAAGACTATCAAATTCTTTGATAAGGTAAACATAATACCATCAAACCAACTTCCTCTCCTGCCAGGAAAAGAAAGGAAAGGAAAAAAAAAGGGGGGGGGGGCAGGTTGACAGGCAAGGTTCTAAAGAACTTCACTTTCAAGATGCCATACAGATAGACTGGAAAAAAAAAAGGGGGGGAAACAATGTGGGCAAATTTAGAGATGATACCATAAATTACCTAAAAGAGGATACAGGATATACTTGACATAAAATTGACATCAAAAAGGATAAGGGAAGGCTCACACTGAGTAGACACAAAGACTGAATGAATGAGTGAACAAACACAGGAATAAACTCCTCTAGCATTTTTCTTGGCCTCCCTTTTGGCAATGGACCCAGCAGGTATACCCATGAACCTCAACAATCAAGCACTGTAATTTCTACACAATATTTAAAGGACGTCTTTAGAAGCAGAGCATCACATAATCCTCTACCTAGAGCAGAAAGTTCAAGAGACCAGTTGGGTGAGATTTTTTTGGTTGTTCCTTTTTGCTTTTTGTTTGTGTTTGCTTTTATGGTGAGGAGATACAGATAACACCCCAAAAAAGAGTTCTTCCCAGCATCAGCTACACGTTCTTGAATGGATGGCGACTGAAAGAACAAACGTTTAAGTCACTAAGATGGGTGTCTAGGAGGTACAGGGAGGTTCCAACATTTATTCCTCTTGTCTGAAAGATGCTGAAGCAAAACAAGAACCCACAATTTGCCTAAGGTAGTAGTATGATTAGCGGGCCTGAGTCCCTTCCTGGACTATTATTCCCAAGATTCTGTCAACATTCAGTGGTTCAATTTCTTTTAAGGAAAATGAAGCAACCTATTCCTTTCATATACAATGTGCCAACTTCAGAAACTGTGGTCTCCTTTATAAACTGCACCAATGCCTTATAATAGATCAGTCTTTCAACAAGTGCTCATGCTGTCTTTGAAAAAGTATTGCCTGCCCCTCAAATGAGCACCCTGTTCACTCCGAATGTTCACACGCACACAACCACAGACGCTCTTGAAACTTTCAAGGTACATCTTAAACACCAGGGTCAAGCTTCAAATTCCACCTTTCCTTCATCCTCGATTATTCCAAATCACAATTAAAAAATTAAAAAGCCTAGCTCTTTAATCGATATAATCCCCTAAGTATCCAAGCACCAAAACATTCACATAAAATATTAGCCTTCTATATTTAGAAGAAATAAACTGAACCAGCAAGGTGATCAATCAATCTTCAATTACCTTTGGCATCTACAGAAGATGGTGAGACATGTACTGACAATTGACCAAATGAGGGGGCTTCACACTTTAAGGATTTCACAACTTCCCCTGTATATAAATTAGGGCCAGTATTCACTAATAAAAGCAGTTATTCTTCTTTTAATAACAATTCGCCTAGAGATTCCACACTGTTCTAATTTAAAAGAACACATATAGAAGCATTTTAATATTCCATTTAAGGCAAAATGACTACAATTAAAGAATTACAATTCAATGGATTTATAAAAATAAATTTTTAAATGGGGTTTACATAGAAAGATATGCAGTTAAAATATTAAATGTATAGACCTCTTTCACTTTTCGTTCACCTTTATAAATTTTTAGCATATACTATAAAATTCAGAGTTACTCTGATTCTAAGTACTCTGATTTAATTGACAAAGGCACTTTCTTTAGATTATTACCACAAACTGCTAAAACCAATACTGTAAAGCACAAATTTTCAGCACAAAGTCTAGTTCATACATTATTTCATACTGTATACTTACTACATCAAACTTCTGAGTGATGTTCCCCTGGACATCAAGTAAATACACCTTGCCATAATGTGTGCCCAGTGCCAAAAACTGCAAGAAGGACAGAGAGGTCAGTTTGTTAATGTGCCATTAGTATACATTTAGTAAATCAAACCATTTTCAAAGTCAAGACTCTGAATGTGTAAGTGATCTGCAATGCCTTGGAAGATATGCACTCCTTGGAGAAGGCTTGTTTCCAGCTGCAGGGAAATAACAGAACAGGGCCTATTTTATTGTGAGAGTGCAAGCTAGCTGTCAGAATGACTCATGAGGACCCTCATCCACTGACAACTAACAGTGTGTATGCAGTCTGTACACAATGCCTGATGGAGTGAGGCCACAAATTCCACTGCAGCCAGGAAAGCACAATCAGCCTACAGTTGAGCTCAGAGTCAGAAGGGAATGATCAAACCCCCCTTAATTTATAGCAAAAATGTAAATCTGTGCTAGCATTTAAGTTTAACAAATATATACACATGACAAAGTATGACTGTTTTTTAGAAAAGAAAATCTAAGTTATGCCGAGAGATAAAAAAGCTTGGAAGTATTTACATTATCATTTAGCATTTAGATACCTCTATAAAAGTTAATGTAGAATACAGAGTGTAAATGTTTACATTCTAATGCAAGAAAAAAAATCCTTTCCTGCCACAAAATAACCAATGAGCTACATATTCATTTTATGATAAGAAATAGTTGAAATAGTTTGTAACTTCCACTGTTCCTTTAATTCTTTGAACTAACCCTAAACAAGCACGAAGAAACTTTAGGACTACCTGAAATATGACATGAGATTTTTTTTCTTCTTTACTTCTTTCAGCATTACTCAAATGGTTCCAAATTCTATGTATTTCATTGCAAGTGAGCATGCTTCATTGCAACCTATAATGAAATGCTCAAATTTACAGGCGCTACTAAGCGTTTCAGTCAAGCAGCACAATCTTTATAAAAATAACCTTACAGAAAGTCCAGATTTAAAAGGATTTTATCAAAATGGAATTGCTTAAAATGAAATTTCAGTTCAGGCACTTAAAATATGAAGCTACATTAAAGAGAAGTCACTAGAAGGGAAAGAAGGGGTTCATTAGAAATTCATCCCCTGCAATGCCTTTCACTCCTGCAAGGTTGCCTTTTTTCAGGAAGAAAAAAGTCCCCAGGGGAAAAAAATCAATACTGGTTAATAAAACATCAGGTGTGCAGACATAACTAGGTATGACGATTCCACCACACAGGCCTGCCTGAATGCACCGGGTGCCATGCCGATTACTCATCCAGGGCAGACAGCAAGCCTGCTGGAAACAGGATGCCTGGGCCCAGCAAAGGAAGGGGCAAGAGGTAATTCTAGGGGGAAATTAGTCTGAATATTTAAACCAAACTGGGACATTGCCTTCAAAGTGAAGGAACATTCTAATCAGAAACAGAGGACTCAGATGGCTCAGATGGTTGTAATTTTTTCTCCACGGTGACTCTGACAATATTTGAATAATAATTTAAAAAAACCATGCATAATACTAACTAAAAACAAACATCTGCCTCTCTCCAAGGCTATGATAAAAAAAATGAACCTTAAAAGCTCACTGCACCCCAAATATTCAACAGTATTGATTCTTTTTTTTTTTTTTTTTTTTTTTTTTAACAGTATTGATTCTTCTCATAAAAAGAAAAGGGGCTTGGATCCTAAAAATGCTTCAGTACTGGGTGATTCTCTAATACCTCTGTGAAGGCCATTCTTGAACTTCCAATGATACTTACAATGATTCTATCAAAAGTTTTAAAAGTTCTATGCAGAGTACCCAAATATTATTAATTCCTTTCCTTTTTCCTTTTTTGAAATTACTAGCTTGATTCATTTAATATTTAAGATAGAAAACAAAGTAATTATTTCGATTTTATAGTTTCAATCTGAAACCATAATTACTGTACTTCTGAACAAAAATGCAGTTGTTTGGGGGTGCCTGGGTGGCTCAGTTGGTTAAGCATCCAACTCTTGATTTTGGCTCAGGTCACGATCTCAGAGTAGTGGGATCCATGCCTGGGGCATGGAGCCTGCTTAAGATCCTCTTTCCCTCTGCTCTTCCCCTCCCCATTGCTTTAGCTAAAAAAAAAAAAAAAATTAAAAAAAATTTTAAATGCAGTGGTTTCTACGACAAGCTACCTTTTGTTTACTAAAACATTTCATCATTTGGATTCAATAAATTATGGCTGCCTTTTAAAAATAAACAACTTTACTGCTTTTAAAGAAAAAACCCAAGTTTGATAAGATAACTGTATAGGTCTTAGAAAATGTATTCAGGTCCTGATATTACTGATGAGTCATACTTTCACTTACTAAGGCTTTTGATTATTCAAAAATATAACAAAAATGCAAAACTGGCCACAAATCACAAAAGTAAATTCAAATCCTTTCAATGTGACTCTTTCTAGGCATTAAAACCTTCATTGAGCTCTTGTAACTATTAGTAACTATTAATTTTTTTTTAACCTGAGAACACTTAAAATCCAGGATGGGCAAAGAATAAGCATAATTTAATTAGCTCCCTTCCCGTTTAAATACAGAATCTTGACTCCTTTTGTAAACTATCAGATGGACGTCCATTCTGACCCATCCCATTCACTAGCATAACTGCTTCTACTCTGAATGAGTGGACTTTGTGCAAAGTAAACAAGCAGAAGAAATGACAAGCAGTCATTTGGACACCATAAAGGAGCCCATTTCATATGTGATCAGCTGTATAGTATCATCTAAGTTCCCCACAGCAGTTAAAGTATTCAAAACATTAGAGCAGGGAGGGCTTTAACTACACAGGAGAACCTAAATCCTGGGAGCTGGTGTGACTTCCTGTAAACAGTCAATCGGGTGGCAGGGCTAGGGCCTGAATTAAGAGCCAAGATTCTCTCAATTGGATCAGAAGCCTCATAAATAGAAACATGGGCATCAGATTAAGAGTATGTGTTCTAAAAGTCAGCACTGATTACAGTTCCCACTGTCAGAAGACTCCTTGACCAAGCTGGTTCAATTATGGTGTTAACAAAGTTTGATCTCTGGGCAGGCAAACTGTGTTCTCCATTTCATCCATTCAGATTCAACCATATATGCTTAGGTAATAAGTAGGTGTAACCTAAAAGGGTCATAAAGGAGATAGATTAAAAAGATTGATGAACTGAATTTAAATTAAAGGGTACGCCTAAAATGGCAGCATCTCCAAAACCCTATGGAACATGGCAGGTATCAGATGCACTTAACTGAAGGAGGAGTTACACAGTAGAACCTGAGGCAGATGGAACAGGCTAGTGGAAAGAACATTTTAGGCAGAATGGATACAACTTGCTCAGAGGCATGGAGTCACATAAAAAGTAGAACAAAGTCAAGAAACTACAAGTGGTTATATATGGCAAGAGTATCCACTTTGTGCCCAGTGGAAGAGACTGGTGATAAGTCTGGAAAGGTTGGTTCATAGGAAGCACCTGAATATTTATGGAGATGAAAGCAGAAGAGGAAAGGAAAGGGTGTCGAAATCATGAAGACATCAGGAAACCAATACAGAATTCTAGGGAGGATTACATGATCAGATTCGAATTTCCGGAAGACTACTTTAGTGGAAAGGAGTGTTGTGGATGGACCAGAGTCAAAGCAAATCTGCAAGAAAGTAGACTGGCTAGCGGTGTGTGTGTGTGTGTGTGTGTGTGTGTGTGTGTTCTGGGAGAAATGACAGATGCCTAAAGTGAAAGACAAGGGCTCAGGATGGGAGTGGGCTCAAGCAGGTGGGATGGAGGAGAATCCAGGCAGAAGGGATGGAGTAAAAACAGCCAAGTGTTGCAACCAGACCACCACCCATATAGCAGAGAGTGGTAAGACATAAAGTCAGTTACAGAAGAAGGCAAGATCTCAGAGGGCCTTACTGCATTAAGAGCTGAGACTTTATGTAGCAGGTGGTGAAAATCACATGAGAGCTTTAAACCTCTATTTTCAACAGATCATCATGGCAACCAGGCAGCAGAGGGGTTTAGATAGGAAAGTGAGAAGTCTGATTCCAGGCGAGGGGAGGAGGGGCAGGGGGATCACCAGGACTTGGGGGGAGGGGGACTGCATAGAAGCAAGGGAGGAGTCAGCTTTGGCTTAGATGACGAAAGAGACTGTGATGCCGCCAAATAGGGCAAAGAACACAAAATAGATGTGAGATTACGGAGGGAAAAGAACATGAGTTTGTTATGGGTGTGCGAAAAGAACAAAAGGAAGAAGTCTTTAAGAGGCACCTGGATAAAGCAGCACACTACTCTGGGGAGGCGTCAGTGGATGGGTGGTCAGAGAAGTCTGGAAATTTAAAATCAAGAAAAGTACAAACTACAAAGAAATGTGGGCAGTGGACCAAATCCTAGCAAAACCAACATGTGAGGGAAAGGTGGAGGTAAGGAGAAAGTGAAAGAACCAGAAGGGAATCACAGAAGTGATCAAGAGAATAATAAAAGAATGGCTTAAGAAAGCTTCTCCCAAAGCTTTTGTATAGAAGAAAGGGGAGATCCACACTTTTAAAAGCAGCAAAAGATCTGTCAGCTGGTGAATGGACAGACAAAACGTGGTCTGTCTGCCCCATACAATGGAATACTGTTCAGCAGCAAAAAGGAGCAAAGGACTGATCCAGACTACATGGCAGGTGAACCTCAAAACTGTTACGCCAAGTCAAAGCCATATACACAAAAGTAAACAAGGTAGGAGTCCATCTCTAGGCAATACCCAAGACAGGAAAACCTACAGACCCTGAAAGAGGTTAGCAGTGACATGGGGCTAGGGTGAGCACCACTAAGAGGGAAGGGGGTATATGAAGTTCAGTGCAGAACAAGAGTGGGCAGGAAGCCTCCGAGGGGGAAGGATGGGCATGAATTCCATGGGCTGGGAAAGGGGTCAGGGGCTGAGGCACGTCAGGCCTGAGAGATTGGATTTTCTTACTTATGTAGAAATGGCATCATCAGAGACAAGGGACAGAGGCTGAGAAGACAGGCTGAGGACTAACAGGGCCAACGAAGAACAAATCCATAACAGGGTTTGCAGTGGCTTGAGGGGGGAGACAAAGGACGGGGCTGTAAAAGAACTGGAGACACTGGTAAAGCGAGAGGAGAGCTAACCATTTGGTAGAGGCAGGGAATTAAGCAAGGAATGGATTCAAGATCAGAGCTCCTGAAAGTCACAGAACAGGGTAGTCAGAAAATTAATACCAAAGCTTGAGGGATAAAAGGGGTCAAGAGTGAGGACATGGAAAGATCCTCAAGTTCCAGGCACAAGTGCCATCCACGTGGCCTTACTGGGAGGGAGAGATGAAGCGAGACGGAAGGAGAGGTTTACAAGAACTACAAGGCCAGTCTTCAGGGGATGAAACAAAGTGAAGAGGAATCTGGGACGTGGCCACAATGGGAAGGCCAAATGAGAGGTGCCCCAAACGAGGGCATTTCTGCTAAAGAGAGAACAAACATTCTATCAATGTGTTGAGTCCAGGAATCTGTTTAGCAGGATGGAGTAAAAAAAGAAGGGTAGGCACAGGCACTGCTGATAACACAGGGCAAAGCCAGGAGATGGATCACACTTGAGGAGTCTGCCTCACTCTTGGGGCCCATCAGGAAGAGGGCAATGGTTCGCACTGTGTGGCCTCCAGTACTCTTCTCACAACACATTTTGTTTTGGTCCAAGAACAGGCTAAGGGTGCTACACAGTACGGAAATTGGACTTGAACCTGATTTGTTACAACAAAGATTCAAATGTGGAATATTTTAATTCATTCATACGACATATGAGTAATCATTTGGGGTCTTTCTACTGATTCCTAACACCTTCAATGTAATCTCTTCTGCTCTTATGAAAGTACTGAGCGCTACACCATTTCCAATCTTAACACTTCTCAACTCTACTACTTAGGGTTTGAGGAATTTAAAGTGATAGAGTTGCCAAGAACTACTTGCTATAAATCTTTCATATCTAAATTCTACTTTATACACTCTTGCAATGTGGTGCGTGCGTGTGTGTATGTGTGTGTGTGTGTACACAAATACATACTACAATGTCTTTGGTTGTTGTTTTCATTTTTTTGTTGGAGAGGACGAAGAAAGGAAGAGAGGGCGGAAGACACAATTACTGGAAAAAGCCACCACCAAGAGCATCAAGACTCCAAAGTATAAACAAACTTGCAAGAGAAACAACTTAACAGAAGAATCCTCTAGAAGGGCTACCTTACCTTGTCATGGACTGTCATGCAGCTAGCTGCATCCTTCTGAAGGATTTCAGTTACCCCATTGGAAAGCCTTTCATACTTCAGTTTGGGTTCCTCTTCACTTTCTTCTTCCTGCACAAAAAGCAGAGAAAATGACAGCCATCACAGATTCATTTGAAATAGTCAGACTCAAAACATATTTCTTAAGGGGGACCCAGAGATGGCTTCCTCACTGATTGTCAATAACTACAACTACAGCTCAAGGGTAAGATCTTCATGTTTCCTTTTTCCAACTGGGTGTATCAACTGCTACAACTTCACCAGCAGAAAACATTCAAAAGTTGAAAACAGGAGTATACATACCTAGTGCCGACAGTATTCAACTTTGGCATCTAAGGGTAAATACAAAACTATGTGGCCACATATGCCAATAAAAGATGTGTGGGCAAAAATACTTGTCAATTTGACCTCGTGGATCTAAAATGCTCACAGCAGCTGAGACAGTAATACAATAAACCTCCAAAGACTTTGTGTTTCAAGATTAAATATTTTTTGTCAGATTTGAGAATATTTCATTTTAGTTAGAATAATATAATTACAAAAAATCAAAGAAAGGAAACTAGAAATTTTATATCCAACAAAATATATTTATACCCTCAGATAAAAATATTTTGATATTTTTAAAAACTGCTACTCCATGATCATTCCTGTTTGTGAGAAAACATATTGTTTACCTTCAGCTGAATAAATTTAATGTTAAAAAAATTTTCTTAAATGCATTAAAATGTCTTAACCATTTTGTATGCATTATTACTAACTATATGTTTAACCTCACTATTGATACAGCGTATCTTAGGATATCTTTAATCCGCACAGTTATGGAGTAAAGTTAGGAACCTATATTGACTATGATGGCTCTGAATTAAATCAAGGATAATAATAAAAATTATTACAATGATTCAGAAAAAGATGTTATTTTGCTGTATCAATTCATAATGAGAAACTATAAAATGTGCATGTACCAACAACTGTGACAGGATAAAGCTCACCAAAACAGAAGTTCATAAAAATAATCTACTCACGGACATTCCCTTCAAAATTATTGTAGCATCTTCACTTCCCAGCTAACATTTGAATAGAGAGAGGCATGCCAATGCTCCCACCCAGCAACTAGAAAGCCTTAATGAAATATATAGCAACAGTTGAGGCGTCAGTGAAAAGGGCTGCTGAAGCTACCTGAGCTAGAAGGGCCAAGATTCCAGGATGGTGGAAAAACTGGAGAAAGCATGGGGGAGGGGAGTTGCCATGCACCAGTCATTCTCCCTGGAAGTAAAGACCAATTCGGGGTGCAGGACAAGAGGCTGAGAACCCAAGCTCTGCCTCAGAAGAAGACACTGCTAAGGGAAGGAAAAGCAGCAAACCTTTCCAGTACTTGTTGGGCTTGAGTAACGAAACTGGAGGCTTGAGGAGCTAAGATTCTAGTGAAGGAGAAAGGCAAAGAAGGGAGCTTGTTACACAGCCACTTTTCCCAAAGGAATACGGGGCATGAGGCTAGAAACACTAAACAGAAAGCCTGAAAAATGCAAACCAACTGCCTTGATGTGCTCGAAGAGACAAAAAACAGAGTTCAGGAATTACCAACAAATGAGGTCCTGATGAATACTACAGGCTAACTAGAACTCCTGGTCTCCAGGGGATACAAAAAAAAAAAAAAGTGCTTCCTAAAACTTCAATCTGTCTTTGACTCAGTTCAAACCCCGACTGGATTAAGGTAGTATGTATATAACCCCCAACCTACCTGTCCAGTAAAAGGGTGACTCCTGGGAGAAAGAAAATTATTTGGAGTATGAAAACTACTGGGGCCTCTAACCTTTTCACTTACAATACTGAGAATAAAAAATAATAAAATCAATTTTAAAAAATCACCCGGTATGCCATAGGACAGGACCAACTAACTAAAAATCAAGGAGAAAAAAAAGACCATAAAAACAGACCCATGGGTGACCTGGAGTTAGCAAAAACTCCTTGACATACTATGATTCACATGTTCAAAGAAACAATGGAGGAAACGGAGAAAATAGACGAAAAGATAGAAATTTTCAACAAGGAACTGTAATCCACAAAAAAGAAAAAAATGGAAATTTTAAGAGTGAGAAATGTCACTGAAACTAAGAACACAACAGATGGCTTGGCAGAAGACAGGATTAGTGAAGTGTAAAACAGGTCAAAAAATATCCCAAAGAAAGCCAGAGTAGAAAAATGAACAAAAAATGCAGAAAAGAATAGGAAATATGTGGAACACAGGGAAATGGGCTAACAATTATGGTCCCAGAAAAATAAGGAAAATGGAGAGGAAAGGCAAGATCAACAGTTAAAGAGGGTAAGAATGGAGAATTCCCTAAAACTGACATACCTCAACCCACGAATTCAAGAAGCTCTAATCCCAAGCAGGATAAATATGAAGAAAATCACACTGAGGCATGTCAGAGTAAAAAAAAAATAAAAAAATAAGTAACAAAAAAAAAATGACCCGTAGAGTAGGCCTAGTTCACATGATGACTGGCAGGACATACCAGGCAGAAATGCAAACTCAAATGCCACAAGAAATCTTTACCTCTGGGGCACAGAACCACATCATCACATAGAAAGGATGATATTCATCAAACATCATGAAACAGACTTAACATCAGACACCTCATTCTCTTGACTTAAAAAAATAAATCCTGGAATTATATGTAATATAACATTTTATAGATGTTCGGTACACAGAAATGAGTGGAAATTTTAATTTCATAAAGAACATACACAAAGCCGAAATTCAAATTGTTATGAATACTCTACAGTATAACACACTACCCAAATGCCTAGGAAAATGATGTTAAAATCACAAACAGAAACCTCCACAATTTCTATGCCTACAAGTAACTATGAACGATGCGATCAATAGGAAATGTTTAAAAATGTATTTAGCAGGTGCATTAGTTATCTATTTCTGCATACCATATTATGCCAAAGTTTACTAACTTAAAACAATAAAGGTGTATTATTTTAAGTATTTAAAGATGAACTTAATAGTTTTGTGGCTAAGTAATACAGGACTGGCATAGCTAGGTGGTTCAGACTTAAGGTCTCTCACAGGGTTGCAAGCAAGATGTCCACTGAGGCTGCAACCATCTGAAGGCTTGACTGGGGTTAGGGTATGCTTCCACAATGGCTCACTCAAATAATGGGCAAGTTGGTGTTGGTTGTTGGTAGGAGGCTTCAGTTCCTCACTTCACAGACCTCTTCCCCCTTAGGGTTACCAGGGAGTCCTCAGGACATGGAAAGTGACTTCCCCCACAGTGAGTGATCCAAGAGAAAGCAAAGTCATATATGACCTAGCCTAAGAGATCACACGTCTGCAGTATCCTATTGATCATACAGGTCAGCCACCATTCAGTGTGGGAGGGGAGGTCACAAGATCAGGAATAACAGGAGAGGATGACTGGGGGCCATTGTGCAGGCTAGCTATAAAAGTAATACAATTTTAAGAGCAATAAATCTGATTTTAAAAAATTGGTAGGGGCTCCTGGGTGGCTCAGTTGGTTAACCATCTTCCTTCAGCTCAGGTTATGATCCCAGGACCCTGGGATTAAGCATGGCTTCAGATTCCCTGCTCAGCTGAGGGTCTGCTTCTTCTTCCCCCTCACTCCCTGTTCATGCTTCCTCACTTTCTTGCTTTCTCAATCTCTTGCTCAATAAAATCTTCTTTAAAAGTCAATATTCCATGTTTCTGATGAGGTGTCAAATTTTCTTTCCCCAGTATATACAAGCTATTAATTATTTAGTAAGAGTATTAAAAATCAAAGATGATATATACCCACTACTAACCTTCCAAAAATAACTTTAAGAATAGTGGCAAAAGTATAATAAGCATGGTTATCTATAAAGCCTAAAAAATAAAATACCTATACTTCTTTAAAAAAAATAAATGACCATAGTCAATCCAAGAAGCCATATGTCAAAAATGACTTGCTCTTAAAATAGCTAATTAACCAAGTGTAAAAAACCTATATAAAGGAAAATTGCAAAAAGCAACAAATAAACACTTCTACTTATGTACCTACAAGCAAGAAATCGAAATCCTTACAAAGTTAACATTAAATGTGGCAAAGATGACACGTGCCTTCTGAAGTAAATGTGTTAAATACAAATTGAATCCTGAATGCTAGTCTTTATAATAAGATGCCACATGTTGCTCAAGTTTAGACATCAAATGTGCATCCAATGTGAAAAGTTAATTCTAGCCTCTTGACTGTTTTGCATAAAAGCACTCATCCACGGACCATTAGATAAAGTTACTGTAAATAAGGTTTGCCGGTCTTATTTATAAGTGAAAACTAAATAATTTCTCTCGCATAAATATACAAAAATAAATACTTTCACAACACAGCTCACTGAAGCATTCGTGCTAGGCTTCAAAAATCATAAATAAAATGAAAACTCCAATATTAGGCACTTGATGTAGCATTTCATGCTTTTCTGACAGGTATCTTTTATGTTAAGTTAGAAAGCAGTCTAAAGGTGAAATTTTTAAGGTTTTTTTTTTTCTGCTTGCTGTAAACAAAGAAAATGGAAAATGATTCAAAAATACAATTCATGGAGGTTATTCTACTGCGGTAGACTATCACATTTTAAATAAAAACTTAAAAAAAAATCAAGCAGATTTAATATAGTTTCACCTTTAAAGAAATTTAAGCAGAAAAAAAGGGTTTTGTGCAGTTTTAATTTCCATGGAAAACAACTCAGTGTTAATAAAAGGCAAATCAATAATTTTTGTTAAATTTTAATAATCTTGCAAACCTACAAATAAAACCATCAACAGTCTGAGTCGAGATGACAGTTAACTGCGTTTCTATGACAACCTAGCAGAATAGTACAAGTCTTGACTTGCATCTAAGCGAAGATATGAACAGAGTGACATTTACCCATACAAGAAAAATTTGCAGCTTTCCTTTAAAAAGAATCAATCCTTCAACTAACATGGATTTTCACTAAGTGTAGAGCACTTTTAATTAAAGACAAGTCCTTTAAGCCATCCTATGTAGGATTCTAGGACACTATCTGAAAATAAATTTCATATCAGTCATTCCCACAGAGTTCCAACTTAAAAGCAAAAAAAAAAAAAAAAGTTACTTTTGTGGATAACAAATTAAGGCAATTAAAGACTTCTGCCTGAAAAACTATTTAGTAATTTGTTACTAACACCACAGGATAAATTTTCACGGCAGAAGTCCTATCACCTAATTTAGATGTATATACCCATAAGAATATTGCACTTTTCACCTGATAATTTAAAATTCATGTATAAGAAAAACTTTTTTGGCATTTATAACCAATTTTTCATCCTCTTTTAAATTTCTCCATATCTTTCACACATCAGTACATTTTATATACTGCTGTTACAGTCCAAAACAGGACTTGAATTTTACTTTTAAAAATATGTGTCACGGGATCCCTGGGTGGCACAGCGGTTTGGCACCTGCCCTTGGCCCAGGGCGTGATCCCGGAGACCTGGGATCGAATCCCACATCGGGCTCCCGGTGCATGGAGCCTGCTTCTCCCTCTGCCTGTGTCTCTGCCTCCCCTCCCCCCCCTGTAACTATCATAAATAAATAAAAATTAAAAAAAAAAAAAGAAAAGCAGGCATCCAAAAAAAAAAAATGTGTCACATGTATTCAGGGAGTTAACAGAAAGACTGTTACATTTTTTATATTGTTACTCTTAATACAGAACTTAAAATGTTATTTCTAGAAACTACTTTATTAAAATGCATTTTTTTTCTGTTTCTTTTTACTTCCAAAATAAAATACCAGAAATACTGAAAGGGAGAGGTGAGATATTTTCTAAGACACAAATTAAGCCAGTGGAAAATACCCCCAGGTGAGCACTCCTTGACGAATCACAACCTCACTCTACAGAGATGGCCTTTATCCCATCCAGTTTCAACAATGAGAAAGACCTCACTTGAACATTCAGAAATTATAAGATGAACGGTTTACCTGGCCACATGTCACCATTGCATCTGGTGAGGGGTAAATCTTTTTAATAAATACCCAAAATGCTTTAAAGCCGGATACAAGAACACTACCATCAAAAAAAAAAAAAAAAAGAAAAAAAAAATCACTGTTTAAAACAAAAATGCAAAGAGAGAGAGAGATAGGGAATCCCAAGCAGGCTCCACAACCAGCACAGAGCCCAATATGGAGCTTGATCTCAAAGCCCTGAGATCATGACCCGAGCCACAATCAAGACTGACTGTACCAACAGGTGCCTCCAAATAATTCACTTTGAAAGAAGTCTCATGTAATACTGAAATCTTTAGGATCACTATTTAATAAAGAAGACAGAGGGAGAACAGAATAATAAAACAGCTGAGCCAAATACAAATAATCTTTTAAAAAGCATAATTCACACTATTCTGTAAGTCAATCAAACAACAAATTTTTAAGAAAGAGACCTATTCACTACAATAGGGTATTATCAACAAAGTCAAGAACTATACATTTTATTGTATCAATACAGCTATTAGAAATTACAATGTTGGGATCCCTGGGTGGCGCAGCGGTTTAGCGCCTGCCTTTGGCCCAGGGCGCGATCCTGGAGACCCGGGATCGAATCCCACGTCGGGCTCCTGGTGCATGGAGCCTGCTTCTCCCTCTGCCTGTGTCTCTGCCTCTCTCTCTCTCTCTCTCTCTCTGTGACTACCATAAATAAATAAAAAATATTAAAAAAAAAGTTTAAAAAAAAAAAGAAATTACAATGTTATCAGTAAACATACATGCATATGCATGCACATTACAGGATATTTCCAAACACAGCATGTCAATCTTGAACTTTTTGGGAAAGAATAAAAGAGATCTACTCTTTGAGACTGCATAAAGGTCCTCAACATAAGATTCATAATTAATCAAGGACTAATGATTCCAATTAACCCTGTTTTGCCTACCAACCCATCCCCACAAATGAATGCTACCTCTCTAAAAGGGCAAGTGCAACCATTAATTATTGTAGATTAGAGTTCTATTACAGAAAATAATTTTCTTTACACATAAAGATGGCTGGTAGGAAAGACGGCTTTATATATCCTTCCAAAATGTCAAAACATATCAAGAAAACTACATAAACAAGCTGAAAGAGTAACTTCCAGTTTCCATTAATAACACAAGGTATTATAGCTGCCTCAATGACCAAACTTTTTAAGAAAGTGACATGGAGATAATGGAATTCATCCACAATAAAACAACTGTGGTCAAAGCTCCCAGGATGCCTTTCCATCAGACTGGTGACAGATAAGCAATTACAGTCTTATATGAATGCAAATAATGTTGCTAAATTTTGACTTTCAAGCAATATTGCTATTACAGAAAACATATTAACCAAAGAAAGTAGCTGAAATTAGAGCTGATAAATGTAATCTAGATGACATGGATCTATTTTTTCATATAGATAATTCACAATGAGTCTATTCATATCCATATTTTTTTTTGAAAGGTAAATAGGAAGAGAGAAAAGTGTGGCAGGGAGAGGGAGAGAGAATCACAGACATGCTCCACACCCAGTGCAGAGCCTGACACAGGGCTCGATCTCACGACCCTGAGATCATGACCTGAGTCAAAAATCAAAACTTGGACGCTTAACCAATTGAGCCACCCAGGTACCCCATATCCATATTAAAACCATTAAGTATATATGGTTAAATAAGGGATTCTCAAACCAAGGGTAATTTTATCCCCACAAGACATTTATTTGGCAATGTCTGGAGACATTATTGTCATCACAACTGAGTGGGAGGAGAAAGTGCTGCTGGCATCTGTTAGTGGCCAGAGATGATGTTAAACATGCTACAATGCACAGGACAAATCTCTCAGGATAAAAAATTATCCCGCCAAAATTGCCAACAGTTCCAAGGTTAAAAAACTCTGAGTTAAATGAATTTCATAAAATTAAATGTTATGCAGACATTAAAATCTGTTTTCAAAAAAACAAAAACACAAAAACAAAAATGTTTTCAAAAACTTTTTAATAACAGGGATCCCTGGGTGGCGCAGCGGTTTGGCGCCTGCCTTTGGCCCAGGGCGCGATCCTGGAGATCCAGGATCGAATCCCACGTCAGGCTCCCGGTGCATGGAGCCTGCTTCTCCCTCTGCCTGTGTCTCTGCCTCTCTCTCTCTCACTGTGTGCATATCATGAATAAATAAAAATTTAAAAAAAAAAAAAACTTTTTAATAACAAAGGTGTTCTTAAAATGTCTTATTAGTTGAAAAAGTAGGTCATAAAACCTGCTTTTGCATGCTCCAAATTTTAGTTTATGTAGGGGGAAAAAAATCAGAAGAATAAGCACCAAACACCTGTTTTTCAAATGGGAGAATGACAGCAGGACCCATATCACAGGGTTGCTGGGGCCATTACAGAAAATAGTAATCACTATTGTGAGCTATTACCAGTATTTTCTATACTAAGATAAACATGTATTACATTTATTAAAGAAATAAATGCTGCTTCTAAAGCTATTGTTCAACATCCTCTTCAAAACTCTACTAACCTAAGATTCTTATCTCTTAAAGCTGCTTTCCTTACCGTAACACTTTGAGTAGAAAAGTGAGAAAAAGTTGAGCCTCTAATAATTGAAGAGCTCTACTTAAGATTCACAAGCTATGCAGTCTTCATAAACCCTGGTCTCTCCTCTGCCCTGTAGCATCAGAATTTCATGTTCAATTCAAGGAGGAGAAAAATAAGGTGAAGGTTCCCATGCCCTGAGCCACATGCCATAAACAGGATCAACTCCCATCATTTATTTTATATTGGGAAAGCGATAAGAATATATAGAGGAGGGGGAAAAAAAACGAAAAAAGCAAATAAGCTTTTCATTTCCTTCTAGCCATATAGAATAACCCCCCAATCTTCAAGGTATGCCATTCAGGTGGACAATTTCCGCCACTAAAGCCAACATAACCCTTTTTTCCTTTCTTCCCAATATCCCTTGGTGATCACAAGATCCTGAGAAGTAGGGTTTATGCCTTTTCATTGTTCTGAACTCACCTAACAAAACTGTGGGTACCTAATAAAGACCAGTGAAAACACAAGTATGTGGTACGAGCAGACCGAGGTTAGTAAGAAGCTTTTCTAAGACATTCTCATTTAGATTTCCACACAGGAAAATCCAAATCATAAGCTATCAGCCAAAAGGAACTGCAGAGATCACCTCAACTATGTGTTATTTTATAGCCGGGGGATGGGGGGTAAGGGGAGGCTGAGAGGTGGAGGCACTAAACACAGGAAAACGAGTAGCTATTCTGAAACAGCAAATTAAAGATAAATTTACAGAAATGAAGCTCTACCACCAAACCACAATAGCAGATAGAGACCTTACCAAATCCATTTTCATGAAAAACTTACATCTACAATTTATATGTCTATTGTTGTATGGACAAGGAAAATGCTCCAGTTCCTGAGATTGTATTATGTTTTAGAGGACATTAAATACTTCTCAAATGTCTTTCAATTGCACACTCCATATTGTAGATGCAAAGAAGCACCTTGCTGGCCACCCCCACCAAAGTCTCTGACAGCTTCTCAAAGATTTCCAGGAAGAAACAGATAAAGATGAAAAACCTAAAATAGCAATAACCATTAAGAGAAAGTGTTAACCAGAATCGAGGAGAAAATGATACGTATGCTGAATATGAATGTGAGTTTACGACCCACCTTGATTTGCTTCATGAGAATACAATCTGAACAAAAGTAGGAAGATGGTTTAGCTCACCCACTAAACTCCCAGAGCCTGTCCTGCTCAACCAAACAGATGCTTCACCCACCCCTTAGGGACGGTTTTCTCCAGAAGGAGGTGACTGTCGGCAACCTCTGCCCAGTATTTCTCCATGCCTGCAATTTCAGTCCTGGCCACTGTCTCCATCTTTCTCCTACCAGCAGAGACCAAGAGCTGCTAACATGTGGCAGGGCATTATTGATGGTCTGAGAGCCCCAGCCGTTAAGTACTGCAGGACCAAGAGAAAGCTGCTAGCAGGAAAGGGGGACACTGCAGGGAACCAGAGAATGCTCAAAAAGGTAAAAGAATGCATTAGTAAACCAGGAAACTGAATCATTAATAAGTCCAAGGGCTGGGACTTTTAAAAGGCAAATAGAATATGATAACCACATCATAAACCGAGAAAGTAAGTCATCCCAGTTCTACCCATCTTCTGCAGAACAGCATCTGGCCTAGACTGTTTTTACATGTTCTATTAAGAACCCTCAAACAGAAAGTCCCTAAGTTTTTTAAACTGTCCCAACATAGGGAAATAATAAAAACTTCACAATTCATTTCAAAAAGATGGCAGGGGCACCTGGGTGGTTCAGTCAGTTAAGCATCTGACCCTTGATTTCAGCTCAGGTCATGATCTCAGGTTCACAAGATCAAGCCCCAAGCCCTGCATCGGGTTGTGTAGTACAGTAAAGAGTCAGCTCGAGGATTCTCTCTCTCCCCCTCTCACTCTACCCCTCCACCCCGCTCGAATGCATGTGCATGCTCTCTCTAGTAAATAAATAAAATCTTTAAAAAAAAAAAAAAGTGGCATAATCCTCATACCAAAACTTCCAAACACCACAGTGGGAGAAAACACAGTTCTGTCATCTCATGTTAGAATTTAAATATAAAAATTTGAACTATCACAAATTAAACCCCAACATATATATACATATATATTTTTTAAATATTTTATTTATTCATGAGAGAGGCAGAGACACAGAGGGAGGAGCAGGTTCCCCAGAGGGAGTCCAATGCGGGACTCAACCCTGAGATCATGCCCTGAACCGAAGGCAGACACTCAACACTGAGCCACCCAGGTATCCTGAAACCCCAGGATATATTAATAGAAAACTTTTTAGATAAAATATTGCAGAAATACAAAGACTGGATATTAACAAATCCAATTTCATCATTTGATAGGCCAAAGAAGAAAAACTGTAGGACCACACTTATAAATACTGAAATAGTAATTATAAAGTTCAGCCCTCATTTCTGATTCTAAACAACTTTCAGTAAATAAAAAGGCTTCTCTCTTGAAAAGCTGAGAATGAACATTTGAAATCAAAAGCCAACATGACACTCAACAATAAAGAGAAGCAACAGGAAACTCAGAGGTGTCTATTATCATTTTATTTTTCAAAACTGATTTATAAGTTTTAGTCAAGGTAAAAGACAAGAAAATGGAAAACAATAAATAAATCATTGTTGATGGTCTTAATTAAAGATTATATGACCATAGGAAAAGAACAAAACTCTTAAGGCTTGTGATGATTAATTTTATGTCAACCTGACCGGATCATGGAATGCCCAGATATTTGATCAATCATTATTCTGAGTGTTTCTATAAGAGTCGTTTTGGATGACATTCACATTTAAATTGGTAAAGCAGATTGTCCTTCCCAATATAGGTGGGGCTCATCCAATCAGTTGAAGGCCTGGACAGAACAAAGACAGACCCTCTAGAACAGTAAAGTTCTTTCTGCCTAACTGCTTTCAAACTGGGCAGCTTTTTTCCCCTATATTTGAATCTGAACTGAAACATTGGCTCTTTCTTGGTGTTGAGTCTGTGAAATCCCTGGCTCTCCTAGGTCTCCAGCATGCTGACTCACCCCACAGATCTGAGGACTTGCCAGCTCCATAATCACACAAACCAGTTCTTTATAATAAATCTCTTTCTCTCCCTCTCTTTCAGATCCCATTGATCTCTCTCAGATTTTCTCTCTTTCAGAACCTATTGGTTCTGTTTCTCTATAGAATGCTGACTACTACCCAGCTCCTGCCAAGACAGAGAGCTTGTCTGGGCTGCTGGCCTCTTCCCCCAAATCAGCCCTGAAGACACTATAAAAGGAAAGAGGGATTCCTGAACTTAACATCCCCAAGTGAGAAACTCTGGAGGCAACTGGAGTCATCCAGAAGTGGGAGTTATTTTGACCCAGCACTCACCTCTCCCCAAATTTGCCTCTGGGATTTTGCTACTCCATTCACTAGAGAAATGGACAGCAATAGCTCCACCCTTGCGGGGGTAAGGATGGACCACTCCATACCATCTACACAAAAATTTATTCAAACTGATGGAGTAATCAGGCAGACAGAAAAATGATCCAGGGCACTGCATTCCTATTCTCTGCCCCTATTCTCCACCAAGCCTGGACCTCAACCCACAGTTTTTATATAGCAAGGGGCATGGTGGTGAGATCACAGGGTAGTTATCTAAAGTGGCGCCACCTGTGTGCCAGAGGCTCTGTACCAGTTATCTAGAGTGACACCAACTGTGTGCCAGAGGGGGAAACAAGATGGAGTCAAGGCTGTCAGTACTCCTATGCCATCATGAACCAAATACATCAAAGGTGCCCAATAACCGATGGAAATGATGACAACAGACTAAAATCTAAAACTAAAGATAAAACTAAATCAAAGGTTTCCCCCTCTCTCATCCCTTCTGATACTATTTTGAAAGATTTATTTCATTCACTGGGTTTTTTGGAGAAAGCAACCACATTCTAAGGGAAAGAGTGATGGTAGCACAGATGCCTGCCTTTATACTTAAAATAGTTGCACTAAAACTCAAGTAACTCATGGATGAAAAGAAATCTGTAGATTTTAGAAATTAGATTTGTTACAGCATTTCTTGAGTCTTCAGAGAAAAGGAATGTTTTCAACTCCTGACAGAGTAGAACCAGACTCTAATTGTCAAGTGCAATCATTATTTAAACAACATTCTTGGACATATATTAGAAAAGAGAGACACACGTTTTTATAAATATAGCTCCCAAAAGTATTAGCAGTTTCATTACAAGTGTATTATGTGCTGAATGAAAAGTGCTAAGGGAATAAGATCATCCAATCACATTACTTACTGTATTCATTTCCTATGGATGCTGTAACAAATTGTCACACTCAGTGGCTTGGAACAACTCAAATTTGTTGTCTTACAGTCCAATACAGATACCAGTGGGCAAAAATCAAGATGCCAGAAGGACTGCATTCCTCTGGAGGCTTTAGTGGAGTGTTTCCTCATCTTTTCCAGCTTCTAGAGGCCACCTGCTATCCGTGGCTGTAGGTACCCTCCTTCCTGTACTAGCAAAGCCAGCAAAAGTGGGTTAAGTCTTTCCCACATCATATCACTCTGACCACCTCTACCTTTTCTCATCCACTTGTAGAGACTCTTGTGATTACACTGGTCCTGCTTGGATCATCCAGAACAATCTCCCTATTTTATAGTCAGTTGATTAGCAATCTTAATTTCTCTTGCCATAACATATTCATAGGTTCCAGAGATTAGGACACAGACATCTTTGGGGGACCATTATTTTGCCTACCATGATTCTGCCTGTGACTGAGAGAGGATAAAAATAACAGTGGGTATGGAGCTGGATGCCCCCAAGCCAAAGTTAAAAGACAGTTCTCACTTGCTTGTCCTTAAATGAAATCACAATCCTTCTGAGGACACAGCATGTGATAAACAGTTCTCAGCCTGAGTCAGGAGGTCCTTGATATCTGTTTTTGACTAAAGGACCTCTCAAAGTTCTGGTTTGAGAACCAGATCATCTCCAAAATAAGAACAAAATGCCAGTTTCATATAGCTGTTGTAAGGATTTGTGCAATCAATTCATTTATTCATTCACAAGGAGCTCTGCTAAGTGAGACCCCAGGAATAGGGGCCCAGCCCTCATGAGAGTCCCCGGCACAGAAGTGGATAAAAATAACAAAGTAGCAGCAGCAGCATGTTTAATGAATACTTCATGACAGGCCAAGTGCTAAATACACATTATCTCCCTTAACACCCACTCAACAAACATATCCTTCATAAGCATCTAGATATTACCATTTTGAGACAGACAGGACAAGAACTTCTGAGGGCATCAAAGACATTCTGCCAACCGATCTCTTGAGCCCATTCCAGTTGGGCCCCTCACCATCACCACTGCCATGAGGCACCGCAAGTGCTTCTATGCGGATGGCCAGTGGCCTCACCTTTGCAGACTCAAGGGGGAGTCCCTACAGTTCCTTTTACTACTCCTCTCTATGGGCATTTGGCACAGCTGGTCATGCCCTTCTTCCTGAGATGCATTCCCCCCTTGGTCCTCGGATACCACTCTCATGTGGCTTGCTTTCTACCTCACTGGCTACTCCTTCTCAATGCACTGGCTGATTTCTCATCATCTACCAGAGCTCAAAAATACTATAGTACCCCTCAGGTCCAGGCATCAGGCTTCTCATTTATCTGACCTCAGGCCCTAGGTGATCTCATCCAGTTCCATGGTTTTAAATACCATCTAAAAGCTGAGTCAAAAGTTCTTATCTCATGGGGCACCGAGGTGGTCTGCCTTCTGCTCAGGTCATGATCTCAGGGTTCTAGGATCAAGCCCAGTCAGCTTCTCCCTCTGCCCCTCCCCTCTTTAAAATAATTTTTAGGGGGATCCCTGGGTGGCCCAGCGGTCTGGCGCCTGCCTTTGGCCCAGGGTGCGATCCTGGAGACCCGGGATCAAATCCCACGTCGGGCTCCCGGTGCATGGAGCCTGCTTCTCCCTCTGCCTATGTCTCTGCCTCTCTCTCTCTCTGTGACTATCATAAATAAATAAATAAATAAATAAATAAATAAATAAATAAATAATTAAATAATAATAATAATAATAATAATAATAATAATAATAATAATAATTTTTATCTCCAGCCCAGACCTGCATTAGTCTTATCCAACTATCTACTTGACATTTCCACTTGGATGCCTAATTGACATCTCCAACTTAAAAGAGCCAAAATGGAACTTCTGGTTTACCTCACCACCATCACCTTACCCTGAACACCAAACCAGTGCTAGCTAGAGTCATCCTATCTCAGTTCACAGCTCCACCTTTCTAGTTGCTCACTTTCATTTACATCTCCATGTCCTAGTCAAGAGGTTTACTGGCTCTACTACAAAAACTACCCTAAATCCTTCAACACCTCTAGCTAGAGCTCTGCCAAAGCCTCCTAACTGGTCTTGCTGCTTCCTAGTTGCTGTCTCCAAGACTTTTTCAAACAGCATCCAGAAAACTCTCACTAAAGCAGTGCCTTCCAATGGTTTCCCATCTTATTCAAGTAAAAACCAAGTCCATAAACTGGTTTATAAGCTCTTTGTTCTGGCCACTGACTACCTCCACTTCCTAACACTCAGCCCCACTGGCATCCTCAAGGACATCTAGTGCAACCCTACTCAAAGGTATTGTGTTTGTTCTTCATTTTAGCCACAAGACCTTTCTCCCATATACTTATCAAATGTCACCTTCTTAGAGAGGCTCTCCCTGACCACCCAGGATAAAACAGCACCTCAGTCCACTCCAAAGTCCCTTAATCCAATGTTATTTTTATATCCACACATTTATTATATCACCAAATATGTAAGTTTTTGCTGTCTGCCTCCTTCATAAATACTGATGTAAGCCTAGAGCCCAGAAGATAAAAGTACTCAATAAAAATCTGCTGAATAAAAAAAAAATAATCAGCCCATCTTGGCCTGCCTAAAATGATTTTTCTCCCAGGTAATGAAATTATAAATTCTGTTCAAAGAAGTATCAAACCAGAGTCATGTTCATCTTTTCAATCTCTAACAAATGATAGAAATACAGGTTCACAAATCTGAATTTGCATCTGGCAGGTTTCTACTAAGTTTCCAAACATATAATTTTTATAATATATGCTTCAGAGGGAATGTTTATCCATGCCTGAGTGATACAATAATCAGCAAAACCTGTTAATATTAATAGCTCATTAAATGAAAGAGCAAATTTTTGATGCAAAGGCTATTTGAAAGGATGTATTATAACCCCATGCTCCATTTTTCTCAGCAATCAATCTCATAACAAGGTACATTACCATCTTAGTTACTAGTTGCTCTAAATTTGTTTATTAAAATTAATACATGTAAAGAATCAATTTAAGTTTCAATAAATGATTCACAATGTCCTACCCATGAGGTAAGATAAATAAATTATTTTTGTGTGATGCATTTTCTGATTTAAAAAAGCTATCCCCTGATTTCTCACAATGACTGGTTTTCATTTGAACAAAATTGAAAAAGAATAATCCTGGTGGCTGATGCATCTAGAAGCTGCATTTTAATACTCATTTCTCATTCACATAAAATTGCATGTAGGTTTATTTTAAATAGGTTGAGCTATTTGTCAATCCACTTGGTTTATTAAAATTAATATATCTAACATATTCAAGACATTCTGATCATAGTATCTGCAAGATCTGAGCCAGATTCAAACAGGCATCTCTCTAGGAGGCACGTTTATTAATAATGGTAGCAAAAATAAAGACAGTGATGACACTAATTAACCCTCTGTTACTATAGGCCAGGCCCAAGCCCAGGCCCAGGGTAAGGTTATTTCCATGCAGTCTTCACCTCAAAAGAACATACCATAGGCAGAATAAGCTTTAGTTTAGCTACGGAGTTGCATGGCTAGAACCCTCACATGGTACAAAGCCGACCCACTATACTATATATGTTTCATTAGGTGCTCTTTTCTCTCCTTGCCACCCCTCCTTAGCCTGATGGTTTCCCTTGTCATTTTTCTCTTTGCTGTGCAACTTTTATCTTGAAATGTTAGGCTAACAATTTGATGCTTCTACTGCAAATTTCTTTGTATAGCACACTAAACTCTTTGAAGAAAAGGTCGAATATGCTTTTAAATAAATAATACACCAAGAACCTGTCTGAAGAAAGTCCAGGTTTAGGAAAATACGTCTCTCCACAAAGCAGAGCTGCTTCAGTTTCCAGCTCTATGGCCAAGCTACTCCACAGTGCATTGTGTCTGGTCTATTAACAGGAAAGACCCTATGGAAAATGATGACATTTCTCTATTGCTGATGCCACAGTTTCCTCTCCCTGCACCACTGATTCTACTCAGAAATAAATGTGTTGTGTTAAACTGTTAAGAGTTTCAGAATTGTTTATTATTGCAGCATAGCCAACCTCTCCTGCCTACTACAGTACCTGTTAGGATTGGTTCATATTAAATGAAATAATCCATGCAAAGCACTCAGCACAACACATGGCACATAGTAAATGGACCTGAAAAAAATTAAATCAATGATTCTTCATGATTTAAATACTGTCTTCGTTAAAATACACTTTATATGAAATGAATCAGATGTTAGAATTATCTGGCAAGGATTTTAAACCAGCATCATAAAAGTGCTTCAACAAACAATTACTAAATTCTCTTGAGACAAAAGAAATACTAGGATATCTCAGCAAAGAAATAGAAGTTAAGAAACAAAACAAAACATGTAAACTTTAGAACTGGCAAGTAAAATAACCAAAAGAAAGAATTTAGTGGATGAGCTAAACAGTAAAGTGGATATGAGAGAGAACATAACCAATGAACTTGAGAACAAATCCACAGAATTTACCCAATTTGAACAAGACAGAAAACTGACTGAAAAACATGAACGGAGTCTCAGGGACCTGTGGAACAATAACAAAAGGACCAACATTCAAATTACTCAACTCCCAGAAGGAGAAAAGAGTGTGGAACTGAAAAAGTAATTAAGGAAATAATGCTGAAAACTTTCCAAATTTGGTGAAGGACATAACCCTACAGATTTAAGAAGCTGAGCAAATTCCAGCTAAGATAAATTAAAGAAATCCACACCAAGAGACACACCTTAATCAAACTGAACTACTGGAAACTAAGGCACCACCACCAAAAAAATCTTGAAAGCAGCCAGAGAAACAGGACACGGTACTTATGGGGAAGCATCAGTGAAACACATCTGTCAATTGAAATGACAGAGGCCAGAGGAAAGTGGCAGAGCATTTTTCAAGCTCTGAAAGAAGAGAACTGTCAAACACAAATGCTATATTTAGTGAAAATATCCCTCAAAAATGAATGGGAAATAAAGACATTCTCAGATAAAGAAACACAAGAGAATTTGCAGCTTGCAAACTTACCCCTAAAGAATGGCTGAAGTAGTAGTTTCTAAACAGAAAGTACCAAAAAACAGATAACAGAAGGCTTGAAACATTAAAATGAACATAGGAATGGGTGAAAATAGGGGTAAATATAGTAAATTATGAGTTTTTAATATTTGATAGTTGAAGCAAAGAGTTTAATACCAAGTCTGCTGTGGTGCTCAATGAATGTAAATATTTAGACAACTGTGCTTAAAAAGTGAGAACAGGGATCCCTGGGTGGCGCAGCGGTTTGGCGCCTGCCTTTGGCCCAGGGCGCGATCCCGGAGACCCGGGATCGAATCCCACATCGGGTTCCCGGTGCATGGAGCCTGCTTCTCCCTCTGCCTGTGTCTCTGCCTCTCTCTCTCTCTCTGTGACTATCATAAATAAATAAAAATTAAAAAAAAAAAAAAAAAAAAACACATCCCAACTAGGGGTTGTCCTTTAAAAAAAAAAAAAAAAAAAAAAAAAAAAAAAAAAAAAAAAAAAAAAGTGAGAACAATAGGGGCATCTGGGTGGCTGCTCAGTGGTTGAGTGTCTGCCTTTGGCTCAGTGATCCCAGGGTTCTGGGATGGAGTCCTACATCAGGCTCCCCAAAGGGAGCCTGCTTCTTCCCCTGCCTGTGTCTCTGCCCCTCTCTCTGTGTGTCTCTCATGAATTAAAAAAAAAAAAAAAAAAAAAAAAAAAGTGGGAACAACAGAGGAACATAAATGGAAGTAAGGCTTTTATACTTGACCAGAAGTGGTAAAATATCATGGATACCAGTAGACTGACATGTTACATATGCATATTTTTTTTTTAATTTTTATTTATTTATGATAGTCACACACACAGAGAGAGAGAGAGAGAGAGAGGCAGAGACACAGGCAGAGGGAGAAACAGGCTCCATGCACCGGGAGCCCGATGTGGGATTCGATCCCGGGTCTCCAGGATCGCGCCCTGGGCCAAAGACAGGCGCTAAACCGCTGCGCCACCCAGGGATCCCACATATGCATATTTTAATGCTTAGAGCAACATTAAGAAAACCATACAAAGTAATACATTAAAATCAATCAATCAATAACTTTAAAGATAGAACTTTAAAAAAAAAAAAAAACTAAAACAAAAATAAAAAAAAAAAAACTTCACTCACAGAATGGAATGAGAAACAAGAGAAATGAAAATCAGAGAAATAGAAAACAAAAAATGGCAGACTTAAGCCCTAACGCCAATAATTACCTTAAACGTGAATGATCTAACACACCAATTAAAAGACAAATTGGCAGAGTGGAAAAAGTCAATTTGACAAAATCACATATTGTACGGTTCGGTTCATATAACGTGCTTGAAATGACAAAATTACGGCGAGAGAGGAGATGGTGGTGCCAGGAGCGAGCTGGAGAGGGAGTGGCTGTGATGATACAAAAGAACCTAGTGGTGAACAGTTCTGCATTTTGATGGCAGTCATGGTCACATCATTCTTCACATGTGACAGAAAAGCATAGAGCCAACACATGGACACACATATGCACAAATGAATCAGGTCTCTGGATTGTGAAATCTGCATCAGGTCTCTGGGTTATCAATATTGACTTCCTGGAGATGATGTTGCACCAGAATTATGCAAGATGTTAGCCTTTGGGAACTGGGTGAAGGGTATAGAAAGTGTTACTTCTTACAACTGCATGTGAAATATCTCAAAATTTAAAAGTTTAAAAAAACATCTTAAGAAAAAAATGTATACTAGAGTCAAAAACAATTTTTATGTAAAATCTTGGATGAGATGAAAAGAATAAACCAAACCTTTTCCCTAACTCTCTCATTTGAGTTTGAGGTAAGGAAGGAAGGACATGTAGTTTCATTTTGAATCCTATTACTTTGCAACCCAAAAATTCTGTTACACACAGAAAACTACAAGAATTTGACACAAGAAACTACAAGAATACGTATAAAAAAATACGTTAAAAAATTGTATTGTTTTGCTAAGTATATAAGTAATGCATTTTAAAAACTTTGAAAATGATAGCAGATAATGATAGTAAATAAAATAAGAATCACATGACCCAGTGATACCATGTTCCTGTGGTCTTTTTTTCTATGATTTCATGTGGATTTTGGAGTGGAAAAAAACTGGATTATTCTCAGAATCAGGTATCAGTAAACTACAACCAGCCCATCTAGCTAGATGCCTGTTTTTATACAGCTTTCAAGCAGGTTTTTACATTTTTAGATGGTTACATACCTATATAATATCCTCAATACTGTCTTTTTGTCTGCAAAGCTTTAAATATTTACAATCTAGACCTTCACAGAAAAAGCTTGCCAGCCTGTGATCTAAATGATATTTTTGTAAAATGCTTTTATCAATTATAAAGGCAATAAAATTCCTTTCTGGATAGTTAGCCAAATTTTTCTATTATAAACAAAGTTACAATGAACACTCTTGCAGCTAAATTTCAGCACACAAAGATGGGTGTGCTTTTTGACGTTGAGAATGGGGTGTATTTAAACTTGCCATGCACAGTCAGGCGCTATACTCTGCAGCTGTTAGGGTGTGAGGATGCTGGGGGCCAAGCCTGGTGTACAGAGGTAGTTCCAGATGCGTAGACGGGGAACAGCCAAGGGGTCACAGGCTCTACCCTTGTGCTATCCCTGTAATTCTGTGATCCAAACCTAATAAATTATTTTTAAAGAAAAAAAAAAAAACCTACATAACTAACATTTACTTTATAAATATTTTATAAATATTTATAATTCTTTTCTAAATAAGTAACATTATTTTATGATAAAACATGAGTTTCTATAATTATTAATGTTATGTATAAATTAGCAAGCCAATTCTCTATCCTCCAGAGAAGGAGACAAAGTTCAGAGATTCTGAAATTGATAATTTCCTACCAGTTGAATAAGCCAAAATCTGTAACATCAACCAAAATATCATTTTATACACAGGCAGGAGTTCCAAGGGAGATTTTTTTTTTAAATCATGTCCAATTCTACAAAGGTACCAGAGGAAGAGCTAGAATAAGATTAGAGAGGTCACAGGGAAGTCGGAATCAGTGTAACTACAGAGTACAACGCCAGGATTCAGAGTCAGACTGCAGGATTCAAATCCATTTACCAGCGGGTGACCCTGGGCAGTTACCTAAACCCTGTAAGTGTTTCTTCATCTATAAAATAGAAGCAATAATCATGGCTAAAACTTGGGCTAGTGAATATATCCAAAGATCTTACCAGAGTGCCAACTGCTATGTCCTACACTAAATGTGTTTTTGTAATAATCTTCATCATCAAAATAGATTCTGAACACTGCTCATTCCACTTACACCATCTTTGCTCCAAGAGAGCTCAGAACCTTCCTCTAAGCAGTAACTTGAAGGATTTTAAAAATAAAAACCCAGATATTAGCTTGCTCACTTACTTTTTTTTTACAAACATATTTAATATGAAAGGATATTATTTGTTTCAGCCTGAACAAAACAATGATAAGTTTTGGAGTCACCAATGGATGAGAAAAGTACCACTTCAGAGAAAAAAAACTGAATGTAAGTTATTAACTCCAGGTTTAAAACATCTTTTTCCTTCAACTGCTTAACAATGGAGTTTTCTCTATTTCTTACAACACAGCTGAGCTAGATGCTTTGGAACCTTCTTGACTCCCCACCGAGTTGTCTCCCACATACTATCCCACATTTGCTCTTGACTGAACTTGAGAAACATTTCCACTTTGTCTTCTGCTCCTGCCTAACCCATACCCATACATCCCTATTACCTCTTCTGGGGCTTATACTAATAGAACTCCCTGCCACAGGTCTCTCCTTCCAGTTCATCTGTCACACCTACCCCTATCCTCATCCCCTACAATCGGGCTTTGGCTGGCTCCCCAGTTTCCAACAGATCAAGCCCAGACTGTCTGGTTTGACATATTGGCAGCTCTACAACTTCACCCTAGTTTCCGTGTCCAGCCTCATTTCCCTAACTTCCTCCACCTTCTAGCCACACGGAATTGCCTCACAGCTGACTGGCTGAACATGCAAGTGCTTTCAACACTCAGTATCTCCCCAAAGACCTGCCCAGCCTCTGCCTAGATTCATCTTCCATATTTAACTCTTAAAGACTCCAAATGAAGAAGCCATTCCCTACTGATCATCCACTATTCTGCGTCCTTGTAGCACCATGCCACCACCCATACCACAGCAATTGTTCCTAAGGATTGACAAGAGCTTAGAGCTTCAAAATGGGAATGAAGTTCTTCTGAACACATACTTCACAGCTAGGCACCATACAAGGTGCTTCACAAACAGCAATCATATCTAATCCTCACGGCAACCACACAGGAACCACATGAGGGGACTGAGGAAAAGATGAGCTGAGTGCTATGCCCAAGACCACACAGCAGGTACAAAGTATAGTTGAGAAATGAATCCAAGGCCTGACTCGGTGGTCCCTCAGTCCCGGTGGATGTAGAAGACACCAGAGCTAGAAGGTAAAAATGACAGAAAGAGCCCAGATCTGAGTTTGAACTCATTTCTCCCCTGCACCAGCTATATGACATTAGACAGGTTACCTTTTAGGTCTTGGTTTCTTCAACTTTAATGGAATGACCTTTCCTTCCATTTCTTTGCTGAGTGTTCAACCTTATTCCCTTCTTTCCTAGTTTTTGTCCATTTCTATTCTGAGTTTTAAAGTTTCTGGTTTAAGATAGTTTTGCATATCTGCAAATGCTTGTTTAAAGACATGATGGGGATCCCTGGGTGGCGCAGCGGTTTGGCGCCTGCCTTTGGCCCAGGGCGCGATCCTGGAGACCCGGGATCGAATCCCACATCGGTCTCCCGGTGCATGGAGCCTGCTTCTCCCTCTGCCTGTGTCTCTGCCTCATTCTCTCTCTCTCTCTCTCTCTCTCTGTGACTATCGCAAAAAAAAAAAAAAAAAAAAGACATGATGGAGTGTTATTCTACTGCTTGTTTTGGCTGAACACTTTTGACTCTCATTTGATTTTCTTAATATAGTTATATAGATAGATA
The DNA here is from genome assembly GCF_011100685.1 of Canis lupus familiaris. Lineage (NCBI taxonomy): Eukaryota > Metazoa > Chordata > Mammalia > Carnivora > Canidae > Canis > Canis lupus. Next base: position 10,912,396 of record NC_049239.1, on the reverse strand, counting down.
GATATTTTTTGGAGGGGGGGGTGGGGAGTATGGATGCTCCCTGCCATTTCAGTTCACTTTTACAAGTCTTAGATTGCCAGGACAGCAACAATACGTGTTCCTATGGAGGGAATGAGATATTTGAATGGTTTATTAGGTCTCTTAGTTACACTGGTAATCAAAGTGCATTTTCTTTAATAAGGGGCACTTTTTTTTTTGGTACTGGGGATAGGGGAGTAGGTAAGTATCCTGATTTTCTACTGTTTATAGGTACCCTTAGTCCCCACCCCTTTTCCTTTAATATCACCACCAAGCTTCCAAGGGACATGCCCCCTTCTCTCCAAGAGCAGCCTTAACCCAACACTGTCCCCCCAGTCCCACACAGCGCCATTTAAATTCCTCAACACCCAGCACTGGGATCCAGCGGGTGTCAGATCTGTTCTCAGGACTGGCCCACTCAGGGTGGGACACTCTCCCTCGAGGGAGTGACTTTTGTGTGTACATCAACCCCGCTGGGGCTCAGCTACACTCTGTTTATCTCCAACTGGCCTCCATTGGACTCAGCTCCAGACTCCATCCACAGCTGGCTCTGCTGGTTTTGGATATGTGTTTCTCCACTTATACTGAAGTTTATAGCATACCCTGTTTCCTGATTATGTTGGAGGCATGAGTTGTGTGTGTGTGTGTGTGTGTGTGTGTGTGTGTGTGTGTTGTTTGCTCTCCTTGTGGATATGTTTAGTATCTGAGGGATACTAAATAAAAGATTTATTTAGGAAGCTGCCAACATCCTCCTCACCTCTGAAATGAAATTCTTGGACAGGACTCTAACACTGCAGAATTCTATACCAGTGAGTCTTGAGAACATGGCAACCAGAGGTCTCCAAAAATGAAAATGGTAACCTAAATTGCTTTTCAGTATTTTATTAAAAACCAACAAGTATTATACCATACCTATAAGCAAACTCTGTAAAGCCTTATCAGGAGCCCCAAAGAGAGTATCAGGAGATCCTTAGTAGTACAAATATTAGGAACCATGCCTCTACAGCCAAACTGCAAATGTATAACAGCATAATATATAAGATGTTCTCTAGATTAAAATGTTTAAGCCCACCTTTTCCCTGAAAAAGCAAACAAAATCCATATAAAATTATATGCAAAGCAACCTATATTTACAGACTATACTGGCTACAGTCACATTGGTGTGAATTTCCAGCAGGTTATCATAGATATTTTTCATTCCTCTAAGCTAAAAGAAATAGTTATAGGATATAATATAATAATTATTAGTAATCCATCCATAAAATTGGTTAAGTTCACTAATTTGTGTTATGCTTAAACTTTTATGCACAGACTTGAAAAGAAAATTTGGGGGGGGGGGGCATCTGGGTGGCTCAGTGGTTGAGCGTCTGTCTTTGGCTTAGGTCATGATCCCAGGATCCTAGGATCAAGTCTCTCATCAGGCTCCCCACGGAGAGCATGCTTCTCTCCCTGCCTATGTCTCTGCCTCTCTGTGTCTCTCATGAACAAATAAAATCTTAAAAAAATAAAAATAAAAATATAATTTTTTTAAAAGCCCACACTTAAATATTACTTTATTCTCCTTAAAATACAATCTTTAACACAATTTAGCTCCTTAACAGTTTTACATGTAGGTACTTTCTTTTTTATTTTATGAGAAGAACTATAATTTGAATGACTCAGGAATTACAGCAATAAGCATGTCATATTCACTGAACGAATGAGAAAAGAATATTGCAGAACCTATATTGGTTGTTTTAAAATTTATTTATTTATCTTTGAGAGAGAGAGAGAGAGAGAGAGTGCCTGAGAGTGGGGGTGGAAGGGGCAGAGAGAGGGAGGGAGAGAAATCTTAAGCGGACTCCGCACCCAGTGCAGAGCCCAGCATGGGGCTTGATCTCACAACCCTGAGATTGTGAGCCAATCAAGAGTCGGATGCTTAACCAACTGAGCCACTCACAGGCCCCTAAAACACAGATTTTTTTAAAGTATCAATATTAACCTGCAAAACTTTGCATCAAATTTCCCACTACCAACACACTTCAGGTTAAACTACTCTTCACGATCAGGAGAAAGTGTTCCTTTTCCTGTTTATTTAAGTCAATCCATTTAATATTTTTAAAGACAATGGGCATGTTCTCCCCCAAGGCCCAATCAGCTGCGGCCCTACTTTACTACCCCAGTCCCCAGAACGTCGCACTTAACAAGGTAGAACAAGCTCAAGATAACATGGTGAGCAAGAAATCCTCAGGCTCCTGTACCACCGCCACCTTACCTCAGACTCATCTGTAGATTCTTCGAGAGACTCGGTTTCCTACAAAGCACAGAGGGAGAAAATGGTCAGAGGAGATGACACAAGAATAAAATAAGGGAGAAGAGTCATCGCATCCCCACCACCACCACCCACCTGCCGTTTCTGGGAAGAAATCTACAACTACAGTAGAAAGGACTCCACATGGTGTGACTCTCACAAGCCTCCACAACTTCCCACATCTAGCAGGACTGAGATGGTTACTCTGGGGTCACTCAGACCCGTGGCTCCTGCTGACCTCCCTCGAGTGGTCAGCAGGCAGATGAACAGCCCCAGGAGCTGTCACATGAGTACACAGAAGGCTCTTTCCTTCGCTAAAAATGCAAATGGGTCTGGCAAAGCAGCCCTACTGATCTTGGAAGGAAAGAGGAAACTGCCATCCTCAAGGTATCTCTACGCCAATTTTAATACTGAAAAGCCCTTGTGCTATTAATTATTATGCTATGAATCTGGTGAAGTCAAAGCGATTGTCTTGCTTTTAAACAGCTTTTTACAAAAGAATTCCCCTAGAGTGGTACCTATCAGACAAGAGCAAACAAGCTCTATAATTTACATCTACTCTTTAAACCATTAACTGGAAGACAAATTCTGCCATTTAACACAGTTTCCCTCTTGCTCGACAATGAATCTTGCTGCTCTGGAGAAAACAAAGCAAAAAGGGAAAAATTGACTTGATCCTGCTAATCTCTCACCTGTCCACTGAAAGAGAGAATCTGCTGATGCCACGCATCCTCAAAGAGGTCAGCAAAATGAAGATTTACTTAACGTACTTATAGATATCAATAGCAATAAAAGGTTACAACTAATATGCTGACACTGAATGTAAGCATTTTACAACAATCCATGAGATAAAGAAAGATCAAAAAAATGGGGCAAGGACATTTTAGATATAACTAATATTTTTCAAGAAAAAAAATAAACATTTTAAAGAAAGTTAGATGTAGATATTACTCAGGGCAGGTTGTATAGCAGGATATACACAAATCTGGCATTTGAAAACATTTTAATTTCACTTGGCAGGATGTGGAGCAGCCTTGTGAATAATACAGTTTCTGCTCTGAAAGGCCATCTGTAAAATGGGGACGAATGTGACTTGTAATTAAGAATTTTACTGCAGTTGTATCATTACCCACAATGAACATGAGTCTCCTCTAAATCTCAATGCAGCCTATTTAGTTTTCAAGTTCTTCTACATTAGAAAATTCTTATTGCTTTGGAGCTACAATCCCTCTGCAGTAACTTTTTGTACTGAGCACCAATAAGATACATAAAAAATCCAATTCTTCTACTACTTGACAGTTCTCCAGAAAGTTAATGACACGTATCATGCCTGCCCTTCTAAATTGTTTTTCCTCTGTGCTAACCATCCCCAGATCCTGGTTCTCGTCCACTTACCATCCTGATCCTTCTCTTCTGGACATACTCCATTTATTATTAACAGTCACTTTTCTGACATCTTTACTGAACATCTATTATATATATCCGCACAATGCTAAATGCTTTGCACCTAGCATCTCAGAATTTCCTAATGACCCTTGAGGTAAGAACATCCAGGCTCAAAGGCTAAACGTAAGGACTTCTGACACTCTTTCTGCCCCTGTCTATTCCTGAATATTAAGTTACTAACGTTAGCAAAACAAGGCTATGACCACCATGACAATGACCTGTACCTGGATACCTATTCCCCAACCCAAGAACTCTAAACTCTAAAAGGATACTGGATTCAGAATTCAGAAAAATTCCATTAAGCCTAAGGAAATTTTTTTTCTGATTTGAAATCCATTCAAATAGGCACATGGGGTAAAAGGGCAAATCTCTCATTTATGTTCTTCGTTAAAACAAAAGCATTTAAGTCCCCACCCAGCAATTTCAACCAAAAACTCAAAAATCAAATTATACTCTTGCTCTGAACCAAAAAGCATGCAGTGCCAGAATCTGACACCACGAGGCGTGTAGCTCTCAGAAACTGAGTCTTCAGGGAAAACCAGGCTCTCAGAGAAACTTCCTGAGGCCACTGGTATCAATGAGAACATTTGCTCCAGTACAGTCTCGAACTGACCCCCAGCACCAGCACAGACCTCCCAAAGGTAGCTGTGGCTTCAAAAAAAAAAAAATAAAAAAAAAAAAAAACCACACTTTTATCCACAACCCCACCAAAGCAATGTGTGAGTGACTTCAGGAATCATCCTGCCTGCTATTTCTTATCTTCATCCAAGCCCCTGTACTGAATACTCTAGAGACCAGGGGCAAACCAGAAGACAGGAGGTCAATGTCCCAGTGAAGGATCCAAGAAGCTAGGCTGAAAGGTGAGAAAGGTTACAATTCTTAAAGAGTCAGTGGTTTTCAAAACTGTTTTTAACTTCACACTCTAACTTTTAAAGAACTCCAAATCTGAAAACATAAGTCACAAAACTGTGCTGTTCTCTAGGTGAAATAAACTAGATATGTACTGTTCAATTCCACTTATATGAGGTGGCAAGTAGAACAGACTAGAGGAGAGGCGATGGGGGGTTGGTGTTGGTGGGTACAGAGTTCCAGTCTGTGATGACGAAAAGTTCTAGAGATGGATGGTAGTAATGGCTGCACAGCAATGCAAATGTATACTCAATGCTCTAATCATACGCTTAAAAATGGTTAAAGTGGTAAATACTATGTATATTTTACCACAATTTTTAAAAATTGTGTTGTTTGAAGCAAAAATAATGAGCTAGAAGGTGCAGAGTGATGCAAATGTAGAGCTGGACAAAAATATGGGCAACAGGAGAAGGTTACCCTCAACAACTGCTCCACCTTATCTTTCTTTTGCAAACCAATCCCTTAAACTCAATCACTTACCCAAACCTAACAATCGTTGTGCCTTGACATGAGACCTCTTGAATCTATACACATTGATGGGGGAGGGAGAGGGGAGGGGTACAGAATCTGGGGGAGAAACGGAGGCCGGAGCCTGAGGAAGGCCAGCTCCAACATCTGCAGGAGGAAGAAACAGAGCAGAAAAAAAAAAAAAAAAAAAAAAAAGAAACAGAGCAGAGATCAGGCCCCAGGAAATCAGCCTGGCTTAAGGATAGACTTGAGACACTCAACGCTGCACTGCCACCTTCTCTCCTTCCCAACAGACTGTGTGACACAGCTAAACTTAATGGAAGACAGGGTGTGAGAGATCCCAATGTTGGATGTGGGCCAAGGCTAGAGGATCTATTTGCGCGATGTGTATCTATTTGTGTGATATTCCTGTATCATCAAAGCGCCAGTTTCTAAAAGTTCAAAGGAGCTGTGGCCAGTTTGGAGCACTCAAGCATTAATTAGGCTGGTTGAATAGCAAAGATGAAGGAGTATCTGGGAAGTGGGCACTATGGGCAGACTCAGGGTACCAACCCCACTGAGCCCAAAGGCTCAGCTACTGGCACCCATCATAGTCTGCAAAGGAGGGAAAACCTGGATGTCTGCCCAGCATAGACAAAGAGACCAGAGGTGACATAGTGACCCAGTCCCAAATCTAACTGCATTACAATCACATCAATTCAATTTGGGGAAACTGGCTAACACTCATGCAAACACTCCATCTTCAGATTCTGATTCAGGGAGTCTAAATACGAGCCTAGAATCACAAGCATTTGATAAAAACGACGACAACAACAACAAACACTGAGGAGGACCAAGTTCCCAGAAGAAACAAAGGCAAGGGTGACTGAACGGCAGAAAACAGGGAGCTGTATGAAACACAGAACCCCAGACTCAATGAGTGCTCCCTCTCCAAGGTGGTAATGTAGGTAGTCAGCGAGACCACTAATAATCAGCTGCTGACAGTGGCCTTCAGCCAGCCAGTCCAGACAAAGATGAGAGGAAAATCTTTTAAGGCAATAAGCATGTCCAGCTAAGCTAATTTTTGTGACTACATTTTAGTTATATGATGGTAAAGAGTGGATCCTCTAAAAATTTCTCTGACCCTGTGTTTTAGCAAACTCTTATTTGGGGCTTTGGGTTTCTTTCTTTAGTTATTAGTGAAGTTGCTTTTAAAAGATCTTGATCAAACTGTAAAAAAAGAGAGAGAGACAGAATTGTGCATATTTGAGCAAAGCCCAAGTTTGGACAATAAACTGTTGTCCTACACATAAGACGCTTCAATCTGAGTTAGGGACAAATGGGGCTAGGCAGGGAGAGGTAGGGGGCCAGGGAAACAGGCTCACAAGAATCCCCAAAATGCTGAAGTGTAAGAAAACCAGAGATAAGGAAACAAGCCAGACCACCCTGCCCTAGGTGTGGGTGGGAAGGATGTCTTTTTTTATGATAGTCATCTGTAACCAACAAAGAATAACCAGACCCCAAGAAGTAAACCATATAGGAATGTTATCACTAGTCCTTGTTTTTGTGGACTGTTCCACTGAACTTCTTCTTAAAGGGGAATTTTAAGAGGCCCCCTTAAAATTTCTTGCAGAGCTGGTTTGGAGGTCACATATTCTTTTAGTTGCTGCCTGTCTTGGAAGCTCTTTATCTCTCCTTCCATTTTGAATGAGAGCCTTGCTGGATAAAGTATTCTTGGTTGCATGTTCTTCTCATTTAGGACCCTGAATATATCCTGCCAGCCCTTTCTGGCCTGCCAGGTCTCTGTGGAGAGGTCTGCTGTTACCCTAATACTCCTCCCCATAAAAGTCAGGGATTTCTTGTCTCTTGCTCACCTCACACCAGTGAGAATGGGGAAAATTAACAAGGCAGGAAACAACAAATGTTGGAGAGGATGCGGAGAAAAGGGAACCCTCTTACACTGTTGGTGGGAATGTGAACTGGTGCAGCCACTCTGGAAAACTGTGTGGAGGTTCCTCAAAGAGTTAAAAATATACCTGCCCTACGACCCAGCAATTGCACTGTTGGGGATTTACCCCAAAGATACAAATGCAATGAAACGCCGGGACACCTGCACCCCGATGTTTCTAGCAGCAATGGCCACGATAGCCAAACTGTGGAAGGAGCCTCGGTGTCCAACGAAAGATGAATGGATAAAGAAGATGTGGTTTATGTATACAATGGAATATTACTCAGCTATTAGAAATGACAAATACCCACCATTTGCTTCAACGTGGATGGAACTGGAGGGTATTATGCTGAGTGAAGTAAGTCAGTCGGAGAAGGACAAACATTATATGTTCTCATTCATTTGGGGAATATAAATAATAGTGAAAGGGAAAATAAGGGAAGGGAGAAGAAATGTGTGGGAAATATCAGAAAGGGAGACAGAACGTAAAGACTGCTAACTCTGGGAAACGAACTAGGGGTGGTAGAAGGGGAGGAGGGCGGGGGGTGGGAGTGAATGGGTGACGGGCACTGGGTGTTATTCTGTATGTTAGTAAATTGAACACCAATAAAAAAAATAATAATAAATAAAAAAAATAAAATAAAATAAAAAAATATATATAAACACACACAAAAAAAAAATAAAAAAATAAAAATAAATAAAAAAAATAAACTTCTATCGCTTTACTTCCTCTCCTTTGTCTGGGACTTCGATTCCAACCCAGCTCTCTCCCGTATCAAACCTGGCTCACATACTTTATCCCATTTCATACTCACAAGAGTTCTAGAGAGTACATGCCCCAGTTTACAGTCAAGAAAACTGAGGCAGTCAAATATTTGTACTCACATGGGAGAACACATGCTCATGAACTGCCATCTAATAATCAGTAACTGCTCTACAATAAGGATAAAATTCCCCCAAGTTTTAAAATGTAGAGGGAAAATTAAAAAAAAGAAAGAAAGAAAGAAACTCTACTCTTTTGTAGGAATAGGTGGTCTGACTGATCAAATATTTTAATAGACTAGGTTCCCTGATGGTTGGTTGGAAAGATGAAAGGGGACCAGAGGGAGAGGAATGTAGAAAATGTAATCTACCAATATATTTGAATTAATAACTTTCAAAAGTTTCAAGTTAAGATAAAACAACACAAATTCTACTGCATCTAACTTACAAGTTGCCATTTTTAATTCAAAAAGCTAGTCTCTCCCTAATGAATTCATTTCAACATTTTATTAAGCACCTAGTACCTGTAAAGCACTACCCTTTGAGAGATACAGACATGAGTAAGCTCTGTCCTCATTCTTGAGGACTCAGCAATCTGCAGTAGAGAGAAGATAAATACACAAACAACCAGACTTCAAGCAGAATGTTATCCATAAAAGAGGTATGAACAAATACTGTTAGGCATCTGAGATAATGAAGGTCAACTATAAATCATTTTAGAGCTAAGTAAAACTGCTGGTTAGAAGATTTCCAGTCCTTTCTGTGACCTATATAATATATATGTAGTTACTTCTGCAAACTACCTTCACCATACTGAGCATAAACAAAGATTTCCCAATGACTTAAAAAAATGTTCAATCATATCCAAAAAAAGTGATTTTTGAGTTTGAGAGCTTATGAACTACTTTACATTATGTTAATTCAGTACAGATCTTACTGTTTGGGATCTTTCTAAAATTAAAGAGGAAAACACTGCAATCACCAAAGAATACAATGCTCAGAAAAGTTAAGAGGAGAGATTTAGTTTTGTCTTGTTCATCATAAAGGGTTGTTTGCCTTTATAGTGCATGATGCCAAGGGGAAAAAAAGCTTTCTTTGCCCTAACCTGTCATCAGGTAATAGCTAATTTTAATACACATCTCAGTTCTTAAAGCATTCTAGGGTGAAAAATTATGTCAAGATTTTCTAAAAGGTTCAAAGTAGCAGAACAGAACAATTAGCAAATTTTTTTAACTCCACTTTTGTGCCCTTTAAGTGTTCAAAAAACTGTATACAAAAGGCCAGGGCAGGCGGGGTGGCTCGGCGGTGTAGCGCCGCCTTCAGCCCAGGGCCTGATCCTGGAGCCACAAGATCGAGTCCCGCATCAGGCTCCCTGCATGGAGCCTGCTTCTCCCTCTGCCTGTGTCTCTGCCCCTCTTTGTGTGTCTCTCGTGAATAAAAAAATAAAATCTTAAAAAAAAAAAAAAAAAAAAAGCCAGATTTTAATGGCTTCTCTACTGTGAAATGCACAAATGAAGCAGGGTGAGAAAATTCTAACCATTTTTAATCTACAAAAGACTACTAACAAAATATTATTTATTAACTTTAATTTAGTAGCATTATTTATTAGTTTTAAAAAAATAACAATTTGTGAATGTCTGCTTCCTTCTGCAATTAACAAAATGCTGGACTTTTTGTGAGTGACACTGGTGGGGGGATGAATGTCCACTCTAACCGTATGCAAGCTATTCAAGTGTCAAAGGTGAAATTATGACTTGAAGGACATTTATTAAGGTGCTAAGGGCCCATTCTGCTTCATAAAAAAAAATATTTAAATACAAAAACAAAACAAAACAAAAAACAGACTTAGGGGATCCCTGGGTGGCTCAGTGGTTTGGCGCCTGCCTTTGGCCCAGGGCGCGATCCTGGAGTCCCGGGATCAAGTCCCACGTCAGGCTCCTGGCATGGAGCCTGCTTCTCCCTCTGCCTGTGTCTCTGCCTCTCTCTCTATGTCTATCATGAATAAATAAATAAATAAATCTTAAAAAAAAAAACAGAATTAGGTGTCTAAGTATTTTTTTAAAAGGTGGGGTATTCAAGTGAAAAATTGTGAGCCTTGGAGACTGACGACTGGAGGTTTAAAGCCTAAGTTACTTTAGTTGTCTGAATTTCCATTTGCTTATGTATAAAACTCCATCATTTAACACATATTGCGGGCACTAGGTGTCAAGCAAACAGCAGTGAACAAATCCTTACTATCATGAAGCTTACATTCTAATGGGGAGAATATACAGAAATGAACACAGAAACGTACAGAACAAATCAACAAATTTTAAAACACGCTGTGTTAGATGGTGATGAGTGTCAAGGAGGAAAATAATGCAAGAAAGAGGTTTCAAAGAATGATCAAAGAAAGTCTCACTGAAAAAGATAACACTTGGACAAAGACATAAAGGAACTGGGGCAGCGGGTTAGAAGGGCCTGTAGATATCTGGGGTAAAAAAGGGAGCAGTGTCGAGCAAAGGCCCTGATGTAGAAACACATCCGCCTATTGAAGGAACAGTAAGAAAACCAAGCATAGCTGATGCCGAGTGACAAAAGGGGAACAGAGAAAAGCAGTGGAAAATGAGGTCAGAAAAAGGAGAAGGAGATTCTGGGGCAAGTCCCACATGGCAACCTGTGTATCCTAAAGGCCCCTGGCTTTTCCTCCGAGTGCAATGAGAAGCCATTAGGTGTAAGACATAGAAGGTCCTCGTCCTGACATTTAACAGAATAAACGTTTACCACGCGAAAGTCTTTGGTGAGGACCAAATGTGACATTGTAGGGTTTGCACTGGAAAGTGCTATAAAAATCCAAAGCATTTGTATTATATCCCTAACTTTCTATGCGTGCTTTTTTACATCAGACGGCTTTGCCAAACGTCTCTGCCACACAAAACACTAGTAAATAGGAAGGGCAACTTTCTCCATTTCTACTACCTTTATATCTAAGATCTTGGCTTTCTGCCTTTAAGCCTAACTACAATATTTCAACCTGAAAGACCAACAGTGTGAAAAGCAATCTCACCACTACCATCAAACCTAGCAATGACTCATGAAATTACACGTGCTTAACGAGCATTTTTCCTTCGAAGTGACTGGATGGGAAAAGGCGGCTTCAGTGCTTGGTAGCAACACCCCTGTTGTCACAATGACCCCGCAAACCCAGTTTCTACCTTATTTCTTAATTACTGATATATATCAAATGTACCTAAGGCAAATTTTCATCATGCGAATGAAGTACGTTACAAACGGTACAAATTATCAACCTGTTAAAACTTCCCTTTGTTACAGTACAGCTCATCAAAATCACTTTTTTGAGGCAATCAGGGAAACTGATGACCGTGTTAATTTGTAAGGAAAAACACTGCCAACCTGGAAGGGCCCTGGAAATGGAAAAGTAAGTTATTTCCCCCACTTTCTGACCTTTTGTCTGCGCTTTTTTTGTCTTCTTGATATTACTCCGTCATTTCAGCTAACATCTGGCTACCACCATTGCCTGCATGAAAGTGACTCTACTGGGATCCCTGGGTGGCTCAGTGGTTTGGCGCCTGCCTTTGGCCCAGGGTGCCATCCTGAGGTCCCGGGATCGAGTCCTGCGTCAGGCTCCCGGTGCATGGAGTCTGTTTCTCCCTCCTCCTGTGTCTCTGCCTCTCTCTCTATCATGAATAAATAAATAAATAAAATTAAAAAAAAGAAAGTGACTCTACTGCCATCCCTAACTACTACTTTAAAATCTTCTCTCTCTCTCTCTGCCATGAATAAATAAATAAAATATTTTAAAAAGGGGGTTGGGGGATCCCTGGGTGGCTCAGTGGTTTAGCACCTGTCTTCAGCCCAAGGCCTGATCCTGGAGTCCCGAAATCGAATCCCACATCCGGCTCCCTGCGTGGAGCCTGCTTCTCTCTCTTTCTCTCTCTGCCGCGAAAAAATAAATAAAATCTTTAAAAAAAAATAAAATAAAATCCAGTGCCACGTTGCCAAGTGTGGACTGGCATTGCCATCTGATGTCCACACAGCAACAAATCTCATGTAACTTTCACTGAGCCCAACTTTCACGAAGTACTTTAACTTGGTACTATTTTTTTTTAAAGATTTTATTTATTTACTCATGAGACACACACACACACACACACACACACACACAGAGGGGAGAGGGGGAGAGGGGGAGGGAGGGAGGGGAGAGAGAGAGAGAGAGAGAGAGAGAGAGAGAGAGAGAAAGGCAGAGACACAGGCGGAGGGAGAAGCAGGCCCCATGCAGGGAGCCCGACATGAGACTCGATCCCGGGACCCCGGGGTCATGCCCTGGGCCGAAGGCAGGCACTAAACCGCTGAGCCCCCCAGGAATTCCCTAATTTTTAAATTAAAGATTTTATATATTTATTTACTCATGAGAGACACACAGAGACAGAGAGAGGCCGAGACCCAGGCGGAGGGAGAAGCAGGCCCCACGCGATGTGGGGAACCTGATGTGGGGGCTCGATCCCGGGCCCCGGGGTCACGCCGCGGGCGGAAGGCGGCGCTAACCCGCTGAGCCCCCGGCCGCCCCCGTGCTACTATCTTACTCTATCCTGAACCACCCTCAGAGAACGTTACCCCTCTATCTCCATTGTATATTTAAGGTTGAATAACCAGCCCCGGAGCGCCGGCGTTCCTGCCCCTGACGGCAGGCGCCCAAGCACCGCTGCACGCCGCGGCTGGCCTGGCAGGTGCGAGGCCACAGCCCCTCCGCTCTGCCCCGCAGAGGCAGCTCTGCTCTCACCGGGATGCAAAGGCCGTGGAGGCCACTGCGAACCCAGGCCGCGTCTTACGCCCCCAAGGGCAGCAGGCCCCCGGGCCAGCCGCGCTGCCTTCAGGCCACGATCCCACGGAGGGCAGCCCACAGGGCACGGCGAGCGAGGCCGCCCCGCGGGGGTGTGTCCGCCAGCCTTGCCCGCCGCCCGCCAGCAGCGGCCGCCCACCTGCCTCCCCGCCCCCCGACACGCACCTTCCCGCGGCGCGCCCCGCGGTCGGCCTGCCGCGCCCGCCGGCAGCCCCGCACGCCCGCCCGCCCGCTCCGCTCCGCTCCAAGCCCCGACCGCCGGTCGCCCTCGCCTCTCACTCGCTCGCCTTAGCAGCTACAGCCCTCACCTGCTCCTCTGCTTCCGCCATGGTGCCGCCGGGGAGTCACATGACAGACCCGGAAATGAGAGAAACCGAGGCGCGAGGGCCCGGGGGCTGCTGGGAAATGTAGTTTCAGCCGCGTGTCGCCGCGGAGCCTTTTCCAGCTGGGGAGGCTCTTGGGCTTCATCCGTGCTTTGACTCTCCAAGCTCCGCGTGCCTGTGCTATGTAGAATCTGAACGGAACCGTCGTTAGTTCCATGACTTATTTTCTTGTTGTTCTTACTGGTCCGCTGATTATGATATTATCTATTGATACTTAATGTATATCAGGACCTAGGGTTATAGTTTTGCATGAATTTTCTTATTGAATTCTTCCAGCCGCCCCTACTGTTTTCATTTATAGAGGAGAACACCGTGGCTCAGAGGTCACACCGCTTGTGAGAAGCAGAACTACGATTAGAATTTGGACTTGTCTAATGCCAAAGACTCTGTGATTAGAAAATGCTGCTTAGTCTACAAGTGTTCTTGTCCTTTTTGAAAAACATATTAAGTGAATATGAGGCATAAGTCACTCTTTGCAGTGGAGAACCACATAAAAAGTTATACTTCAAAAAATATTGGGATAGCTTGTACTGCTTGCCCAGAGCCCCACGTTTTCTCATGTGAAATGAGAGTTTTTGGCTCCCTTGTCTAAGAGATCTTCTCACCCCCTGCTGCTGAAAGGGTGGTCCACAGACCAGTAGCATCAATATCACCTGGGAACTTGTTAGAAATGAGTTTACCGCCTCGCCAAACATCTAGAGCTGGGCTTTAATAATATCCTTAGGCAATATATATGTACATTAGAGCCTGAGAAGTGCTCAGTGCAACAGTCTTTCACACTATAGCAAGACACCTGCTTTTTCTTGTCCATCATCCATTCACAGTCCCACCTTTAAGCTATGGAGGTAGAGGTAAGAGTAAACACTTTCTCAAACTCACATGGAAAGTTCACCAAGATAGACCATATTCTTGTCATAAGACACCTTCACAAATTCAAAAGAATAGAAATCATAAAACCTCCTCACAGACAACAATGTAAACCAGAAATCAATAACAGAAAGATAACTGGAAAATCATAAATACATAGAGCTTAAATAACACACTTCCAAATAGCACATGGGTTAAAAAATAAGTCTTGAGAAATATTTTTAAATGTTTCAAAGTAAATAAAGATGAAAACACAATTTATCAAAATTTGTGGCATGCAGTAAAAGCAGTGTTTAGAGGGGAATTTATAGCACTAAATGCATACATTAGAAAAAAAGAGAGAGCTAAAATCAGCAGCCTAAGTTTCCACATTGGGAAAACAGCAAAAGATAAGCAAATTAAATCCAAAGTAACCAGAAGAAAAATAACAAGAATTAGAGCAGATCGATGAAATTGAAAACAAAAAAATCAATTGAGAAAGTCAACAAAACCAAAAGCCGATTCTATGATAAGATCAGTAAAATCAGTAAGGCAGGGTAACTAAGAAAGAGAGAGGACACATATTACTAATTCCTGAAATGAAAGAGGGAACATCAATACAGTTTCTGTGGACTTTAAAAGGATAATAAGGAATACTGTGAGTCACTTTATGCCCACAAATTTAATAATCTAGATGAAATCGACCAATTCCTTGAAAGACACAATCTACCAAAAGCACCCAAGAGGAAATACCTAACATTATATCTATACCTATTAAAAAAATCAAATCAGGGGCACCTGGGTGACTCAGTCAGTTAAATATCAGACTCTTGATTTCAGGTCAGGTCATGTCAGGATCAGGGGATTGAGCCCCTCACTGGGCTGTGCACTGGGTATGGAGCCTGCTTGGGATTCTCTCTCTCTCTCCTTCTCCCTCTGCCCCTTCCTTCTTTATCTCTATAAAAAATCAAATCAATAATTAATAACCTTTCAAAAGGCCAGATATTTTCACTAGTGAATTATGCCAAAAGTTTACAGGAGAAGTTGTGCCAATTCTCTGCAGTCTCTTTCAGAGGATAGAAGCAGAAGGAATACTTCCTAGCTCATTCTATGAGGCCAGCATTGTTCTAACACCAAATCAGATGAAAACATTACAAGAAAAACTACAGACCAATATCTCTCATGGCCACAAATTTCAAAATACTTCACAAAATAGTAACAAATGGAATTAAAAATGTATAAAAACATTATAGACCATGATCAAGTGGGATTTATCTCAGGTATGCAAGACTGGTTAACATTAAAAAATCAATTAATGTAATCCATCAAATCAACGAAAAAAATCACATAATCATATCAATAGATACAGAAACACCCATTCATGACGAAAAGTCTTGGTAAGCTAGAAATACAAGGGAAACTTCTCAGGTTGATAAAGACTATCTACAAAATACTTGCAGCTAACATAATACTTAAAAATGAGAAACTCAAAGTTTTCTAAGGTCAAGTACAAGGCAAGGATGTCCCCTTTCAATACTTTGATTCAACGACATTTTGGAAGTTCTTGCTAATGTAACAAGGCAAAAAAGGGGGTAGGGTAGTACAAGTATACAGACTGGGAAGGAAAACATAAAACTTTGTTTACAGTTGACAAGATTATCTATGTAGAAAATTTGAAAGACTTGAACAAACCTTCTGGAACTAATAAGCGATTATGGAAAGTTTGCAGGACACAGTTAGTATACATAAGCTGATTGCTTCCCTATATGCCAGCAATGAACAAGTAGAATTTGACATTAAAAATACAATACAGTTTACATTAGCATCCCTCAAATTGAAATACTTTTCTATAAATCTAACAAAATATGTAAAAGATCTATATGAGGAAACTATAAAATACTGATGAATAAAATAAAAAAGAACCAAATAAATGAAGAGACATTCCATGCACATAAGTTGGGAAACTCAATGTTGTCAAGGTGTCACTTCTTCCCAACTTAGTCTATATCTGCCATGCAATCTCAATCAAAATTCCAGCTAGTTATTTTATAGATATCCAATTCTAAAGTTTATAGGGGAGGAAAAACACCCAGAATAGCAAATATAAGATTGAAGGAAAAGAGCAAAGTTGGAAAACTGATGGTACTCAACTTCAAGACCTGTTATAAAACTATAGTAATCAACAATGTGGTATTGGTGAAAATGTAGACAAATAGATCAATGGAAGAAATAGAGAGCCCAGAAATAGACACACATCAATACAGCCAACCAATCTTTGACAAAGGAGCACAGGCAATACAATGGAGCAAAGATGGTCTCTTCAACAAATGGTACTGGAACCACTACACAGATATTTACATGCAAAGAAAAAAATCTAGACACAAACTTTACACACTTCAGAAAAATTAACTCAAAATGGATCATAGACCTAAATGTAAAATGAAAAAATATAAAACTCCTAGAAGATAATATAGAAGAAAACCTGAATGACTTTGGGTATGGTAATGCCTTTTTAATACAACACCAAAGACATGATCCATGAAAGAAATTGATGATAAGTTAGATTTTATTCAAATGTAACACTTGTGCTCTCAAAAAGACAACAACAAGAGAATGAGAAGACAAAACACAGACCGGGAGAAAATATTTGCAAAAGACTTATCTGAAAAAGGACTGTTACCCAAAATATTCAAAGAACTCATAAAACTCAACAATAAGAAAACAAAACAACAACAACAAAAAAAAACAAAACAAAAATAAAATCAATTAAAATATGGGCCAAAGACCTCAACAAACACCTGAACAAAAAAGATATACAGATAGCAGATGAAAAGATGCTCCACATCACAAGTCATTGGGGAAATGCAAATTAAAACAACAATGATAGGGACGCCTGGGTGGCTCAGGAGTTAAGCGTCTGCCTTGGGCTCAGGGCGTGATCATGGAATTCCAGGATCAAGTCTCACATCGGGTTCCCTTCATGGAGCCTGCTTCTCCCTCTGCCTATGTCTCTGCTTCTCTCTTTCTGTGTCTCTCATGAATAAATAAATAAAATCTTTTAAAATAAATAAATAAATAAATAAATAAATAAATAAATAAATAAATAAATAATAAAACCACAATGGCATACACCATTACACACCTACTAGAATGTCCAAACTCTGGAACACCCATAGTACCAAATGCAGGCAAGGATGTGCCATATATTGCTGCTAGTAATGCTAAATGGTACAGCCACTTTAGAATTTTTGTTAGGTTTTTTTTTTTTTTTTTTACAAAAGTAAACATACTCTTACTATACAACCTAGATATCATGCTCCTTGGTATTTATCCAAAAAAGTTGAAAACACATGTCCACACAAAAACCTGCATACAGACGTATTTCTGGCAGCTTTATTTATAATTGGCAAAACCTGGAAGCAAACCAGATGTCTTTCAGTAGACAAATAAGTAAATAAACTGCATGCCCAGTTTATTTACTGTATATAAATAAATTGTATGTCTGGGCAATGGGATATTATTCAGCACTGAAGGGAAATGAGCTATCAATAAATGAAAAGACATGGAACAAACCGAAGTATCTATTACTAAGTGAAAGAAGCCAATCTGAAAAGTTTACATACTATAGGATTCCAACTGTATAACATTCTGGAAAAGGCAAAACTATGGAGACAGTAAACTGATCAGTGGTTGTCAGGGGTAAGGAGCTAGGGGGTGGCCAAGAGGGGGACTTAGAATAAATAGAAGGAGCAATGAAAATACTCTGATGGTATCATAATGATGAATGTATGTCATTATACATTTGTCCAATCCAAAGAATGACCATCAAGAGTGAACTGTAATGTAAACTCTGGACTTTGGGTAACAATGATGTGTCACTGTAGGCTCATCAGTTGTTGCAGATGGACCACTCTGGTGGGAGAGGAGTTGATAGTTGGGGAGGTTATGCATGTAGAGGAGGCAGGGGATATATGGGAAATCTCTGTACCTTTTTCTCAGCTTTATTGTGAACCTAAAACTGCTTTTTTAAAAAAGTCTTTTGGTGGGTGTGGGGCACCTGGATGGCTCAGTCAGTTAAGTGCAACTCTTGATTTTGGCTCAGGTCATGATCTCAGGGTCATGAGATTGAGCTCTGCATCAGGCTCTGTGCTCAGGGGGACATCTACTTGAGGATTCTCTCTCTTTCTCTGCTCTTCCCCTGTTCAAGCACTTTCTATCACTAAAATAAGTAAACAAATCTTTTTTAAAAGTCTTTTTTTAAAGAAAATGTCATTTTTCTGTACAATTATACAGAACATAGAGTAGTATCTCACCCATTGTGAGGGTGGAAATACCTAGTGGTTACTCTTTCCATGATAATTTCCCATAAATGATCACCGTGTTATGTATGTTAATACTTTACATTTACAGATTACTAAAGGGAATGGTGAAGATTAATTTGTTTGTAAAAAGAAAAAGGTAATATGTAAGTGATCTGTCAAATATAACTCAGTAATGAATAAAAGAGAGAAGAGACTCTAGAAGGATTTTTTTTCTTATGTCCATTGCAATACTTTTGGGGAATATTTTTCCAGATTTTCTACATAAGAACACCTATATTTGAATTTTAAACATAACTTCAATTGTACTCTACAGTTCTGTGGCACATTTTTAAATTCTATTAGTATGTCAAAAACATAATTCCACATAAATAAATATATAGCTACAGAATTGTCAACACTTAGTCTTCTATTGAGTTGATTATTATAATTTATGTAGCTAACCCCTCACTTTTGAATATTTAGATTGCCTTCAATTTTCACTATTATATATAATATTGTGATAAACATTGTTTCTTTGAGCACTTGTCCACTTTATAAACATTTCCTTAGAAAACTGTGTAAAAAATGGAATGGCTTGGTCAAAAGTCTCTTGAAGTTGTTGTAAAAGTTCTTTGGAAATAACAAGAAATGCCTAAAAAACAATTTTTGAATACTCTAATGTGGTAATTTGAATAATTTATGAAGTCCTTTATTCACCCTTCGATTTCTTATTTTATGTCTTACTAAGAAATATTTCAAAGACCATCTGTTTGTATTTTCCCCAGACATAGACTGCTTATGTGCAATCCACTTACTGAACTTCTTTCATATTTTTGACAGAAAAGCACAAAACTAATTTTTTAACTTAAAGCATGAATTCAATCTGTTCAGAATCCAGGTGTTTAGCTGTGCCAAGGAAATGTATTATTTTATAGAGAATCTTTCGTTTTCAATCAAAATTTTGAAACAAAATACTTAAACACATCCTGCCATTGGATCCAAATATCATTTGTGAAACAAGGTCCATTTTTCAGCAAGAATCCAATTTCAAGGTATGTTTGTGGAGCAAGACCCTTTCTCTTCCATATATCTTGCATCCTTCAAACACAAGAGACACTAAAAATTGAAAAAGAAGAGGAAGATGAGAAAAAATGAGAAGGAGGAAGGTTTTATTGTCCTAGGTAAAAGTAATGGTTGTCCTCGACCACATTCCAAAATTTAACATAACTGGCATATTAATTTATTGGAGCTTAACAATCATTTTTAGTTTAAATAGTAATGTGTTTCTTGGCTAGAAAACACTACCGTTAAAGTCCCAGTGATTAAATTTAAAGAACCCTCTTTTTGGTTTTATAGTTTTGTATTTAGTTTGGTTTTGTAGTTTTGTATTTACTTTGAACATTGGTTCGTGAGGAAAACCAAATTTAACCACCCTAGGGGTTTGTTTTTGTTTACCACATTGAGTTTCTACAGTACTCTGGTCATTTATTGGAATATGATAACCAAGTAGTTTATCCACCACTTCCAGCATTGTTATTACAAGATGGCACAAGCCTTAGCTACAAGCCCCTGAAATAGAGGAACCCCACCAACAACAACCCCAACTCCCTACCAACTGCCTCCTGAGGCCATCTGCAGTGCTCCCCCTTCATGCCTGTCCCTTACTCTGGTTCCTGCAGATCCTACTTCAAACTGGGATGTTTTATTCCTGCTATTCCCATAAACCAGTTCCTACCCCTTTCACTTATCCCATGCTACAGATCCTGCCCCCTCTTCTTTCCATTGTGCTTCAATGTCTGTTGATGGTGCAGGTAATGGAAATGAGGGAAGGGAAAAGTCTTTATGATAGGATTGGCCATGGAGAAGAAAACCCTGCCCTACCATCAGTTGATACAGATGATGGGACTCTCTCTACCAAGTCTCGCCCTGGTTTTCTCCTATCTTGGGTTTGTTTCTTGCAATTGAGAAATCCTAATGACAGAAAAAGCCTGTTTTAAGTATTAATAATATGTGCAGTAGACATTGATTGGATTGGGACGTCTGGGTGGCTCACTGGTTGGGCACCTACCTTCCGCCCAGGTTGTGATCCTGGAGTCCTGGGATCGAGTCCCACATCGGGCTCCCTGCATGGAGCCTGCTTCTGTGTGTGTGTGTGTGTGTGTGTGTGTGTGTGTGCCTCTGTGTGTGTCTCTCATTAAAAAATACATAAAATCTTTTTTAAAAAGACATTTGTTGGATTATCTGTCCAGCGCCCTTTCCTAGGATTGGTCTCCCTACCAACCCATGCCCCTGGCCCATGGGTGCCTACGAAGTCCTTATACTTATTAGATTCAGTTTATCAATCTTTATCCCTTCCCTGGGATTTTTAGAATTAAGATTGAAATAGGCCAAACTATTGCCTGATTCTGTGAAGTATCCCAGTAATTTGTTGTTGTTGAAACAGGTTCAAATTCATGTTCTGATGTTTATTTACAGCCCAAAGAGCTCTAACTGATATGTACACACACACACACACACACACACACACACACGAGGAGGGCTTTCTCCTCTAAGCAAACTCTATAGCGTATCTTCTTTTGCTCTAGTAAGAGGGCTTTGGTAACCAGGGAACCAGTCTTGATTCTCAGCCCTAAGGGATTAAGGGAGAGAATCAGAACAGAGACAGGACCAAATTCCCCTCTCTTTGAATGGTAAATGCAATTGCCACTCCCACTTCTTCTTGATATATTCCCTCATTTGCAAGAAGGACTATGCTGCTGTTCTAAGCTAGCTGAATTTCACCCAGTAACTGATTTTTACCATGCCTTCTTAGCTAGATTTCAGATGAGTAATCGCACATAAATATGGATATCAGGCTAGGAGCCACATTGAAAGGCAGTTTCAAGTTCAATAGAAACTGTAATATGAGCCCCTCAAAAATACTGGCTCAATTATCTGGTTCAGGAACTAGACCAGTAGGGTATTAGTCTTATGTGTCCATTCTTGGTTGATCTAGAGGTGGGATGCCTATGAAGAAGAGAATGTTCAGGAAAATCTTGAGGATACCAGGCAGCTGGCCCAAAACCTACCTGCAATTGCCACAAGAGTATTCTTACTGTGATAGGCATATTTGGAATTCAAAATAACACACCTCCTCTTGCAGAAGTGGCAGGTGGTTGGCCAGAAGGTTCCCTCTTGTTGATAGAAAGAAAAAAAGTACTTACTAAACAACCAAGACTTGAATGTGCCTTTTTGCAATAAAACCCTTCCTAAATAATAGTATACAGTCTACTCTTGGAGCACTGAATTTCCACCTTTTTTGAGTTCCCATCTTGTAATGCTTGGAAATCTTCCCTCTTCCACAAACAAGCTAAACTTAATTAACAAGTTTTTCTCTTTCTAATAATCTCAAGAATTGCTAAGTTTGCACCTGGTCCACAATTTGTAAATAAAATATTATCTAAGAAACTTCTTTTATGCCAAACTGCAGAATGGAAGAAAATATTCAAAGTATAATAATTTGCAAGCATGGTGTAATTTCTTTTCCTTTTTAAGATTTTATTTATTTATTTGACAGAGAGAGAGAGCAAGAGCATGAGTAGGGGGAGAAACAGAGGGAGAAGCAGACTCCCCCTAAACAGGGAGCCTGAAGTAGGGATCAATCCCAGGATCCTGAGATCATGACCTGAGCTGAAGGTAGATGCTTAACTGAGCCACCCAGAGGCCCCTAAACATGGTGTAATTTCAGTGTAATTTCATACCTGGAAAAGGATTCACTGGTGATAGTTATATGCTGTGCTCCAAGCACCACAGTGCTGCAAATGTCCAGAGGATCATTGGGTTTAGTGCATCTATAAACCCAAAGAATAATTTTTTTCCCACAATGGTGGCTCTTTTCTGTGTTTGCATTCCACAAATTGGGCTGGCCTTATTGAAACTCTTAGAAATCATTCCAGGGTGACTCCCAGATCTATGTAAGATCTATACTACCTTCTGGGGCAACAGGCATTTCAATCAGAAAACTTAACAGGATGAGGATTCTTGCAAGGCAAAGGGTCATTGGTTCCTCCCTTGGCACCACTCTCACTTTTGGTATAGGAAAGCTATTCATCACTCCATGCACCAGGTATTGGCATTTACAATATTCTAAATTGGGTGACATGTAGTTAATATTGTCAGAATAAAGTGTGCTTAAATGCTTCTTACATTGTTTATTGCAGGAAGGTATCTGGGAGGATTTTTATTCAGCCTATTCATAGGATTATATGGGGAAGTAGCTTGTTCTGGAGCTTCTAGGAGTTTGTTCTTAACTCATTTACCAGATCCTTTCATCCATGAAATGTGTCTAAGATCCCTATTTCCCTTTCAGAAATATTAATAGTATAATATCACTCTGTAACTTGTTTTGAAGCTTGAGCAAAAGGCGTGGTTTTCACCACTCATTTTACACAGATGACATCCATTCATTCAACAATTAGCATGTATTAAGGGCAGACACATGAACTCAAAGATTAGGGGACAGACACCGAAGAGTCACTAACAGTAGAGTTAAATTTACTAAATAAATAAATAAATAAATAAATAAATAAATAAATAAATAAATTTACAGAGACTCAGATACAGTTATTTCCTAAGTTGTTCTCTTTTCCTGTCCTCTTTTTGAGGATATACCCTAATTCGTCGCCTGCTCTCTACCACCACCTCCTCCTCACAGGTCTTTTCTCGATGATTGGCATCATTCTACATGCACTTGCCCCATCATAGAGCGAGATATCTTCCCTGGTGCATCTCCCTCACTGACAGTGCCCGACTCCAACCAAGTTCTGTTAATTTATACTGTTAACATCTCTCTCTCTACTTAACATCCCTTCTCCCCATCCCCAGTTTGTCTTTTCTAGTTTAAGTCACCATCAACCTTCCCCTAGATGAGTATAACACCTCCTCCACTAGTCTCTTAGCCTCTTTTCTTCTCAGTCTATGTCCTTGTACTCACTGCCACTACAGTGATACTTTAGAAAGAAGACAGGGTGGATCGTTTCTCGGCCTTTTGGCTAGGATCAAGGGTAGTACCTGTTCTTATCAGTGTAATATCTGATACGTTCTCTATCTGAGGACAATATATTAAATGGAGTTTTGGAATTAGAAAATGGAATAGGAGCTCGCTCCATCCACTCCACACATTGACCTGGTATTGCAGTACTTCCAGGAACGGTGCACCCCCCTCAGGGGAAATAAAGGTTGCTTAAAAATAGAAAGAAAGAAGGAAAGAAAGAAAGAAAGAAAGAAAGAAAGAAAGAAAGAAAGAAAGAAAGAAAGAAAGAAAGACAGACATGGTGGGACAGTTGCTCTGCTTCAAATCCTTCATGGGCTCTCCAGTTCTCTTGGGATAAAATCCAGTGGCCTTGTACTCACCACCTCTTCAGCCTCATATGCCTCTCCTCTTTCACGCTCTTCTCTGGAATCACTTGCAGTGCCTTATGTGTCCCACTGCCTCCAATTTCTGGGCCTTCGGATGGGCCGTTCTTTTTTTAGAAGAATCTCCCTGTCCCCTGTCCCCTGACCCCACTTCCGTACTTGACCACTAAGGCCTCTGGTTTCAAAACTCATTGCTATTGCCCTAACAACAGCAAGAAAAACTATTAATAGTCTTTTCTCCAGGAAATATGCTTTCTATTTCTAGGTTGTACTTGCAGCACTTTTCCTAGAATTTTAGGCAGCTCTGTCTGCCTGTTTATCTGCGCCTGGCTCTCATGAAGTTCTAACATCTTTTGCAGGGAAAGAGTGTGCTTTTATCCTAAGCAAGTGAATTAGGGACCCTTGCAAACTAGTGCTCTTTCAAGCCACTAGGCTATTATTCCATAAACATATGACTATGTATTTTGACTCTGAGTTGAGTAAGTTTTCTTCAGTGTCTAATGTTGCCTACAATAACTTTTCCCACCCTTCCAGGCTATTACCTGATGATGAAAACAACTTGATATTTTACTTTGTATCTTCCACCCACTAAGCTATACAATGACTTCTAGAATAACTTAGCTTTCAAAACAACTTCTGACTCTTGGGACCTTAGCTTAGTTTTCTTGAATCTTTGCAGACTATTGTCCTGGCTCTATTTGTTGAGTGTAGAATATCAAGTCTGGAACATTCAAACCATGGACACTTATTACTAGGCTGATAGGAATGGTTTTGCTTTATCACTTTCATGGACCAAGCCTTTAGAAACATACTGGCATAAAGTGGGGCACCTGGGTGGCTCAGTCGGTTAAGCCTTGGGCTCAGGTCATGATCCCAGAGTCCAGGGATTGAGCCCGCATCGGTTCCCTGCTCGCCACTGAAGGAAAATCTGCTCCTCCCTCCCTCTCTGCCTGCCACTCTCCCTGCATGTGCATGCGCTCTCTCTCTGTCAAATAAATAAATAAAATCATAAAAAAGAAACATATTAGCATAATGTCATTAAATATGGAAGACAGATTTTGTTTCTTAATGGGAGAATTTAATCTTTACAAATGCTGAGCACAGTTAATTTTCATCTTCTAAAGAGTTAATTGTGTGCCTGAAAGTCTCACTGCTAGGTGGATTCATTCAGTGTATCTTAAACGTTTTAGTTTATTTGGGGTTTTATTTGTTTTGTTTGACCTACTGCAACTCGCAGTGAGAAACTCATCTTACATATATGTCAAGAGAAGAGAATACACACACACACACACACACCACACACACATACACACACTCAACTGAAACAAAATTTCCATGAATAATATTTATCCTTGGTATATGTGGTTCACACTGACATCATTGATATTTTTCTATTCTATCCAACCCTATGCTATCCTACAGTACTCTGTTTACTATCCATTAAGTTGATTTCATTATGCAATGGAAAAGTACTGCCTTATAATTTTTGACAAGAAGAAAACAAGGCAAGTAAGGTGGACTGGAATAACTCTAGTTTTTTACTCTCCGGAACATTTCCCTATCCTTTTGTCCTTCCATGTTTAGGTGATCTGGGTGGAGCTCAAGCACTGTGGCTTCTTCACATTTTTAGCCTTTGAGATGAGCATGTGATTAAATTGGGTCCGTTATATTTTTTTAAAGATTTTATTTATTTATTCATGAGAAACACAGAGAGAGAGAGGCAGAACAACAGGCAGAGGGAGAAGCAGGCTCCTTGCAGTGAGCTCCATGTGTGACTCAGTCTTGGGACTCCAGGATCACACCCTGGGCTAAAGGCAGATGCTCAACCACTGAGCCACCCAGGCATCCCAGTTGGGTATATTATAACACATTTCCTCCTGGACACAAAACCTTTCCATGTAAGGATGTTTAACCCCATGTACACTGATCAAAACTTCTCTGCTAGAACGAGAGTGGAAGATGGCCTCTCTCTTCCGGGGCTGCTAAGCTGTGAAGAGGTGGGTGTAGACTGTCAGCAGCCATCTTTATCTTGCTTGTTTGGAGAAAGCCTGATTGAATAGTACAGCCAAGCTCTGCTGAGGGATGGAGAGAGAGAGAGAGAGAGAGAGAGACCAAGAGAGAGTGCCCTGGAAGCAATCTGTGAGGGACTGGATCAAGCTGTGAAGAATTCTAAATTTATCTTATATTTCCCAGGTATATGAGAAAATATTGTTTCCTTTTTCTTAAAGCTGTTTTGAATTGAGTTTTCTCACTTGCTGGGTGGAAGAGTCTTGATCATTTGGTTAAGCAGATGGATACGGAGGACTTAATATTTGTGATATGAATGCAAAGACCACAGACCCGTGTCCATATTGGAAATATTCATAAAAGATCCCCTCTACCTCCCTTCTACATCCATCGAGAAATGGGCTGTTTGGTGACTTACGCAGCAGGATGATATATTTTAAGAATAGTTTCAATATTAACTCACATGTCCTTGCCTGCTCTGTCCCCAGCTCTTCTTTTTTTTAAATTTTTTTTTGTATATTTTTTCTTGGAGTTTGATTTGCCACCATATAGCATAACACCTAGTGCTTATCCCGTCAAGTGCTCCCCTCAGTGTCCATCACCCAGTCACCCCATCCCCTCGCCCACTTCCCCTTCACTACCCCTTGTTCATTTCCCAGAGTTAGGAAGGAGTCTCTCATGTTCCATCACCCTCTCTGATATTTCCCACTCATTTTCTCTCCTTTCCCCTTTATTTCCTTTCACTATTTTTTATATTCCCCAAATGAACGAGACCATATAATGTTTGTCCTTCTCCAATTGACTTACTTCACTTAGTATAATAGCCTCCAGTTCCATCCACGTTGAAGAAAATGGTCAACAGCAAAGAAACAAACAATCCAATAATTAAATGGGCAAAAGACATGAACAGAAATTTCACAGAGGAAGACATAGACATGGCCAACAAGCACATGAGAAAATGTTCCCATCACTGGCCATCAGGGAAATACAAATCAAAACCACAATGAGATACCACCTCATACCAGTGAGAATGGGGAAAATTAACAAGATAGGAAACCACAAATGTTGGAGAGGATGTGGAGAAAGGGAAACCCTCTGCACTGTTGGTGGGAATGTGAACTGGTGCAGCCACTCTGGAAAACTGTGTGGAGGTTCCTTAAAGAGTTAAAAATAGACCTGTCCTATGACCCAGCAATGTCCCCAGCTCTTCTAGCCCTCGCCTTTTCCCCTCATTCAGCCAGCTTGGCATTCTTTATTCATTTCCTCAGAAAAAGGATGGCAACCCAGAAACACGAAGTCTGGGATTTTCACTTTCAAACTTTGGCTTCAGGAGAACATTAAAGAGGTGTGATGAATAAGACAAAGAGTTTTCTAGTTATAAAACCAGAAAGGAATTTCCAGGCTGAGATGAGTGACAAATGAAAGGCATATAATGTGCAAGAAAGCTGGGAGAGGCCCTAGGGAAAGCCACCCAGTTCTGCTCCAGCATGTGGTCCCATGAACAGCAGCCAACACCAATCACTGGGGGACTTGTTGGCTCCATTAAGGTGTGGACTACACAGTCCCTGTGCTGAGGAGTTTTGTTAGTTGTTCTTGCATGGAGGCTTCATGAGAATCTGTCTTCCACAGCAGTTACTATAAGGCCTGCTGGGCGTCAGGTAGGAAAATCGCCTTTCTCTGTCCCTATGTACCAATCCCACTAATGTGGTGTAGACAATCCCCACCTAGATACACAAAAGCTCCCTGAAATGGAGATTGGCCCTGGACACAGAGAGGTATTTGAGAAGAAAAGAAGACCCGTTGCACACGAACATGGATGAAGCGATTTCTTACCAACCTGAAATCTCTGTAGAGCTAGGAAGTAATAAAAAAGACAAATCTGACCTGACCCCCAAGCCTCCCACCTCCCAACACACACCATTACCACTCTACCACCATCACACTTGAATATTTCATGTTGTGCCGAACAGGAATACAGTCAATCAGTACTAAACTATTTTACACGTTTTTGTTGCATGGCTTCTTGTGAATGTGGACAAATGTTAATTAAGCCCAGAGCTAGGCACTGATAATATAAAGATGAATAATATAGAATTCCCTATCCTCATGTTGCTCACAGGGTGGGGGAGTGGGGGAGTGCAGAAATATATGTAACTGATCCCATCAAAAGGACTGATGGAGAGGGGATCCTCCTGAGTGGCCTCCCAAGGCCTCTTCCATTCTACCGTTTGGTCACCTTTCTTTCTTTCTTTCTTTCTTTCTTTCTTTCTTTCTTTCTTCTTTCATTCATTCTTTCTCCTTTCTTTCTTTCTTTCTTTCTTTCTCCTTTCTTTCTTTCTTTCTTTCTTTCTTTCTCTTTCTTTCTTTCTTTCTTTCTCTTTCTTTCTTTCTTTCTTTCTTTCTTTCCTTTATTTCTTCTTTCTTTCTTCTTTCTTTCTTTCTTTCTTTCTTTCTTTCTTTCTTTCTTTCTTTCTTTCTTTTCTTTCTTTCTTTCTTCTTTCTTCTTGTCAAAAACTCCCCTACACTGGGACTCCTGGGTGCCTCAGTGGTTGAGCATCTGCCTTTGGCTCAGAGCATGATCCCAGGGTCCCAGGATCAAGTCCCACATCAGGCTCCCTGCAGGGAGCCTGCTTCTCCTTCTGCCCATGTCTCTACCTCTCTCTGTGTGTCTCTCATGAATAAATAAATAAAATCTTTAAAGACAAAACCAAAAACTACTTTACATAGTCATACTTTTCTTTTATTTTTTAAAATAAAATAAAATAATTTAAAATTATTTTTTTATAGTCATACTTTTCATTTCGGTTTAGCCATCAACATTCAACCTGTGAAGTTCAATAAAGGAGTTTTCCTGTATCTCCCGAGGGGAGAAATTTGACATTAATTAGAGTTTAAAAAGCCCAGAATAAACACGCATGCAACAGCCTCTGAGAGATCACGTTCCCTACCTGTATTGATAAACTCTGACCAAAGCATGTGGTGCCAGTACCACGTGCGACAAGTGCTTTCCATGGGGTCTGGCTCCTAATTATAGCCTTGTCAGTGGATGGCCTCCTCCTGGACTAGTTTCACTCAGCACTGCCTCACTTTTCTCCTCTTCATACAAATAGCCTGCCCTTCCTATTTCCTCTCTTCCTCCCCAGACTCCAATAATTGACGCCAACCCAGCACCCGGAGGCCCGGATGCCAACCCTTGGGCAGCATTTGATTAAGAAGCCACCGAGCTCCCACGTCTGAATCCTGATCTCTGTGCTCCTCTCCATGCCATTAAGTGGTGCTTGAAAGAAACTGCTTAAGTCCATGGCTTTGTGATGGTTTTCTTCCCCGCCTCTGCTTCTTATCAGTGAGGCTTACTGAAGAGAGACATTTTGAGCTAAGAGCCTCTTCCAGGGTGGAGAGTCTATCTTCAGGTTTCAAGAAATTAAAAACAAGCCACCCCCCTGCCACAATGGTAGAAATGGAGCCCAAAGGCTCCCCTGAAGGATGGGGCTGCCCCTCAGGAGGAAGTGAACCACCTTTCTAACACATGAGGAAAAGGAATTTTTCAGAAATGGAAGACATACAATTTCGAAAAGGCTATGTGGCATCCCAAATACCCACAACTTTAAGTAGAGCATTCTAATTGAGTGGCTGCATTACAGAATAATTTAATAAGAAGAGACCACATCTGAGGAACAGGCCAAGCATTTCCCTGAACAATAGTTTTTCTACATTCTTTTCATTCCATAGGCTCAGAGAAGGTATTTTGATGGATCATAAGCCTCTCATGAACCCATGCCCCGGATTTAGAAAAGCTGGAGTCCCTGCATGCCAACCTTTCAAAATAAGCACAGTTCACCTCCTCCTGGCTCCCAAAATGAACTTTAAAGGAAAAAAAAATCAGAAGTCAGGAACTACCTGCACTAGGAATTACAGCCAAAGTTTTTAACCTGACCCTGTCACATTTTGGCAATAAATTAGATGTCATATTAGATGTGACATATTCCTACTTATTGTCAAGGATGAGATATTGAACATAAGTGCCAGTGTTGGTTTCTATTTGCATTAAAGCAACACCAGAATGGGTGTCTCTCTTTAAGAAAACAGAATTAGCTGGATTCATGCTCTTCCCATATGTGGCAGCAAGTTCATCACATCAATATGTTCCAAGGTTGGCATTAGAGAGACAACTTTCAGATGGGAAGGAGTGGCTGCCCAGGCCTGGCTGCCTCCTTGGCAGAGGCCATTTTTTCCCCACATCAATGTGCACATTATTCTCAAGTTTTTCTCAGAATTCAAACCGAAGGACAAAATGACTGGAGACGGGAAGTGTTTGCCTTTGGCCACTCATTAAGGCTCAGTTCCCAATTTCTAATTTCCTGTCTGGGAATATGCTTTCCATTATGACTTAAACTTAGAAAGTTTCCTCCTCTGGGAGAAAATATCTATCAACTATAGGGGAGAGGGCTTACTTTATCCTTATAGGATATCATGTTAGCATCCTGGGACCCTGGGTGACTTAGGGGTTGAGTGTCTGCCTTCAGCTCAGGGCATGATCCCGGGATCCTGGAATCGAGTCCCACATCGGGCTCGCCACAGGGAGCCTGATTCTCCCTCTACCTGTGTCTCTGCCTCTCTCTCTCTGTGTGTCTCTCATGCATAAATAAATTTAAAAAATTGTTTTAAAAGAATACCATTTAGCACCCATAGTAACCAACATCAGGATAAGAGAATGTGTGGGTATTTTCTGTACAGGATCACCTATAATAAATAGAATCATGATTACACAAATGTATTCCATTCATATATAGATGCTCCTTAAATTTTCTCAACATCCTGGTGAATATATCGTGATCGTGATTTACTCCTGACTCAAAATATTCCACAAACTTTCCTTTATGACAATATAGAGTCTAAACTCTTTAGCATGACATTCAGGGCCCTTCAAGTAGTAGAATGAAAAATAAAGGAGCAAAGTTTCAGAGCACTACAGTGTTTTAGTCGTGACCAATTCCGTTCTAGACTGTGGTTCCTCCAGGGCATGATTGCATTATAATTCCGTCTCTGCCATTTCCATGTGACTTTGAAGACACAATTCAACGTGCCCATATAAAGACACTCAGTTTCAGATACATTACCTATTTTCTCCAAGGCTATTTGGATGGAAGATGGCAGAGGTGAGATTGGGAATAAGTCCGTTTAGTTCTAGAGCTGAGCTCCTATGAGTTCCTGTAAGTCAAGTCAGTGATGGTTATAGTGATTGGGACGCAGCAGAAGCTCTATACGCAACTCTAAGTCCCTTGCCCATGTGGCATCCAGAGTTAAGCACCTGACAATATCTCTGGTAATTGGCTTCTCATGTGTTTTGAGTTACTGATCAGATTAATGACTTCCATTTCTCAAATTAGGAAATTTAAACTCAGGAAGGTTAAACAGCCAGCACAGTTCTGGGGATAGAAAGTGGCAAAGTCAGGCTCTTTGATTCTTCATCTAATGTTTTTGCCAAGCCACTCACTAATCATATATTTAAAATATATAATTAGAGAGAAATGTAATTGACAATAAAAGAAGGAATATTTAAACTTCCTAAAAGAAGAGATTTTTTTTTTTTTGGAGAAAAATTCATGCTACTCTATCGGCAAGATTGTCAAAATACCTATTGTTTAAAAGTAACCCATTATTGTTCTTTTGAAACAGAATTTTAAAGAAAATCTATGCTCTTCTGTAGATGAATAAAATCAGATTTTAGGAAGGAAGCTTGAAGGGGCTAGAAGCATATTTATGATAAATAGAAAGGAAATCTATTTTTATTGACTCAGTCCTTAGGACATCAGAATGAAAATATATGTATATGCTTAGGTATTATTCTTCTAAACATTTTTCCTCTCTTCAACTCCCGCATCGTCCTGCTTGAAAATACGAGGGAAATCTAGGATTTACGGTAGATTTCTTAGCCCTTGATGTACCTGGAATAGAGGAAAGCAGAACCTAAAAAGCCAGACGTGGCCTGAGCAAAAACAAATACATTTGTTAGGTTTTCTGCTCATTGTTCTTTTCAGAAACGCACTCATCTAACAGTGAAAGTGAATATAGATTTAAGCTTAAAAAAAAGAAAAGAGAATTTTTCCCTTCCTAACGTTGAAACACCTTATTAAAAGCTTGAGAATAAAACTTCCTTCCCTGTCAATGTTTTCCTTTTCTATTAAGCAAATAGTGATTTCCCTTCCCCCGCTTTTGATACAAGAGTTGAAATGACCATGGCCCTTTTGGTCTGCTTCCTTTGTGCATTGACGACCAGGAGGCAGTGTTTGTAACCGGCCTGCTGCTAGGCAGCCAACAGGGGGTGCTCAGTGCATATTTGGATGAAGGGGGAAAAAAAAAGATTTGATTCCAAACAATCTTCAGTTTTATTTTTCTCTACTTTCAGTGCAAAAGTAAAGACTATAATTCTCACACACACAAAGGTTTTGCAAATACATTGAGAAGCAACGGGAGGGAATGCATAGGTTAGTGAAGGGGACCTTGGGGAGAGGCAGTATTTATACATGAGGCAGGATTGAGGTTTGGGGGATTGGGTCCCTGAAGGATCTAGGTCATTGATCTATCAATTACACCTGAATTTTCTCGGCTATAATGACAAAATTTATTGGATAATTTATCAACTGCTTACTTTGTGTATATAGAAACAGAGTGAGTGGTGGAGAAGATACATTCTAATTTTGCTTTTCCTTGTTACTCTTTAGCACATAACTAAGAATTCTGACTTGGCTCCCCCATGAATGGAATCAGACGTTCCCACTGACAGTTTCTGTCACGAATAAACTTCTTGGCGTTCAAATGGCGAATGGAAATAATAAAGACATTTTGGTATATAAAATTTGGAGGACAGCCATACATTATAAGATTAAGGGGGAAAAAACGGAGAGGTGTTAAGATTCGAAGTAGCTCTCACCTACTTAGATTCAGATTCAGCTCAAATTTATAAAACCCCTAAAAATAAAAGTACATGTGACATATTCAAATATTGTCTGATCGTAATGTTTAAAAGATCAAGCTTAAACTGGGAAGGAAATTAAAAAGAAGTTGCCTGAATACCGGACAAATGCTGATAGAAACAAGTTATTTTGAATCATTTGCCTCTGAAGACAGATGAAAAAGATCAGAAGTCAAAAGCTCTTATTAGAAGAAAATATAGTGTGTGGCAAGCTGTGTAAAATTTATCTGGCTATCTCATCAAGAAATACCAAAAGTCACAGGTACATATTGAAATATTTTAAAAATAATTAATACTGCTTCCTTTTTATCCAACTAGTAAATAAGGTTTCCTGTAGAATCATTAAAGCCTTTATTTTGATTTACACGGCAAAGACTTCAAAAAGACTGATGGCCTTGCTCATTATTCAACAAAAACCACAAGGAAAAATGTACATCTTAGAAACATACTTTGTTTTCTCTTTCTGGAGCCCAAACAACTTCTAGCTAAAAGACATATTTTGATTAAGATAATATTTTTCCCTAATCAATATTTTTTACCTCTGGGTTATTACTTCCTTGAAGGCTTCTCTGCCTCTTTTTTTTTTCTTTCTAAATTAGTCCATGTAGTTTATGAGAAATCATCAGCACTGCCATATGCTGCCGGTTACATTAAATCTTTCCCCTAGTATTTACTGCTGGGGTGGCAAGGCTTGTCTCTAGCCTTTATGGTTTGGCATCAAATCTTGAAATGTGTATTTTATATTTAATTGGAATGGGGATAGGAGCACTGGAGCAGAATTAACCATTAACAAAATAAGACTCCTCTCGACCAACATTCTCCAGTTTCCAACTTGGTTGGTAAAATGCTTGAACATTCCTTGGTGTGAAACCATGTCAATTGTGGTACAGATCCTTTGTCCCTGTGCCTAGAATTATGTGCTGCTGAGTAAGGGACAGCGGAGGCTAGGTAGGGGGTTACATGACTAGGGTCACTCAGGGGGCTACAAACCAGGCTCACAGAAATCCCAATATGGAGAAATAGACATGGTATCTACAAGATACCTTGTTTGTCCTTATTATAGCTACTAGTCCACCATGTTTGTTCTAAATATAGACATGATATTCACAAATCCATCATGATGTTGACAAGAAATTTACCAGGTTCCCTAGTCAGTTTCTTATAAAAGATGAACCATAAGAGCCCTCAGTGGCAAGGGGTCTGGACCCTCTCATTCTAGAGAGCCTCTTTTCTTTCCTTTCTTTTCTCTTTCTTTTCTCACTTTCACTTAATAAACTTTCACTTCACTTGATCCTTTTGTGTGGTAGATTCATTCTTCAACTCCCTGACACAAGACAAGAACGGAGCATCCCTGCAACTGTTAGACTTGTGTCAAATTGCCATCAAAGTGTTTAAATACTTACTCTGGATTTTTGTACCTATCTCAATTGCAGATGGGTGGCAAATGGTTTACAGACCAGCTCCAGTCTGTGGACCACAGTTTGAGGAGCATTGGTCTGAGGATGAGGAGGAAAAGGACACATATGTTCCCTCTGTTTTTGTTGGCTCCTTCTCTCCAGTGTCTTCCTTACCCCAACACTCTCCACTCCCAACCTCACTCCCAACACATGTGCACCCGCACATATATACACGCACACACAGTGGTTGAAGGCCTCAAATTAAGGCTCAGTGTAATGTGCTGCCTTGATATCTGGTAAAATTTGGGGGGCCTTAAATGATCACTTGGCTCCTGTGGATAAAGACCTTACCTAAATAACTTTCCTTATCAAAGGGCCAAGCACAGTTCCTGCTTATTCCTTAATTCCCTGTTAGCACGGGGAATTATGCAAATGAACCAATCACATGTTCCCATAGGCACCTCATCCTCTTGATACTACAAAGACAGCCTCTCACAGTTCAGCCTGTTCCTAAGCACAAACCCCATGTGGCACAGCGTGGCACCTGTGGTATTCCCTTCTCTGGAGTGTGAGTATATGTAAATAATAAACTGCTGTCTCTTCCATCCAATGTTGGTATCAGGTTCAACCACCCTCCAACCTCAGGGTTGGAGAGTCCCCCCTCACCAATGGGCAAATAAGAAGCAGATAAAAGATATACACATGCAAACACACACATGCACAAACACACTCATGCACACACACAGCTCCTGAGGAAAGAAAGGTTTACACTAAGCCTGTCCTCTCTAAGGGCAATGTTTAAAATTATATTCCTGCCCCTGTACTATTGCTCTAAAATACAGTTTGCTCTATAAAATAAGCAGGGAGGAATAGGAAGAGGACGATGTGGATCTCCAGGTTTGGAATCAGAAGATCTCAGGTGGAAAGGAATAGCATCAAAATGTCCTGGCATACAGTAAGCTTTAAAAAGAAATATGCATTATTTCCCACTCCTTCTACAGGAGCATTGTGTGGTCCAGTGTGATACCAGACATGAGTATTTTGTAATATGTCATACGTGTATTTTTTAAAAGAGAGATCTTAAAATGGTGGCTAGCTAACAGCTACTCATTCTGTCCCATTTTCCCCGAAGTATCCTGGAAAGGTAGCTTTGCAGCTGCACTAGACTTGGAGAAAGCTGGTGTCCTCTTAGGAAGAGAGGTTTTTGGTGATTGAAATCAGGCAATTCTCCTCTGTCCCCCATTCTCTCCACCCCTATTTGCCTTCCATATATCCAACTAAATTTTTTTTTAATTATGGTAAAAAACACATAACACAAAATGTACCATTCAACCATTCTTAAGGGTGTAGTTGAGCAGTAGTAGGTAGTTCACAGTGTTGTTCAGTCAATCTCATGAATTCTTTTCATCTTGCAAAACTGAAACTTTGTACCCATTAAACAACAACTTCCCATTTCTCCCTTTCTTAGCTCATGGCAACCATCTTTCTACTTTCTATGTCTATGAATTTTACTTCTCGAGGTACTTTATGTAAGTGGGATTATGCAGTATTTTTCTTTCTTGTGACTGGCTTATTTCACTTAGTGTAATGTCCTCAAAGTTCGTCTATTTTGTTGTGTGTGTCAGAATTTCTTTCCTTTTGAAGGCTGAACAATACTCCATTGTACATACATGCCACATTTTGTTTATCCTTCTACCTTTTGGCTATTGTGAATAATGCTGCTGCAAACATGGCTGTATAAATATCTCTTTGAGACCTTGCTTTCAGTTCTGTTGAATATATACCCAGGAGTGGAATTGCTGAATCACATGGTAATTCTATTTTTTATTTTCTGAGGAACCTCCATACTGTTTTCCATTGTGGCTGCACATTTTTACATTCTCACCAAGAGTGTATTTTCTTTTCTCCTCATCCTCATCAATGTTTGTTATTTTTCTGTTTTTTTTTTTTGATAGTAGCCAGCCTGATGGGTGTGAGGTGCTATATCTTTATGATTTTGATTGGTATTTACCTAACTATTAATGATGCTTAGCATCTTCTCCTGTGCTTATTGGCCGTGTGTATGTCTTCTTTTGAGGAATGTCTATTCAAGCCCTTTGCTCCTTTTTTAAATAAGGTTTTTAAAATTGTTGCTGAATTCTAGGAGTTCTTCATATATTCTGGATATTAACCCCTTATCAGAAATATAATTTACAAATTTATCTCTCTCTTTTCTTTTGTTGCCTATGTTTTTGGTGCCATTTACAAGAAATTGCCAAATCCAAAGTCATAAAGTTTTTCTTCCAATATTTTTTACTTAAAATTTGTATTGTTTTAGCTCTTATATTTGGCTATTTAATCCATTTTGAGTTGATTTTTGTATATTATACCAGGTAAGAATATAACTTATTCCTTTGCATGTGGGTATCCAGTTTTCCCAACACCATTTGTTGAAACATTGATCTATTTTAAAATTTATTTATTTATTTATTTATTTATTTATTTATTTATTTAGATCTTGGAACAAGTGTGCTTCCTTGTTTGTATGCTCAAAGGTACAAGCCTAGCAGAAAGAATGAAAGCAGGGGAATAGAAGAATGTGGCTGAGCTTAATGGCTGGAAGGGTTGTTTTGACCTTTAAGAAAGATTTGGGGAGCTGAAATGGAAGGAGATGTATTTGTGAAATGCCCTGTGTGACTATGGATCTTTTTAAGTTATTTCCTGTAAGGGTACCTGGGTGGCTCAGTGGTTGAGCATCTCTGCCTTTGGCTAAGGTCATGATCGCGGCGTCCTGGGATCAAGTCTGGCATCTGACTCTCTGCTCAGTGGGAAGCCTGCTTCTCCCTCAGCCTATGTCTCTACCTCTCTGTGTCTCTCATGAATAATTAGATACTCTCTTTTTTTTAAAGGTATGTCCTTTAGTGTAACAAATTACCACGAAACTTGGTGGCTTAAAACAATGAGTGTTTATTATATGGTCAAGAATCTGGTTTTCATGTGCCCCTGACTCAATGTCTCTCATAAGATTGTAGTCCCAGTGTCAGCCTGAGCTGTGGTCTTATCTTTGGGTTTGACCAGGGAAGGCTCCCTACCAAACTGGTAGTTCACAGGATTTAGGTCCTTGTGGGCTTCAGTTTAATGCTGACTATTAGCTTGGGGCTTCCCTCAGTTGGATAAAACATATGTGTACATGGTTGTGCACCATTAGAAAGAAAAATTTTACTAAGAATTATATGCTTTTTTTGAGCCCAAATTAGTTTGCCCAAGAGACATTCTGTGAGTGAAGAATCTTATAATATCCATCTTGCCTGATAGAATCATCCATTGTGACTTTCAGGGCAAATTGATAGAGATCTACAGGAACCCAGTAAGACCGGGTAGCTCCATCAGAACCACTTTCTAGTTCATTGTTGGCTGTAAAATTCAGCATGGCCAGAAGAAAAAGGGCTGTACTTAAAGGCTTACTTATTCACCCCCATCTCATTCTCCTCTCCCTGCAGGTACCCATGAGCATTATACATCCACACCTCCTTGCCACATGGAGAGACTTATGCCTGTAAGCAGAAGTGACATGAGCGTGTTTAGTTATCAGTGTGATCACACTCGCCCACCATGGAGTTCACTATGGAGAAGGTCTTGGGTTGAGAGGAAAGTGAAGGAAGACTAAGGCAGCCTGGATCCCCTTCACATAGAGGACAGTTGTCCTCTTAGTAGACAGGAGACGTGGATGAGCAAGAAATGGATTCACATAGTGTGAAGCCTCTGAGTTTTGGGGTCATTTATTACTGCAGCACACCTTGGCCTGCCCTGACTAGGTCACTAAGTTTCCTCCTTTACTGTTGACCTTGGAGGCAGCAATGTGGGGTTATGGAGGGCTTCTTCACTCAAGTAACTCTCGAGGTGGCTCAGACCAGCTAGTGTGAACACATTAATGGGGGTGGGACCTCTGTGGAGCTGCCTGGAACCAAAAGCTACAGTCTGGTCTTCAGAGATGCCACTAGGTTCTCGCTCTGTCTGAAGGTGTAAAGGAAGACTATACTAATTCAGTCAGACTCCCAATGGTCTTCATTTTTTATTCTTCTAATGCTGAATTTGAGAAAAAATTGAGTAAACATCTGCAGGATCTGAGGGAGAAAAGATGTGACTCTAGAATTTTACAACCACCCATATTTCCTTTGTATGGACAACAGAAATATGTAATTAAATAAATAACAAAATACAATTCTCTAGTCAGAACAAAGCAAAGGAATAAAACCCTAAATTCAGCATGGATTAGAATAACCATTAGCAAATGCTGAATAATAAAAATTGAAAAGTGTTTTATTTTATATATATTCATATATGTATGCATATATATTACTATATATTATTAACATATAACAAAGTTACAACAACTAAAACTGTGTAAATACATATTAGTGAAGTGGAATAAAGGGCCTAAAATAAATTCTACTTATTATTTGATGAAAAAAGTCACCACAGCTATATGGTTAGGATGAAATATTCAACAAATGGTGTCCAAGATGTTAGCTATTTGAAAAGACAATAATAGCACCTTTACCTCACATCTAATACACCAAAATAAATGGCAAGTGAAAGTAAGTGAAATACCTAACATTTAA
The DNA here is from genome assembly GCF_011100685.1 of Canis lupus familiaris. Lineage (NCBI taxonomy): Eukaryota > Metazoa > Chordata > Mammalia > Carnivora > Canidae > Canis > Canis lupus. The sequence continues at coordinate 10,873,834 of NC_049239.1, read as the reverse complement.
AAAATAAAATACCACACAGGTGAATATATTTAACTAATCTTAGCATGGAGAAAGCCTTCCTGATTAGAAACACAATGAAAAAAAATTGAAAGAGAAACGATAAATTTCATAAAAATTGTGTGCGTCCAAAACATTTTAAAAGGAAACAACAAATCTATCAGGAAGCGTTAAATGTTAGAGCTCGCATATCAATTGGTAAGAAACAGTTCCAGAAAAAAAGAGGGAAAAGACCATCAATCCACCAAAGAGACATCGAAAATGCTGATAAGCGCATAAGAAATTAACATGTTTTGTGTCTAAAAATGCAGGATTAAAATAAAAATGAAATACTCATATTTTGTTTGACAGATAGAAAGCAGACTTTAAGAAAATGTTAACACTCAACACTGGAGAGAATCCAAGGAAACTCTTGGGAATGGCTGAGAGTTAAACATTGCTCAGAGTTTGCCCATACTCGCAGGAGAGAAGCCCAGTGGTAGAGGTGCGTTTCAAGTGAGGGAGCAGGGGACAGCTGAGGGGTGCAGTTGCAGTGACGTCACGGCGTGGTGCAGGGGAGTAGCTAAGCACAATGTTAGGCCACACGCGCACACACACACTGCCTGTGAGGGGTCTCAAAGCAGAAGATGACTAGCTCCTCATTATAAAACAGATTTACTTATCTCAAACGTGTCAATCAATACACGTTTCTTTCTTAGACTTAATACATTCCTTTCTTAGACTATAATTATATGAATACCTGTCCATATGAAAAATGTGGGGTGGTGCTGAAAAAAGGGATCATTCTTTTATCACGGAATGAGACTACAGGTGATTTTATAGTTGTCAACCCCAAATGCAAGGAATTCTCTTTGTGAAATGGCTTGCATAGCACCAGATTTGATTAGATGATAAAATAGGCTTTTTAATCGTGAAAAGAAAATTAATGAGTCTCCTTACCAAAAACACTGGACTAGAACGTACACTCAAAGTTTTTTGAAAACTCTTGCATTATGGCAATTTCTGCATTTTATACCACCCGCTTTAGGAAGAAAATGTAATATCTCATGTCTTTTGAAGTCCATTTAAGATCAGTGGAACAATTTGGTACAATCTCAAAATAAAAGTCACAAACTTTTCTGTTCAGAGGCTAACAATGGTTAAAACAATACTGGAATGCCAGACACACCAAGCCTCTAATCACCAAATCTCCTGTTTCCATGACATAAGTGAGATTCGGCCCACTTGCTTGTAATTAAGATTTACTGTTGGCATCTTCCTGCCTCCCTGCATGGGCATGCATGAGTATAACAGACATGGGCTATTTAGGATTTGTATAGATTGAGTTTGTAAGAACTTTGTAAGTCCATCAAAGCTCATTTGCATTGTCTTCGCAGAAGTCTGTCAGAATGGTTTGGTTTTGGGATAGATATTTCTCGAGGTTTTGGGACAGGCATTTCCCTATATCTCAACAATGTAGGGAATGGACAACATTATACAAGTTTTCCAGAACTAAGCAGACTTGTAAGACAATCAGAACTTGTCAATGAAGAGCTGTCAAGCATGTGATTTGTTGGTTGATTTACTTAACACCCATGTTCACCTGGTAACTTTCTTATTTTGACTTGTCTTTCTATTGAAGTCTTAAATGGGACTTTTCTCTGTCATCTCGATCCCAGACATTTAGCCCACACGACCTTTATTTCTCATTTTGAATCAACAAACTGGTAGTTCTGGTGCTCACCTTAGTTTTTCAAACAATTTAGTTTTGTAAAAGTTTCTTGGGCTTGATCACTCTTTCATAGTGACAGGTGTCTAATTCAGATATTTCTTGGGAGGCCCTCCTATTCTAGTCAGCCTGTCTGATTTCACCTCTATCACATTCATATTCACATTTCTCCATGATATGCCAAAACGACAAAGTGAGGCAATGTAATCCCTTCTCCTCTGCATTCTTATCTCCTGAGAGATTTATGGTATACCCTTGCTATTCATTCATACAACACATATTGAGAAAATGTCACATGTCCTACCCTGTGCAGTGTGCTGTGGGAGCAGATATTCACCCTGGCGCAGTGAAACTGTGGTTTTGAACCCACCTGAGTCAGTTGGGCACGCATAGCTATTTGGTTCTTTCTGGTAGATATTAGTAGCTACTAATATCGATACTCGAATAGTTAACTAATCTCTCACAATCTGGTTTTAAAGGAAAACAAGGTCACAGGACACACTCTGCCACACATGCAAACATTTATTAGATAAACAGTTTTAGTAAGCAGGCCCAGAAACCATCAAACAACTCATTCTGTGAGTTCAATGGAGACCTACCTCTCTGTACTTTAGGTGATCTGCAAACACCTTGAATGGAAGGTTCACTTGAAGCAATTGTAGCCACAATCCAGAGGTGTAGTTTACCTGATAATTGGCAGCAATCATGAGCTTTTGAAATTGAGCCTGGAATCTTATCCCAGATGCCATCTTGAGGACTTGCTGGCATGTATAAGGTAAGAGCATGCCTAATTTACTGAATTTTCATATCTCAAATGCCACTTGTTTAACTAATTTAAACAATTCTAACATTTTTTTATGCTAAGGATCAAGCCAGTAATGTGACCAACACAAATCCATTTCAATCCTCAGTATGTAAATTAGCAAAGTGTCTAGTTTTGATTGAAGATTAAGATAGCTGTGGTCTCTGCATAGCTGTGGCCTTTCTGATTAAATGCTAGCTGACCCCCCTTTGAGTGTAAATTCCTGATTAGGATAAGTGACAGCCCCTAGGGTATAAGTTAAAGTTAACACGCAACATCCCTTTACATCATGCTGTCTGTACTGAAGCATTTTTAAGCAAATTATAGACATTATAAAGCAGGGTTTTAAGATATATACAGTTTTAATACCATTTCAGTTTCTTCCAAATAGCATTAAAGCATGGAAAGAAGGGACTTTTGGCCCCTTCCCTGGCAATAATTTGTATTAAATATAATCCTTGATGACAACTTTACCTAGGAAAGGAAAAATGCTATTTTAAATGTATCTATCTATCTAAATATCTATCTACCTATCTCCTTACTTTACAGCTTAAGCTGGCTGACCTAGGATAAATGGAGAATTCTTCTTAAGGTAAAAACTTCCCTTTTGTAGGGTAAAATCATCTATTTGACACTAAAACCCTGTAGGGCATAGCCCAGAAAGTTAAGATGGAGGCCAATAAATCCTGAATTTAGAACTGATAAATGAATTCAATAAAGTCTCAGGATACAAAATCAACATACAGAAATCTGTTGCATTTCTATACACTAATAATGAAACAGCAAAAAGTGAAAGTAAGAAAACAATCTCTATGCACCAAAAATAATAAAATATCCAGGAATAAACTTAACTAAGGAGATGAAAGACCTGTACTTTGAAAACTATTGAACACTGATGAAAGATATCAAGACAATGCAAATAAATGGAAGAACATTCCATGTTCATGGGTTGGAAAAACAAATATTAAAATCTCTATGCTACCCAAGGCAATCTGCAGATTTAATGCACTCTCTGTCAAAATGCCAACAGCATTTTTCACAAAACTGGAACAAACAATTCTAAAATTTGTATGGAACTACAAAAGATCCCTTGAAAAAGAAAAGAAAAACTAGAGATATCATAATCCCAGATTTCAAGTTATGTTACAAAATGGTAGTAATTAGAACAGTATGGTATTGGCATAAAAATAGACGCATAGATCAGTGGAAAAGAACAGAAAACCCAGAAACAAACCCACAATTCAGTTAATTTTCAACAAAGGAACAATGAATTATACAATGGGAAAAAAACAGTTTTCAACAGATGGAGTTGGGAAAACTAGTCAGCAACATGCAAAAGAATGGAACTGGACCAGTTTCTTTTGCCATACACAAAAATAAACTCAAAATGGATTAAAGATCTAAATGTGAGACCAGAAACCATAAAAATCCTAGAAGAAAGCACCAGCAGTAATTTCTCTGACATTTGCCGTAGAAACATTTTTCTAGATTTGTCTCCTGAGACAAGGGAAATAAAATAAAAAACAAACAGTTGGGACTGCATCAAAATAAAAAGTTTTTGCACAGCAAAGGAAACAATCAACAAAACTAAAAGACAACCTACTGAGTGAGAAGATATTTGCAAATGACATATCTGATAAAGGGATAGTGTATAAAATATATAAAGAGCTGACACAACTCAACATCCGAAAAAAAAAGAAAAACCAATTTAAAAATGGGCAGAGACATGAAAAGACATTTCTCCAAAGACATCCAGATAGCAAACAGACACATGAAAATATGCTCAACATCACTCATCATCAGGGAAGTGCAAATCAAAACTGTAATGAGGTATCACCTCACATCTGTCAGAACGGCTAAAATCAAAAACACAGGAAACAACAGGTATTGACTTGATGAGGATGTGGAGAAAAAGGAGCCCTCTTATACTGTTGGTGGGAATGCAAACTGAAGCAGACACTGTTGAAAACAGTACAGAAGTTCTTTAAAAAATTAAAAATAGAACTACCCTACAATCCAGTAATTGCACCACTGGATACTAAACTCCCAAAATGCAAGAATACTAATTCAAAGAGATACATGAATCCCTGTTTGTTGAGGCATTATTTACAATAGCCAAATTATGGAAGCAGCCGAAACATCCACTGATAGATGAATGGGTAAAGAAGATGTGATATATATATACACACACAATGGAATATTACTCAGCCATAAAAGGAATGAAATCTTGCCATTTGCACAACATGGATAGAGCTAGAGAGTATTATGCTAAGCAAATAAGTCAATCAGAGAAAGACAAATGTCGTATGATCTCACTCATGTGTGGAATTTAAGAAACAAAAGGAATGAGCAAAAGGGAAAAAAGAGAGACAAACCAAGAAACAGTCTCTTAACTATCGAGAACAAACTGATGGTTACCAGAGGGGGGGTGGGTAGGGGATGAGTGAAACAGGTGATGGAGATTACCATGATGAAAAAAATAATAAAATAAAATAAAGAATTAAGCCTGGTGTAGTAGGGCACTTGCAGTTCCCTGAATTTGAGTCCTCCTGATTGATGAATGCCATGGTCATTGCCTGTGATGTACATGAATGGTTAAACACAGTCTCGCCCTGTAAGCAGCAAAAACCTCAAAAAATTTATTGAGTTAAATTTTAATGTAACAACAACAAAAGAACTGAATGACTCTGCATGACAAGGTAACTGGAGTTTTTTCCCTCTTGGATGAAGGGAGTCTTTAGGAGGCTCCCAGCTTGAGTGGGAAAGGATCAGAGAAGCAAAGATGCAGAAGACATGTGATAGCTGAGGGAAAGGAATCAAGTGGAGTCTGGAGAAGAGGAAGGACTCAGAAAATAATATCTGCAGTAAAGATCACCCCCAGATCTTAGCACGGTGACGTCTAATACCCAATTTTATGCTGTGGCCAATTCTAACCTATCTGTATGTAATTCATTTCTGATAGCCTAAGCCTTCAATAAAATGTCTGCTACACAGAACAGTTGTGGTTATTGGTCCTTTGAGAGAATGATGGAAGAGAGGTGGGGTAGAGCATGGACTACAGGGGTTCAGAGAGAAGACGGCAGCCCAGGCATTAACCAATGAATATTGGTCTCTCTCTGAACTCAGCTGACTAATTGAGAATTCAGGAAGATTACACATTAGAGCAGGGGGTGACCATGAACTTGTAAGGTCCTCCTGGGAATCCTCTAAAATCTTGGGGAAGGTTTGAACTTCCCTCAATACATGTAGCAAAGGTTGGGGCCATACTATTTCAGATATAAAGTTAAGGATAGTCTCAGGAGATTACAGACACCTAGACCTAGAAGCTGGTATACAACAAAAGATCTAAATCTAGAATGCATCCCTTGATATTTATTTGACCCATTTGCTGCATTTTGTCTTAGATAACCAAGTAAGTTGAACTTGAAGGAGAATAATGAGAAAAGCTTCATCCAATATTGACTGTCTCCAGATGAACAGAGGTTTCAAGACATTTTTACTCATGTAACTGAGAAAATGAATTGTTTTCTTACATAGGAATATTTTTTAGGGGCAATATTCTTTCTATGATTAAAAATACGTTCTCATTCAAAAAATTTTTTGATGCCAGAATGGTTTGGTGTTTAAAGCAAGATCATGTCATAAATCTTAGCTGCTGTGCCCATAGATTGTTCCCAGTACCATGGGTCTGGCATGGGACTAAGCGTTGGAGAGATACAGAGAAAAAGAAGTTTGCGGCCATATTCAAGCTCCTGCTGGCGGAAAGATAGATACGATTGACTTTAACAAAATGAGCTTACTCTTTATTCACCCTGAGCAGCCTTCCAAACTTAACATGACGACTTCAGGATCATAAAATAGACATTCCTCTAAAATGTTTCCCATTGAGCTTCTTAGAGCTGTGGATATTGTGGGAAGGCTCAACTTTAGACTCTAATTCTGAAGAGGCCACATTTGCCTTTTAGACTACAATTTATTCATAAATAATTTCTTTGCATCTTCCCCATTCGCCATCCAAGCTGTTGTGATGATTCTCAAGGTCACTGATCATTTAGAGCTTTCCATTGACCTGATTTGGATTTTAACATGTCTAAAAACCATTAGGCTCCATTTGTTTGTTTGGAAAATCTGTTTTTATTTTATAGGTACACTCACAGATTGTTACTACACAGTTGGCATCCAGGCAACATTAAAAAAGAGGCTTATTTGGCTTTCTGAGGTGGGAGTGATATAATCCACAGAATGCCAGGGGAGTCTGTGGTGTTGGGCATACTGAGTGGGATGGGTATTACTTGCAACATAGAGGAAGGTTTAATATACTAAATCTGAGTGGTTAGAGTTGTGATCTTTATTTTTTTTAAGATTTTATTTATTTATTCATGAAGGCAGAGAGAGAGAGAGAGAGAGGCAGAGACACAGGCAGAGGGAGAAGCAGGCTCCATGGAGGGAGCCCAACCTGGGACTCGATCCTGGGTCTCCAGGATCACGCCTGGGGCTGAAGGCGGTGCTAAACCGCTGAGCCACCCGGGCTGCTGAGTTGTGATCTTTAGAAAGAAAATGGAAAGACGTGAAATAACCAGAGGAAGGAAAAAGGTTTACAGTTGGATATACAAGGGGGTGTGTTGGGGCATAGGGTGCAGGTGAGGAGGCTGCTAAGATGATTCACGTTCTGGCCCATCACCTAAGGTTCTGTGTGTAGACCAACTTTGATGGCTTCTTTCCTTCCCACACCAGCTGGCCACCCTGGATGGGCACCCCGGCTATTAATAATGGTTCAGGAATCAGGTTTCAAACACAGGATTCCCTACTACCTATGTATAAACCTTCGTCAAAACATTACCCCTTTTAGCATCAGTTTCTCCTTAGTAAAATTAGTATGATAATATCAAATGGAAGATTTTGGTTGGAATTACTATATTTCATGGAATCTCACTGATTGTGAGACATAATTATTTTATGTACAATTAAGGGAAAAGATGCCAATCGAACTATAGCACCATCAACTACAAGATGGACTCTGGGGGTGCCCAGGGCCCAGTGGGGTCAGTCAGTTAAGTGTCTGACTTCAACTGAGGTCATGATCTCAGGGTCCTGGGATCAAGTCCCACGCTCAGTGGAGAGTCTGCTTCTCCCTCTCCATCTGCCCCTCCCTCAGCTTGTGCTCTCTCTCTCTCAAAAAAAAAAAAAAAAAAAAAAAGAAAGATACACTCTCATGTTGGAAATTGGAAATGCTGAAATGTGAAATCTTGGAATCAAAGAGATACCACACAAATGAAATATTTAATGTTAAGGCGTATTGCAAAACGTAAAGTACTACACAAATATTATTTATTATTGTTCTTATATTGAAATATATAATGACATGAACCTGACGGATACACAAAAATGATTAACTTCCATCAAGTCCTGGCACAAGAGAATGAGGAGCCAGCCCTTGAAACTTGAGAAGGCAGAGACTTTGTGAAATATTACATTGAGGTTTGCATCATAAACATAGAAACAGATTCCAAAGATAATCATATTCTCACAGAGCCATTATGTGCCACAAGTGAAAATTATATATGTGTTAGAACATAAATATCTGAGGTCTATTACATATGAAATCATGTCATTCTTTCGTAGCTCTCCCCAAAAGGAAATTCAAGAGGTCAGATTTGGAACACCAGCTCCTGTTACCTTCATCTTTAAAGTTCACCTTAACAATGGATGGTGCAATTAGTAAACGAACAATCTTTGGGAGGTGTTGGCAAAATTCTAGGTTATTTTTCAGGTCGCAGACCATTGACACAGCTTCACATGGGAAATATTCTGTAACTTTTCTCTTGCTAGGGAAAGGGAAAACAAACTTGGGCAATGAAACTAGGAAATCTAAGTGGCAGGTGGCTTTGGGGCATGGGAGAGCCCTATTTTTAGTGATGATTACCGTTTAAGGACTTGCTGTAGTCAAACCAGAGAGGAAATTTTTTTAAAAGAGGTATTTGGAGGACAGAAGACTCACTGAACAGTTCCCCAATTCCCTAAATTTATAATTGTGTATTTATTTTTTGAGCATTGGCGAGAATGGATTCTAGTTTTCTTGGGGATCCCTGGGTGGCTCAGTGGTTTAGCACCTGCCTTTGGCCCAGGGCATGGTCCTGGAGTCCCGGGGTCAGTCCCTCATCAGGCTCCCTGCATGGAGCCTGCTTCTCCCTCTGCCTGTGTCTCTGCCTCTCTCTCTGTCTCTCTCTGTCTCTGTGTCTCTCATGAGTAAATAAATAAAATCTTAAAAAAGAGAGAGAGAGAGACAATGGATTCCATTTCTAGAATATCCAAATCTAGATGACCTCTACTGACAGAGTACAAAAGAACCATGGCACAAAGTGATTTTTATTTATGCATTAGTTTTTAAAAATGGAAGTGTAGTTGACACGCAATGTTACATTAATTTCAGGTGTACAACACCATGATTCCACAACTCTGTATGTTATGCTGTGCTCCTACCCACTATAAGAACTACCATCTGTCACTACACAACACAGTTGCTGTACCATTGGCTAATATTCTAATATTCCTTGTGTTGTACCTTTTGTCTTTCTACTTGCTCATTTCAGAACTAGTAGCCTGTACCTCTCACTCCCCTTCTCTCATTCTGTCCATCTTCTATCAGGACCTCTGGCAACCACCAGTTTGTTCTCTGTATTTATGGGTTTCTGTTTCTGTTTTTTTGTTTGTTTCTTTTGATTTGTAGAGCTCACAGATAAGTGAAACCACATGAGATTTGTATTTCCCTCTCTGATTTACAACAGCATAATAACTTCTAGGTCCATCCATGTTATTGCAAATGGCAAGATCTCATTCTTTTTTATGGGTAAGTAATAGTCCATTACATGTATGTACCACCTGCTTTTTATCCATTCACCCACCAGTGGACATATACATTGCTTCTATATCTTGGCTACTATAAATAATGCTGCAATAAACATGGGGGGGGGCGCGGGGCTGGATGGCTCAGTGGTTGAGCATCTGCCTTTGGCTCAGGTCATGATCTCCGCCATGATTATCTGAAAAAAATGAAAACCCATAAACTCAGAAAAATATGCATCTCTATGTTTATTTTATTTATTTATTTATTTATTTATTTATTTATTTATTTATTTATTTTAAAAGATTTTGTTTATTCACGAGACACACACACAGAGGTAGAGGGAGAAGCAGGCTCCCTGTTCCTGATGTGGGACTCAGTCCCAGGACCCCCAGGATCATTACCTGAGCCGAAGACAGATGCTCAACCATTGAGCCACTCAGGTGCCCCAAGATATAACAGATTTGAACACTACTATCAACCAATGTAACCTAATTGTCAAAGAACATGACATTCAACAATTGCAAAATCCTTATTACTTTTCAGCACATGTGGAATGCTCATTATGACGGACTATATGCTGGGCCATAAAATAAGTCTGAGCACATTAAAGAATTGAAATCATACAAGGAATGTTTTTTTAACTACAACCAAATTAAATTAGAACTGGGAGAAAAAGATACCTGGGAAAATCTTCAAATGCTTGGAAGTTAAGCAACCCAGTCCAAACAGTGCATGGGTCAAGGAAGAAATAAAAGAGGAATTAGAAAATATTTTTAATGAATATGAAAACATAACATGTAAAATTTTGTGAGATGTACCTAATGCAGTTAGAAATTTTATATCTGTAAATTCTATATTCGAATAAAAGGAATAGAGCAGCTTGGGTGGCTCGGCGGTTTAGCACTGCCTTCAGCCCAGGGCCTGATTCTGGAGACCCAGGATTGAGTCCCATGTCGGGCTCCCTGCATGGAGCCTGCTTTTCCCTCCGCCTGTGTCTCTGCCCCTCTCTGTCTCTCTGTTTCTCATGAGTCAATAAATAAAATCTTAAAAAAGAAAAAAAGGAAGATTAAAGTCAATGATCTAAGCTGGCATTTTAAAAAATTCAAGAAGAAGAGCAAATTAACCCCAAAAATAAGCAGAAAAAGGGAATTAAAGATAATTAGATAAATTTCCATTAAGTGGAAGGTACACTAAAAAAAAAAAATCAGTGAAACCAAAATGTTAAAGGATCAAAACCAGATCAATTTCTAAATAGACTGATAAAGAATGAAGACAGAAAAGACAAATGATCAGTATCAGGAATGAAAGAGGGATGTGACTACAGATCCTACAGATATAAAAAGAATAATCAGGAAATAGTGTGAATAGGCCAGAAATTGAAAAAGAATAATCAGGAAATAGTGTGAATAGGCCAGAAATTTGATAACCTAGATGAAATGGACAAAATCCTTTAGAGATACAAATACCAAAACTGACACAAGGTAAATGCCAATACATTTGATCACATGAAAGACATAGTGTACGTAATATGATACCTTTACTTATGATTCAAAATAGCTTACCTATTCCATCAGAGAGGTCTTTTTGCTTCCATATTTCAATTTAAAATATTGAGTAGATAAAACATTTATCAGTGTGTTGATAGTTGTATTGGTCTGCCCGGGCTGCCATTGCAAAATGCCACAAGACCATGTGGCTCAGACAACAGATGTTTATTTCCTTACTGTCCTGGAGGCTAGAGGTCCATGATTAAGTGCCAGCAAATTGGATTTCCAGTGAGGAGTCCCTTCCTGACTTGTAGAGTGCCACCTTCTTGTTGTGTTCTCATGTGGCCTTGCCTCTGTGCATGTGCCGAGAGAGAGGGAGCGCCCTCCTTCCTCTTTTTACCAAGACACCAGCTCTGAGCTAGTGGCCTCATTTAACCTTAATTATCTCTGTAAATGTCTTATCTCCAAATACAGTCGCACTGGGGGTTGGTACTTCAACATCTTGATATTGGGGGACATACTTCAGCCCATAACAATAGGGGGTAAAGAAAAAAAATATAAAGAACACTAGCTATGTCCGCCAAGTTTAAGAGGGAAATCATTACCTACCTTAACGGTGAGAACCCCTCCTTACCCTTTTACAACCCCAACCCTTCTTATCCTCATGCAGGGCTCACCATTATCTTGACTTCTGAGCCTATCATTGTCTTGCTTTTATTAATAATATTATCACCTGTTTGTGTACCTGAGCAATAAGGCGCTGCACTAAAATTTATGTAAACAGAAGCATATCACATGTATTTTTTCTACGACTTGCTTCTTTTACTCAACATTAAGCTTCTGATAATCAGCCTGCTGTTGTGTGAGACTACAGCTAACTCATGACTTTGTGTTGCATGAAATTTATTTTGGTGGACATCTGCATTTCTTCTAGTTTCTTGCTGCTAAAATTTGTGCTGCTCTAAATATCCTTATAGATATCTTTTAGTGGACAAATGCAAGAATTCTCTAGGTCAGGGGTTGGCAAGCTTTTCTGTTAAGGGCTGAAGAGTAAATATTTTAGATTTTGAGGGCCACATGCTCTGTGTCTTGACCATTCAACTCTGCCCATATATTGTGAAAGCAGTCGTAGACAGTATGTAAACACACGGACATGTTTGTATTACAATAAAATTTTACTTACAAAAACAGGAGTTGGGCTGGATTCGGCCACCAGGGCATGGTTTCCCGACCCCTGCTCCTGGTTATTAAGTAGGAGTGAAACTGCTGAGTCATAGTAGATATTTACTTTTAACCTGGCTTAATAATGCCAAGTTGTTTTCCAGAGTGATTGTATCAATTTACATTCCCACCAGCTTTTTAGATTTCCAGGAACTTTACAGCCTTGCCAAGACTTGAAAAGATCAGATTTTGTTTTTCTTTTTGCTAATTTGAGGGGAATGAAATGACATCTAACCGTGATTTAAAATGCATGTTTTTTTATTACTAATGTGAAGGAACATCTTCTCCTGCGTTTTGTCTTTAATAAATTATTTGTTGAAATGATATCCCCATTTCCTATGGAAGGGTTTGTCTCGTCATTGATTTGAAGAAGTTATTTATATGTTACAAATTCTAATTCTTTTCCAGTTGTAGTCTTGAAAATATCTTTTTCTGTTTTGTGGCTTGTCACCTCACTCTTTTATTTTTTAAAGATTTATTTATTTATTTATTTATTTATTTATTTATTTATTTATGATAGACATAGGGAGAGAGAGAGGCAGAGACACAGGAGGAGGGAGAAGCAGGCTCCATGCTGGGAGCCTGATGTGGGACTTGATCCAGGGACTCCAGGATGGCGCCCTGGGCCAAAGGCAGGGGCTAAACCGCTAAGCCACCCAGGGATCCCCCACCTCACTCTTTTAGTGGTGAATTTTGAGAAATGGAAGGTCGCAATTCTGATGTTATAAAATGTGCCAGTTGTAAAAGATTGGTTTTACTCTTTGTGTTTAAACTATGTTTAGTCTGGTGCTAATGTGGACACATCAGTTTTCTTTTGATTATAATTTGCATGGATTATCTTTGTTTTTATTTTGAAGCTTATGTTTCTTATAGATAACACAGAGCTGGATTTTGGTCTTTGTAGCCAATCTGACAATGTTTCCCACTTTCTTGGATTATGTGGTCTGTTTTACCTTGAGGATGGTTACTTACACATACAGATACAGGTCTATCATCTTATTTTTAGCCGATGTTTTTCTAAATAGCATGGCCATGCAGAGCAGTTTGGGGAATTGTTGCAGAAAAGATCTCAGTCATTAAAGAAAAGGCCAATAGGATTGCAGATTAATAAGCAAGAGGGAGGATTGCAAGGGAGATTTTAACACTTGGCAGGGTAAGTTTTTGAGTACGGAACTGTTACAGGCTGAATTGTTTCCCTCCCAAAGTTCACATGTTGAAGTATTAACTCCTTGTAGGGAATATGATTTATATTTAAAGACAGGGCTTGAAAGGGTAGTAATTAAGGTAAATGAGATCACGTGGGTAGGGTCCCAATCTGCCATGAGTGGTATTTTTATCAGAAGAGGAGATTAGGACCCAGACACATACAGGGGAAGACCAAGTGAAGACACAAGGACAAGGCAGCCTGTCGGCAAGCTGCAGGGAGAGGTCTTAAAAGAAACCAGCCCCACTGATGCTTTGATCTTGGACTTCTGGCCTCTGGAGCTGTGAGAAAAATAGATTTCTGTTGTTTAAATCATCCAGTGTGTGTTACTTTGTTAGGGCAGCCCTAACAAACTTGGGCAGGGACTGGCATTAAATGTTGGTTGCTTTCAGGTAGTCATGCCGATATTTATGTGTGTGTCAAGCAAACCTTCAGGATTTATCATGTAGAGGAACTACTGGCAGATAGTCCATAGTTGGCTTTTTAATACGCAACCACTACATACCACATGAAAATATTTCTCTCTGCTGTTTAGAATGGCTGAGATTGGTAAGAAAAATATGCATCCGTGGCATTTAATTGCTTATGCCCTGGGCTATTTATTTCAAGTATATTCTATGAAACAGTCCATGGTTGGAGAAGTTACAGGATCAGGTATTCTACTGGGTAGCTAAGTTCTAGTTGATATCTGTGGGTCGGTTTCAGCCTAAGGTACTGGCTGGCTACCATCCTTAAAAAGACATCCTTAGATCACACCTGACTTTGGGAAGAGTTAGGCTGGGTGGTCTTTCCAATTTCATTTCTTTCTAATTTAATATTATTTAGTATTATTTAATATTTTCTGAGGATTTTCAATCTTCTCTATTTACCATGCCTAACGTGAAGGCTGCAGGATACTCGAAGGTGCGTGTATTTTCTTAGGCAGGAAATATTAACCTTCAGATACTCATACACAGTGGAGCCTGCCTAAGATTCTCTCTCCCTTTCTTTCTGCCCCTCCCTGCATGCCCTCCCCCACCTTGCAGATATGCTTTCTCTAAAAAAAAAAAAAAAAAAAAAAAAAAAGAAGAAGAAGAAAAGAAAAAGAATAAAATGGGGAGCTTGGATGACTTCATATATTGAAGACATCAATGATTTGCAAATTAATGCAATTCTAATAGCTACATTTGTGATATATATCTGGTGATTTATATTCCCTTGGTTATGCTTTCCTGGAGATGCTAAATTTTATTTAAAAGAGTGTTGTTTTGGGATCCCTGGGTGGCGCAGCGGTTTGGCGCCTGCCTTTGGCCCAGGGCGCGATCCTGGAGACCCGGGATCGAATCCCACATCAGGCTCCCGGTGCATGGAGCCTGCTTCTCCCTCTGCCTATGTCTCTGTGCCTCTCTCTCTCTCTCTGTGACTATCATAAATAAATAAAAATTAAAAAAAAAAAAGGAAAAAAAGAGTGTTGTTTTAATCAGGAAAATAAAGTATTAAAATTATACTCTGTTCATAATTACAGTAAAATTGTCTTTCCTTGAGATAGACAAGTTTCCTTGGCCACTGTACTGTGCCAGTCTGAGAGTACCATTCTCATCATGGTCTATGTGAATAACACTCTCTGGAATTGTACAGTCCACAGCCTGAGCTATTGTACAGGATGACCTGACCCTGCACACTGAGTGATTTTTGTTCTTGCTTTTTCCCTAACTCCAAGGAAAGTCTTCTATTCTCTTTAAAACAAAAACAAAACACCCTGCTTATTTTAAATGTATTTTTAAAGATTTATTTATTTATTCATGATATATAGAGAGAGACAGAGAGAGAGAGAGAGACACAGGAGGAGGGAGAAGCAGGCTCCATGCTGGGAGCTCAATGTGGGACTCGATCCCCGGGACTCCAGGATCGCCCCTGGGCCAAAGGCAGGCACTAAACCGCTGAGCCACCCAGGGATCCCCCACCCTGCTTATTTTTAATAGATAATTGACCATACCTGAGAAGTCACATCACTACGTTATAGAAATTTCACCAGACTAAAAACAGGACTGTAGTAAAGTTCTGAAGTTATTTGAAATCTTTCCATTGTTTTAATGAAAAAGCAGCACATCTCATCAAGAACTTTCTGAACCCTAGCCAGACAGAACTCTTCATCTGGAGGGAATTTAAGTGCTGGTGTGTTGGAAAGCCCATCATTAGCTGCCCATCATTTAGCCGACTGGTAGCAGCAACGATGCCAACATTGATTACAGATGGTGCTGTATAGAAAGGATGGATTTTGGTTTTAGGAAACCCACTGAATGACGAACTTTTGTGAGTGAGTATGTAATTCCATAATTCTTTGCAAAATCTAAATATCCATCAAAGTGTATTTTTTTTGTTTTTCTCTTAAGTTTTAAACAATGTTTGTTTCGTGGGTCCTTCAAACAGCAACGATGAATCTACTGTCCACATTGCACATGCCACCTAGATTTCACAGAGACTGCAGGTACTTTCTGTGATAAGATCAGAGCTTTAATTTAATGGACATACTGTTTCCTTAAAAATTCAATAAGGAAACAGACATAGCCCAGAAAGCATGTGTTACACAACAATGGATTTAAGTAATGTCATCAGCAGAAAAAAGAAAGATTAAGTAAAATGTTGCAATAAATAAAGCTGACCAAAAAAACTGATAGGAAAAGAGAGAGAAAGAGATTTTAATTTCCCAAATTTTTCTGCCGAACGTTTAGATTTGAAGACAAGGATGAGATTAATTTTGAAAATGAGATGTTTTTATTTTGTTTTAATTTAATGATGAAAATGAATAGTTTTTCAAATTAATTTCAATTTTAATCACAGTAATATAGGTTCATAGTTAACAAGTCAAATAGTAATAAAAGGAAAAAAATAAAAATGGAAAACAGCCGTGCCTTTCTAGTCTTGTCCCTGGAAGCAACAGGTTTCAAACTTAGTTTTCTTTTTTGCTGTATAGCTGGGGATCCCTTTCTCTTCTTTTCCTAAAATAGTTGCAAACCATAATTGCTGGCATCGTCTGTTATCAGACCTTTATTATTATGACTATATCAGTTAGGGTCCATCAGAAGAGTACCCAGTTGGAATGGCCATGCGCACTGCTATAGGCACAGCTATAGAATCTTCTCTGTTAAGGGCTCTATTCTTAATGAGTGACTTTTCAGATTCCCTGGTTAAGGGGTCAAAGCATAGCACCTTAAAATCAGTATCTAACATTGAAAGAATCCCATACAGTTTTCTGACTCTTCTTATGGGTAGGAGATGAAAGTTGCATGATTTGTTGCTAACATTGGGAGAAGTATCCTGACAAGTCCCAAAACACTTGAACCCTCAGAAACATCAGAGGACAGAGTCCTGAGACTCTGAGATTTACCCACATCTTTCAGTATGTTGATGTGTCACCAAGGTATCTAGGGTTCCTGATTTTTCTAGCTCTCCACACTATCACCAGGATGTCATTACAACAGTGGACAAGTCTGATGTCTTGTCTTGTGGGAATAAACTTGAGTTTCTATATTAATGCAGAGCATGAAATAGTACCTATTGGCTTCGGAGGATGTGCTTAGTGTGTTTTGCTTTCTCTCTTTTCCCAAGCCCACATTTTTGGGGGAGAATAAGCAAAGGTTTTTAGATCCACCTTATGCTTATTTATTATGTAATCTATCTCTTTTTAAAAAGATTCTACTTATTTATTCATGAGAGACAGAGATATAGGGAGAGGGAGAAGCAGGCTCCATGCAGGAGCCCAATGTGGGACTTGATCCTGGAACCCCGAGGTCACACCCTTGAGCCGAAGGCAGACAGACACTCAACCACTGAGCCACCCAGGTGTCCCTCACTCAAAGAATAATAATATTATTAACTGTGTACTTTGCTGCATTATATAGATCGTCACTCACCACGCTTGCAACTCTGTGAGGTGGGACCAATCGTCCCCATTGTACAAGTGAGAAACTGTAGAGAAAGACTCAGTAAATTGACCTGAGATACACATTTTATAATTATATTTACTTGCTATCTCGGCATGCTTACTAAGACATGGTTGTAAACAAAAGTATCTACTTTAGGAGAAGTCTAGCATTAGCTGGTAAAATATGACTATTTACTCACCCGCCATGTACTTAGCCAATACTTCACATTCTACAGGTTTCATCGTTCTCTGTCTCTTCCTTTGGATCTCTTAGTGCCAATACTTGAATTCCTTACCTTGGTTACTTTTACTGATTAAAAATATTTATTTAGGTCACTTAGTGGTGTGTGTAAGACTTAATTTTTTAGAGCAGTTCAAAGTTCAAAGCAAAACTGAGAGGAAGGGAGGTACAGAGACTTCTTATATACCTTCTGCCCCCACCCATGCTTAGCAACCCCACTATCAACAAGCCCCACCAGAGGGGGTACATTTGTAACAATTGATGAACCTATACTGACATGTCATTATCACCCAGAGTCCATAGTTCACTTTGGGGTTCACTCTTGGGGGTACATTCTCTGGGTTTAGACAAATGTAAAATGACATGTACTCATCATTATTTTATCATACAGAATATTTTCACTGCCCCCAAAATGCTCTGTGTTCCATCTATTCATTCCCATATCCCACTCCCTCCCTGATCCTGGCAACCACTGATCTTTTTCTGTCTCCATAGCTTTGCCTTTTCGAGAATGTCACGCATTTGGAATCATACAATATGTAGCTTTTCCAGATTGGCTTCTTTCACTGAACTAGATGCATTTAAGTTTCTTCCATGTCTTCTTATAAATTCATAGCTCTTTTTTTTTGTAGTGGGTGTGGGTACTAAACAATATTTCACTGTCTGGATAAACATGGTTATCCATTCATCTACTGAAGGACATCTTGGTTGTTTCCAAGTTTTGGCAATTATGAAAAAACAGCTGTGTGCAGGGCTTTGTGTGGACATGTTTTCAACTACATTGAGTAAATACCGAGGAGAAAGATCACCAGATCATATGGGAAGAGCATGCTTGCTTTTGAAAGAAACCACCAAGCTGTCTTTCAAAGTAGCTGTTCCATTTTGGATTCCCACCAGCAATACATGAGAATTCCTGTGGCTACACATCCACACCAGCATTTGCTGATGGCAGCGTTCTGGATTTTGGTCATTGTCATAGGTGTGCGGTAGTGTGTCATTGTTCTTTTAATTTGCATTTTCCTAATCATAAATGATGTGGAGTATCTTTTCATATGCTTATTTGCCAGCTGTATATTTTCTTTGGTGAAGTGTCTGTTGAGGTCTTCCCACCATTTTAAAATCTGGTTTGTTTGATTTTTATTGTTTTTTGGGGGGGTAACTTTTTGATCAAGAGTATAGTAATAAAATAGATCCTAAAATTTTATATTCCTGAGAATATCTCTCTGCTTCTCCCACAGAAAAACCATACATTGGCTGAATGTGGAAATGCCGTAGACATTACTTTAATAGGATCCCTTCATTTTGGATAAAAGTCTGACGACAATCTGAATTCAAAATACCTTCAAATATCACTACTAACAAAGAGATGGGAAGATGAGTGAGAAATCAGATACGATGAATTAATCAAGGCATTGCACTGTCTTCCAGAAGAAAATAAAGCAAACTGATAAGAAGGAAAATGTATTAGACTTATATAAGAAAGATTTTAGATTTGAAAGACCCAAGATAGAAGATTAAGCACACTAACCATGTGCCAAAAAAAATTAACTGTGAAAGAATAAGAAACATCCAGCTTGGAGACTATTTTCTACCGAACAGTGGGACGATTCTGAGAGGCCACATGCTATTTTTATTTTCAATTACTTGATGAACTTCCTAAGGGAGTGGTAGCCGACAGAAGAACTGGAATTGGAAAGGAAACAGGAAGCTCACAGCCAATTTTATAGCTACTGAAAATTATCTATTGAGGAAAGAAAATAATGCATTAAAGAGAGAGCTAAAATGCAGTGAAACAGATATTCCACACAGGAGATTTAGAATAAAAAGGGAATAATGTTTCTGGGTGATGGATGTTCATTGTCCCAACTCTCTCCCCACAGACCCAAAAGTACCCAAGTGGTTAAACAAAGGAACCCAAACTGTCAACATCCAGCTCCCACACCACTCATTTTTAAAGGGAAAGATTCAATCAGTGTACAAATATACAAAAATATGAGTCAAGAAGGACTTAGCCATTACTATTCTTGACAAAAGCATGGATGTGGATGGCAGGGCCTCTTTCCAACATAAGGAAACAAAAACTAAAGCTAAATTAACATAGAACCCACATAGAAACGCAAGAAATAAATAAGAAAAATGTAGACTGCCAACCACAGATTAAGGGTACTTTTTTGAGGAATTAGAAAAGATCATTTTTATACTGTAATAGTAACTTAAGAAAATTTCTAAGAACATGAGTGCTGTGAAAGCATCAAAGAATATGTGATAGAGTAAGAAGTGAAAATGGAACCATTAGAGCTATAAAAAATTGAAGAGAGAAATAAAATTCATTGCATTTTTGTTTCAAATATCTTTTACAGTAAAAGAAGTATAACAGGATAAATACAGCTAAAACTAACTCCCTTTTCTTTCTAATCCTTCCATCCCCAAACATAATCACACTCTAATTTGGTCTGTTTCCTTTATACCTTTACTATGAATATATGTGATCATAATAAATAAGGAATAACGTTATTTTATGCTTTTGGAATTCACACAACCCATATCATTATATATATATTACATATTACTATTGTAATCTGTAAGCTGTATTTCTAAATACTACATTTAAAAAGTTTTTTTTCCCGTTGCTCTGTTTCAGTCAAATATTTGTCTAGCATTTCATTGCATGAATAAACCTCAGCTTATGTGTTCTCCTATTGATTTTAGGATTTTCTTTAATTACCTTTTGTTATTACAAATAGCTCTGAAATAAACATCCCTTTATGTCTCCTTAAGCTCATATAGATGCAAAATCTCATCTAGTGTAGATTCCTAAAAGAGGATCAAAACTATGTACAACTTTGACTTGATGAGGTATTGTCAGTTTTTTTTCTAAATTATGTTTCTTATCAGAATGTAAATAGTTCTAATTTCCTCCTGTCCTTGCCAAACACTTGATAATTTATAGCATGAAATGGTAACTCAGAGTGATTTTAATTTGCAGTCACTGATTGCTACGTAGTTGAACAAATTTTCTTAGGTTTCATAGCCCATCATGAGTCCACTTATATGAAGTGTTCATATATTTTAAAATTGGGTTAATTGGCTTTTTCTTATTGATTTATAAGAGTTCTTTATGTATTCTGGATATCAATCCTTCATGGGCGAAAGGCATTGCAAATATTTTCTTGAAAAGAATGACTTTTCTTTTAATGTTTAACATGGTTTATATTGTTAGAGAGAAATTTATAATTTTAAAATGCATTAATTTTACCATTTGTGATTTGTGGTTTTGTGTCTAGAGATGCTGTTTTTTCCCTTGTGTAATAAAATAATCTCATACGTCTTCTTCTAAAAGTTTAAACTTTTTCCTTTTCATATTTAGATCTGAGAATTTTTTTGAAAAAAATTCATAAATGGTTGTTAAATTTTATCAAATGCCATTTCTATACCTATTGAGATGTTCAAATGGTTTTTCTGTTAATCTGCCTATATAATTCAATACATTAATAGATTTTCCAACGTATTGGGAATGCAAGCCTTCTTTGCATTTCACAAAAAACACTATGATATTTTGATTACTAGTACTAATACCATAAGAAAAAGAGATAAGCCCCAGATGATCTGTATTCCCAAATACCAACCCAAGTGAATGGGAC
Organism: Canis lupus familiaris; assembly: GCF_011100685.1. Lineage (NCBI taxonomy): Eukaryota > Metazoa > Chordata > Mammalia > Carnivora > Canidae > Canis > Canis lupus. Next base: position 10,852,785 of record NC_049239.1, on the reverse strand, counting down.
AATCTAGATGGAGACTTTGAAGTTAAGGAGCTGTCCTAGCAAAAGTTATTTTGTAAACAAGATAAAATTAACTGTACAATACAATGTACAGTAAATCACCTCATATTTCTCCAATGCACTGACGGATTTGGTTCCTAATATATTATTAGAACTTTGTTACTTTGGTTAAGTGAGACTGACTCATCATTTTCCTTTATTGTAAGTCCCTGTAAAGGCTTGTCATCAAGATTGTAACATGTTATAAGTGAGTTATAATAATTACATTTTATTCATTCCTTGAATATTTGTTAGGAGCGTAAAACTGCCTGGGTCTGATACCTACTTATGTTGGGTAGATATTAAACTATTGATTTTTAAGAGTTTAAATTTTTTTGATAACTTAAGATTTTTACACTATATTGTTCATTTCAATTATTTTCAAAAGCATTGGCATGAAGTGTTATAAATTATCATTGTAGGGTTGCAGGGTTTTTCTCTTGTGGGGTCAAAGAATGAATTTCAATGACACAAAAGGGTGAAGTGAAGTGAAAGTTTATTATGGGAAGGTGAGAATAGAAAGGAAAAAAGCTTTCTAGAGTGAGAGGGGTTCTGCATGGGTTGCCACTGATGGCTTTTACAGTCAGTCTTTTATAGAAAGCTGACCAGGGAACTTGGTAAATATCTTGTCCATAACATTTAAGACAAACAAGGTGGATTGGTAAATATCTCATCTATATTTAGAACAAACATGGTGGATTTGTTCTGTTCCCTTCTCTCTGGTTAATGTCTAGTCTATAACATTTCTCCACACTTGGGATTTCTGTGAGCCTGCTTACATAGCTCCCCCCACCTGTCTCTCCCTACCCAGCCTCACCTGTCCGTTACTCATTATGATTCTAAAATCTGTCTTGCATCTCTAATAATCTTCACATTTTTTCACCCTAAGATTATTCACTTGTGTATTTTCATTTTTGAGATAATCATTATGGTCCAAATATTGTTCATTTTATTAGTTTTGTCAAGACAACAAAAGAGCTCCTTGTGGAAGGAAAGGGGCATCTCTTCCTTAGAGAAGATTTTCGACTAACAAATGAAGGGGTGATAAAACAGACCATCACCATTCAGTAAGCACCACAGTAATAAACTTGCAGGCAAGAATCACTAGTAGATGCTAAAATTAATAGGTCAAAGTTTGATTCAAAAAATGGGATATTTGTGAAGCTTAAAGTATCTCCCCACAAGATATGTGTTAATTATAGACTTGTGAAAATCACACAGGGTTTCCATATATTCTTTACCCAATTGGCCTAATGTTAACAATTTACGTAACCATAGGAAAATTATTGAAACCGGGATGCCTGGGTGGTTCAGTGGTGGAGCATCTGCCTTTGGCTCAGGTCATGATCCTGATGATCCTTGGGGTCCTGGGATCAAGTGCTGCATTGGGCTCCCCGCATGGAGCCTGCTTCTCCCTCTGCCTGTGTCTCTGCCTCTCTCTGTGTCTCTCATGAATAAATAAAAATTTTTTAAAAACCCAACAAAACAAAACAAAGAGGAAAAAAATGGAGCCTTCCATTGAAGAAACCTAGCAGATACTGCCTTAACCAGGTGGTCAAAATTAACATCATCAGTAATGAACAATACCGGTATCATGCACCTTCTGTCATAATGAAGGCAGCATATTTTGTTTCTTTCTGTGGACCTTTTGCCAAAACATGCGTAACTTATATTTAAATATAAGGGACATCAGGTAAATCCAAATTGGAAGACGTTCTACAATATAGCTCTTCAAAATTCTCAAGTTTATGAAAAACAAAGAAAGAATACCAGCTTTCCCAGATGAGACATACTCAGGGAGAAAAAGAACTGAATGCAACCCAGAACCTGGATTGAATCCTGAGCTTGATAAGGAGCAAGAAAAGACAGCCTGCAGATTAGTTAATGGTATCATATTAATTGTGTTAATTTCTTGGTTTCAATAATTTTTTTAAAGATTATTTATTTGACAGCGAGAGGAAGCACAAGTAGGCAGAGTGGCAGGCGGAGGGAGAGGGAAAAGCAGACTCCCCACTGAACAGGGAGCCAGACATGAGACTCAATCCCAGGACCCTGAGATCATGACCTGAGCCAAAAGCAGATGCTTAAATGACTGAGCCACACAGGCGTCCCAGTTTCAATAATTTTACTATGGTTATGTAAGTTGTTAACATTAGGCCAATTGGGTAAAGGATATATGGAAACCCTGTGATATTTTTGTGACTTTCTTGAGTCTGAAATTACATTACATACAAAGTGAAAAACAAACAGTAAAACTGCAGCTATTGGATTTTGTTGCTTCTCCCTAATGTCCGTGATAACTTTTATTTTTTCCTTCCTTTAATTAATTTATTTTTTTGCTCTCTCTTTTTTCCTTTTTTCGTTTTTATCTTCTTCATTTGGATGCTTAGCTTGTAGTGTTTCTTTGTCACATCCTGCAAGTGTTTCTGTGTCAGTTATGTGGTTTCTGCATAAAAAATGATCCCCAAAGTTGGTAGTTTAAGACAACAATCTATAGGAGCTTCACAAGCACAGTGGATCAGGGATCTGGGCTCAGCTTAGCCAGTTCCTTAGGCTCTGCAGCTTTCCAGAGGCTTCAGGGAACGTGCCAGGTGGGACTGCGGTCAACTCGAGGGTTGAGTGGGGAAGGATCTACTTCCAAGCTCACCCAAGTGGTTGTTTGCAGATTTTATTTCACTTGCTGTTGCACCAAAGGGCTCAGTTCCTTGCTGGCTCTTGGTTGGAGGCTGCCCCAATTTCTTACTACATGGGCCTCTTCACATGGCAGCTCACCACACCACATGGCAGCTTCAACAGGGAACAAGGGAGAAGAGCTAGCAGAGCAAGCAAGATAGAAGTAACCATCTCCTACATTTCTGTTCATTGAAAACAAGTCTTAGGTCCAGCTCTCTATCAACTGGAGGGGTTACAAAAGGGTCAAAATACCAGGATATAGGAATTAAGAGGAACCATTTAGAAGCTGCTAACCACAGTATTCAAGGCTATCCATTTTGCATTCTTATTACATTTCATACATTGATGTCATTGTGAGTGATCTCACTGTTAACTCTAAATATTTTATAATTTCCAATATAATCATATCTTTGATCCACAATTATTTTGTAAAAAAACTTTCCAATCTACATTTATTTCTACCATCAAATGTTTTGCCTTATGCTCACAATGTATTCCTTTCATATTTTTTTTCTGTTCTTGCCTTCCATTAAGTGGATTATACTTTATTTACTTTTATCTCTCTATTGGCTAAGAAGTCATATTACTATTTATTAGGGATCGCCCATAAAAATTTAACATGCATATGAGATATCCAGAGATGATCAATATTTATACCTTTCTTCTGAATAATAAAAGACCTTTCAATATTTTAACTCCAATTTCCATTTCTCCCATTTTATAAATTGCTGTTATTTAGTACTCTAATTCCACTTTATTTTTATATCTAATCCACCATTAATGATATCTTACTCTTTCCCTCACAGTCTTTGCTTATTTATTCATCCATGGTCTTGTTTTAGATTGTTTTAAAAATTGTGGTTGTTGTTTGTTTTCGGGACCTTTTGAGGGTTTATCATTAATTCTTGGATCCTTCTATCTGAGTCCAGTTTTCTTTTTCCTAAAATATAATTCTTTCAGCCACACTTCTCACATGTTGGACATATGTTGAACCCCTTTTGGCTCCCATTTCTTAAGCCCTCTCGCTTAATTGTCATCTTGTGTTTGAGCTCACTCCTCACTTCACTGTCTGCACTTACATTCTGCTATTTAGCTCATCCCTCAAGCTTTGAGTGAAGTTTTTCATTACTAGAAGATCTGATTCTGTGACCCTCTTCTTTTCCATTGGATTTCTTCGTTCTTTGAGATCTAGTACCTTCTTTCATTTAGTGATTACAATCATACCCATTTAATCGTTTGTTTGTTTTTTTTTTTTTTATAGAAAGAGATGGGGAGGGGCAGAAGAAGGAAGATCTTAAGCAGACTTCACACTATGTGTGGAGCCTGATACAGGGCTTGATCTTATGGCCCTGAAATCACAACCTGAGCCAAAATCAAGAGCCGGTCGCTTAACAAACTGAACCATCCAGGCATACCCCCCACACACACACCATTTAATCATTTTTTAATCTAAAGAATGCGACCTGTTTATTCTCCTGTTTGTTGTTTCTGATTTTTTCTGTTGGTGTGTTGTTTGCTCATATATTTTTATTTTTTTTTAAGTTAGAAGGTCAATATTAAGGGTTTTTTTCCCCAGTGGGATTTCTATATGCAAAAAAAAAATTATGATAGCATCTTCTAGAATAGTTTTGCATTTGTTTTTATTGGATAACCCAGGTAAATCACAAAGCTTTGGATGAATTTTCATTATAATATAATGTAAACGAGCGGGAAAAGTAAATTCATGCTTCAAACTAGTTCTAGTTGCTACTAGCTTTGGGTTTCAACCAACTTGGAAAAATGAACTACATAAAAGGGCTTGATTCCATTTTCATATCTATCATTACCCAGAGGGCTCAATACCTGTCCTTAAGGGGCAATAAAATCTCAGTCCCTCTACATTACCAGATAGAAAAAAACTCATTCCTTTAAAAAACAAAACAAAACAAAACAAAACAAAAAACAAAGAACATGGGGGACAAAAAGAGAGGGGAAGAGAAAGAAACCGAGAAACAGACTTTTAACTATAGAGAAGAAACTAATGATACCAGAGAAGTCGGGGGGTAGGGGGTTTGGACAGGTGATGGGGATTAAGGAGAACACTTGTGATGACTGGGTGTTGTATGGAAGTGATGAATCACTAAATTCTACATCTGAAACTAATGTTGCACTGTATGTTAACTAAACTGGGATTTAAATAAAAACTTGAGAAAAACCCTCTCATTCTTGGTTTTGTCTTGTCAACCTGATTGCTTAGTCTGATTTTCTACTTTCTTTTTATTTGTGTCTCAAACACTTCCCTTCCTTCTGATCAGACCAGCTTTCTAAAAATGTATTGTTATAGGATATTGTAACGTGTGACTGTGCTTCCTTCTATAGTTTGAAGTGGGCCCAGCAAGGACAGATCCCCACAAGTTGGCATCGGCTAGCGTGTTCCCAATGGGAGACATTGCATTCAAACCCAAACTCTCATGTGGATGGGGACTCCCAGCTTTTCCAGGTACTCATACCCAAATGCAGACTGTTTGGCACTAAAGCAGCTTGTTTATCCTCAAATCTGACAAGACCACTCCTACTGACACGAACAGTAACCATGACAACAGGAAGGGGGCTCTCTCCGGAAACAAGGCCCTGTGTTGTCCACGTGGGCCTCACCCAGCCCTGCAGAAAATCATAGAAATGGAAAGGACTAATAGATTTAAGTGATTACACTTAAAACTTAAAAATGCTAAATACGTATAACAGAGAAAGAAGGTTCAAATGTCATACATAATTGGTAATAAATAGAGCAAAAAAATACTCACTTCCTATAAATGAAAGACTGAGTATGTTCATAAAAATGGCTTGTTTCTGAAACATAAATCAATAGACATATAGATAGACATAAAATGACCAAGAATAAGTTTTATTTTATAAGTTTCATTTCAACTATTTTACTTATATTCTAGAGTAAAATAAGCACATAATTACATTAATATTATCTTGAACCAAAATATTTATTATAAAAGCAAACAACAGATGAACGTATAAACTAAGTTATGACAAATCTCTAATATTAAATTTTGAATTAGAAATATCAGTGTGAACTCAGGATTTTTCTCCCTTAGAACATTTTTTTTTCTAGTTTTGACCTCTGAAACAATGTATAATCAGTCCTTCTGCATACTATTCTTTTCTAAACAGAACCTAGAGCTGCTGTAGGAAATGTACAGGAATATTCTGGAACATCTTGGCACAAAAAACAAAAAACAAAAAACCAAGGAGCCTACCAAAGGCTAATGGATCGTGTCAAAAGTACATACAGCCAGCTTGACGGGCTCTTCACGGCAAAAGATGTGACAATTTGAGCATCAATGAGAATAATGATTGCAATTGTTTAAAACTCACTAAAAATATAAAATTCTATGAGTTATTAGGGGTATTAAAAAAAGAATAAAAAAAGAAAGTATAACTCATTGCACAATATCGGAGGTTACTAGGGCACAAAATCATTTTGAAAATTGATAACAAAAGGAAAAGAACAGCATATATCCTGCCTTTGCAGTATGAACTGTGTTTCAGAGGAATCAAATATCTTCAGTGGATGGGGGCATGCTTTGGGCTGTACAAAAATTGCTAATAAGTGCAGATGGAGTTCCAGAATTCAAAAAAAATGAACATTTTACAGTTTCTAAAAAAATAACAACTTCAGCCAATTTTCATTAATGGGCTGTAAAACTGCTAGATGAGATGTCAGTGGACATTTTAATAATGGAGGAAATGAGGTTTTGGCACCTGAACCCCTGAACCCAAGTAACTCTTAAAAGTAAGACAAACAGACTTGAAATGCCTTCTAATAAGATGCAGTGTGAAACTCTAGCACCATCCATGATGAAATTTGAACCTGAATATCAGTAACCTTCCAGATCCAACTCCCAGTCTATAGGAAATACAGGAGAGGGGCACCTGGGGGGCTCAGTGGTTGAGCATCTGCCTTTGGCTCAGGTCATGATCCCCGGGGTCCTGGGATCGAGTCCTGCATCAGGCTCCCTGCACAGAGCCTGCTTCTCCCCCTGCCTATATCTCTGCCTCTGTGTCTCTCATGAATAAATAAATAAAACCTTAAAAAAGAAAAGGAAATATGGGAGAAACAAGTTAAATCATATCAGGATAGAATAGTCAGCAAAATTCAGAACATGGAACAGACTCACTTTTTTCAACATTTAAAGCAAAAAAAAAAGAAAGAAAATTTTAAAACAAAGTGTTTTATAATAAAAAATGAGAAACTTAGAGATATAAGAAAATACAAATATTATGACTCTTATTTGAACCAAACCAATAGTAAAAAGACATTTTTGGACAATATGTCAATTTTGAAAGTTTGAATATAGACTGAATATCCTAATATTGAATATTAGATAATATTAAACATTAAGTAATTAAATGAAGTGGGAATATAACTGGTTTTTATAATGTAATAAAATGGCCTATATTTTTTTTAAATTCACATTGAAATGTTTAGGGGTAAAAGAACATGACATGGATTTCCTTTAGAATATTTTCCCCAAGAAAGCAAAGAGCAGGTAACAAAACAAGTCTGGCTGTTGAGGCCAGATGGTAGTTATAGATCGTACTCTTTCGTGTATTCTGGAAGCTTTTTAAATAAAACTAACAAAAGAGAATGATGATGTCTCTTAGCAAAGCACTAAATTTGAAGAATAAAAACTAAAAATTTTCTAGTAGTTATGCATATGAAGCTGGTCACCTAGAACATTTTTCTTCCTCTGATAAATTAAACAGCAGGAAATCATGGAGAAATGTCTCTAAGGTTACAGATGATTTAATGTAACCTGAGAACACTTTATCCAACCAGGAATTTATTTACAATTAAGGCAACAGAGAATAATACTTTTAAATATGCACTAGTTCAGAATTGCAATAGCCTGAAAATCCTGTTTGGAAAAATAATCCAGTCTACTTCAAGATTAATCAAAGTCTGGAATCTATGAATGGGAAATTTGTGTTATGGAAGAACCTGTGAAAGCATGGAGTTCAATCAATCATGAGGTCATTCGAAATAATAGTGCTAATTATGTTTATACAACATGATGGAGTTTTGAAAATTAATCATAGAAGAGGCCAATATTCTTTAATATCCCCTTGTCTGTTTTACTTTATAGTACTTATCATAATTATTTATATGTTTATTTCATTAAGATCTGATTCCAATCATGTGTCTGTAAACGGGTTAAGGGTGGGGGCCACTTTTTAAAAGTGTGTTTAATTTTTATCACAGTGGGCTCCCACCATCTAACATAATGCCCCCTATATTATAGGAATTTAGGAATGTTTTGAATAGTTAAATAAATCCCCAAAGGTGACTATAACATCTTAGAGTTGGGGAAGTTTTACTTTTTTAACAGCCATATGGAGGTATAATAGAAACACAACAAACTGCCATATTTAAACTGTACACTTTGGTACAGTTTGACATATGAAACATGATTCACGGAACAACGGAACACGGAACAATCACAATCAAGGTGAACATATCCGTCATCCCCAAACGTTCCCTGGCGATCCTTTTAATTCCTCCTTGCTCTTCCTCATTCTGTTCCCTGCTCCATGTACAGGTCAAAAGTTAAGGAGCACATTTTATATATGGAAGTTTGTTGTGTATCAATTATACCCTTATCTACTCTCTGTTGCTATAGATTAGTTTGCATTTTCTGGAACTTTATATAAATGGAATCATACAATATGATTTTTTGTACTCTTTCTTGGGGAAGTTCTGGCATCTTCTACTCATGATGATTATCCTGAGAATCATTCATGTTGTCATGTGTATCAAAAGTTTAATTCTTTTTTTTATTGCTGCCTAGCCTTCCATTGTATGGATATACACAATTTGTCCGTTCATCTATTGATGAACATTTGGATCATTTTCAGTTTGGGGTTACTACAAATAAAGGGGCTATGAACATTTGTGTACAAGTCATAGAATGGACATATGCTTTCATTTTCTCATGAAAAAACACCCAGGAGTGGAAAGGCTGCACCATGTGATAGATCTGCTTTTAACTCTTTAGGATATCCAAACTTTTATCAAGGGGTTGTTGCATTTGACATTCCTGCCAGCAGTGTAGGGGAGTTCCAGTTCCTCTCCACATCTTAGCCCTTCTTGGTATGGTTCTAGCCATTCTAGTTAGGAGTATAGCAGTATCTTATTGTGCCTTCAAGTTGTATTTCCCTAGCGAACAATGGACATCTTTCCATGCCTCTATTTACCATCTGTAGAATTCTTTGGTGGAGTGTCTGGTCAAATCTTTTGCCCTTTATATTATTGAGTTTTATTGAGTTCCGAGAGTGATTCATATATTCTGGATGCAAGTGCTTTATCAGATGTATGACTTGTTGATATTTTATTCCATTCTGTTGTCTTTTCATTCTCAGTGTCTTTTGAAAAGTAACCTTTTTAATTTTGATGAAGTCAGGCTTCTCATTTGGAACTTTTTTTTTTTTGATCTGTGTTTTTGGCATCCTATTAAGACATCTTTGCCTAACCCGCAATCACAGCGGTTTTTCTTCTATTTCTCCAGGGGGTTTTATGTTTCTGGTCTAACATTAGGTCTCTGATCCACTTTGAGTCACATTTTGCATATTGTGTGAGGCATGGCCCAAAATGCATTTTTTTAAAACATGGGGCTGTCCAGTTGTTTTAGCACCATTTGTTGAGATTACCCTCTGAATTGTTTTGCATTTTAAAAAAGATTTTGTTTATTCATGAGAGACACAGAGAGGCAGAGACATAGGCAGAAGGAGAAGCAGGCTCCATGGGGAAGTCTAATTGTGGGACTTGATCCCAGGACCCTAGGGTCATGACCTGAACCGAAGGCAGACGCTCAACCACTGAGCCACCAGGTGTCCCACTTTTGCATTTTAATAAAAACTCAGTTGTTTATGTATATGCCAGTCTATGTCTGGTCTGTCTAATCTGTTCCATTCATCTATTTGCCTGTCCTCCAACATTTTCTTCTCTTTCAAAATGACTTTGGCTATTCCAGATTTTTTGCCATTCATACCAGTCTTATAATCAGCTTGCTAGTTGCCACAGGAAAGTCTGCTATGGTTTTGGTTGTCATTACATTGACTCTATAGATCAATTTTGGCAGAACAGATACCTTTAAGAATATTGAGTCTTCCAAACTATAAACATAATAAATCTCTCATTCATTTAGGTCTTTAACTTCTCTCAAGCAACATTTGATAGTCCTCAGGGTATAAGTCTTTCACATCTTTTGTCATATTTATCCCTAAAAATGTTCCTATTTTTTAAAAAAGATTTTATTTATTTATTCATGAGAAACACAGAAAGGCAGAGACATAGGCAGAGGGAGAAGCAGGTTCCCTGCGGGGAGCCTGATGCGGGACTCGATCCCAGGACCCCAGGATCACACCCTGAGCCAAAGGCAGACAGATGCTCAACCACTGAGCATCCCAAGAATTTCCTATTTTAATGCTATTGTTTCTTCATTTCAATTTCTGGTGGCTTCTTGCTAGTATTTAGCATTGCAACTGATTCTTGGATATTGCTCTTGAATCTAGCAACCTTTCTAATCTCACCAGCTCTAGGAGCTTTATTGGGGTAGATTTCATTAGCTTTTCTACATCAAGTTTTAAAAGGATAGCTTTCATACGGTAGTAGTATAATTTCCCTTATCTTTAATGGGAATGGGAGGAGATAGGACTAGAGACAACTATTCTGAACTCTTTTTCTATAAACAAAGCAGGGAAATGAAGGTGATACCTGAAAGAGATTCTGGGGGCAGGTGCTTTAAGAGATGATCTAGTATGTTCTTTATGCTAATGGGAATAATCTTCCGGAGAGAGGAGTTTTATTGATGCAGGAGAGAGAAGAGAAAACTGTGAGGATCATTGAGAGGGAATGAGATCTTGTCCACAAGCAGCAGGGTTCTTACTCAGAAGCAAGGACACATCAACCATTGCAGCATGGTGGAAGGGAGAGCATTTGGTAGAAACACACACAGATTGGCTGTTTGGGTTGCAGCAGTGGATGGATGTTCCCTGCTTCCATGACTTTGGTGAAAGCAGAAGGAAGGGGACACCTGGGTGGCTCAGCGGTTGAGCGTCTGCCTTTGGCTCAGGGAGTGATCCAGGAGTGCCAGGGTCGAGTCCCACATCGGGCTTCCTGCATGGAGCCTGCTTCTTCCTCTGCCTGTGTCTCTGCCTCTCTCTCTCAGTCTCTGTCTCAAATAAAAAAAATAAATAAAAATAAAAATCTTTAAAAAAAAAAAGAAAGAAAGAAAGCAAAAGGAAGGTAGTCACGTAGAGGAAGACGGGGCCCAGAATTGCTGCAGGTTTAAGGAGGGAGGAGGAAATGTGGAATTGTCGCTTGGAAAGTGAAAAAAAACTTGACCAGGAAAATGGAATTGAACTGCATGCAGCACCAAAGGCCCCTGTAAGATAAATGAGTGTGAAGTTAGACTAGTGGGCATGATTCTGTGTCTTACAGCTATACTCTTCTGCGTGTGTGCAAGATGAGAGTACAGCAAGCATTGTATTTAACGTGGGCTGGGTTCTGTTGTTGGCGTGACTGGTGAAGGGGAGGCGAGATTGCACTCATTGCCATGGCCTCTCTGCTCACCAGCAGTGGGACTCGGGTTCAGATGGTCAGTCAAAGCCATGAAACACAATAGGCTTCACTTGGATTTAAGAAAGAACGAGTGCTGGGCAACACAACATGCAGAGTGACAGCACAGAAGACGTGTGTGACTCCTCTATGAGCACCATGATTTCCCAGTCATCCTGTACTTGGGAGGGACCTAGTCATCAGATGGCATCAGCTCAGTGAAGCCCGTGCCCGGGATCTCTCCTGTTTTTATACCTAGCTGGCCATGAAGCCCCCTCAGGAGCAAGTTTCCAGTTTATAGCTCCCAAGATCATAGTCCTTTGCCTAGTCATCAACCAGACTTTCATTCTTCCATCTGATATAAGGTGAACTCCTAACAATGCCTTGTTTTAAAGTCACAAGTAGATTCAACTACTAGTCAAATTCTCTGTCCCTGAGGCTAGAGAACACTTAGAACTCAGGACTAACACTCAGTTAGTCCTTTCCTTCCAAGAAGAAAATGATGGTAATTATGAACCAGGAAATTTAAACTTTTTTTTTTGAAATTTAAACTTTTTAAGGAGAAAATGATGTCAAGGACAATAAAGGTCAGTGGCTTGGGGTCCCTGTGGGATTAAAGGAATGATAGAACCAAAGAATTCTGCAGATGAGCAGCTCAAGGGATAAGTGCTAGGAGGGTCATCTACTGGTGGGTAAACAATACAGATGAAAGTAGATCAAAATGCTACTTTTTTGACTACTTGGGTTTTGCTGATGCTTCTAGAAACAACTCAAGAAAATGGCCAATTCAATGAGTATTTGATAAGACCTATCAATTTGTTTTGTTGCCTTCAGAATAATCTGCCCCTTTCAGTGTGATTTTTGTGTTTTAAGCTACAGTCTCATCTTATTGCCGGATCAACTTTCTTCTTCACACTAGGCCCAGCCAAAGGCTAACCTTCGTTGGACTGTTTCTTGCTACCAGCATCCCTTCTTCTAGTAGATCCCACCATTGCTGGCTCCGTCGTGTCTCCACCAACAGCATCTGCAAATGTGAATTCATTCACTAATGGGATGTGTGAAATGAAACAAGCACTTTGCAATGTTTTATTGATGTGCTTCTCATTTCTATTTATGTCCTCAAATTTCTGCATGTGGCAATAAACACAACTACCTTCCTTCTTCGTTATGCCAAGATGACCACCCATCCTTTTTATGTTGTTTTATGGCCTACAAGTGTTCTTTCTCATTTAGGAACAGTGTTTCCAAAAATCAATGCTGTCACCAAAAGTCCAAGGCATATGCATTATATTCTGTAGGAGGAAAGAAGAAAGAAAGTGTAAATGGAAATTACAATTTGCAAGTTGTAAGAGCATCCCATTATTCCAGGCACTGGGACAGACATTTATGAATTAAAACTCTATACAACCAGGGTGCCTGGGTGGGTCATTCGGTTAAGGGGGGTGCTCTTGATTTCAGCTCAGGTTGTGATCGCACCAGCCTGGGGTCAAGCCCCTTGTTGGGCTCCATGCTCACCATCAATTTTGTCTGTCTCTGCCACTGTGTGTGGTGTGCTCTTTCTCTCAAATAAATAAGTCTTGGAAAAAAAATAAAACTCCATACAACCATCAGGTCAGCTGATGTCAGCCTGTCCTTTGCCATGTAGACAAAACGGATGCAAACCTCCTTTATCATGCATTTCTCAGGGATTCATGAAATAGCTGTGAATTTTCAGGGGCTGCTGTAGTAGACTTTTTTGTTTTGCCCCTCTTTCTATCCAGCACTAATTCTCTTTTTCCTACAACTCTTAATTGGTGTTTATAGATTCATCTGTGTTCAGGGCCACTGATTCTGTCTCCAGTGGAAGATCACCACAGTGGGTCATATCTTGTAGGCTAAGCCAGGCAGTGTGTTTTGCCATGGAGGGTTGGGTGTGTAACCTAGTCTGGTCTAATCATGGAGAATCTCTGGTCTTTTGTTTGGGTATCTGAAGCAAATGACCTCTCTCCTGTTCCAGATGATATGGCTAACGGTGCAGTGTGAGGGCTGGAGCTGTTAGAGCCATTTGTCCTCCTGAAGCCAGTGTGAGCCAAACCAACGCTCAGATTGAAATGGGGGTCAAGAGACTTAATGGAAAGATGTAGCTCTATCAACATTATAAACCATTCGATCAAGCCAGATCTGAAGCTGACCCCCTTTGTACTTTCCAGGTTTGTGAGCCAGCAAATTCCTTTTGTTATTCAAGCAAGTTGGAGTCTAGTTCTGCATTTCTGACATGAAAATAGATAGTGGCTTACAGTCAGTCACTCATTCAGGCTCCACCTGAACTCATTGTGTCTCACATCTCTAATGTCTGCTTGTTGCTACTGACTCAGATGTGGCATTAAGCTCTTCCTTCTCCCGATAAAAACTCTCTCATGCAGGAGTTTGTATGTGTGTGGCAGGGTTTGCTGCAGGTTTGGGAGTCAGAGTATAGGCAGCACAGGGAAAAACAAGAGTGGCAACGACATACTTAAAACTATTGAACAAAAAAAACTATTGGGTGTTAGCTGTTCTTATTTGCAAGAGGCTCTGATGCACCTCATGGGGTTTGGTGGGGAGTTTCTCACCCACTCCCATGCTCTCAGGCTCTTCATCCTTCCTTTCTGTTCTTCCTGATATCTAATTTAACTTTATTTAGCTATGTCTTTGTCCCATGGTCTTCTTCTACTTTGCCCTTAGACATTCCTGGCTAAGCGGTTAATCAAATATTCCCCGGAAATGAAATTCCCTCCCTAAAAGGATAATGCTTTTAGGATTTGGAATAGTGTGGCCAGATCATTATGCAATTAGACACGTTAGGCTCTGTTTCATGAGTGTCACTTTTCTTCTTTTTTTTTTGGTCCAGTACTTCATTCAACTATAGCATATAATCAAATGGGATGTCTAAGAATCATAGACTGTATTTTTTATGTTCTACGTGGATTTGTCTCTTTGACTTGGGGATTTGGCAGATACAAAATGTTGTCACTGGAAACGGTGTTAAAAGTCCAACACCTTTGTTCAGGCACAATGTCCTAAAGGTGCTAGTGTCAGAGATGGCAGAGGAACCAGATGGTTTGGCTCTTTTGGGCTGTACTTTGGAGCATGTGGCGGTCACTTAGGGACACTCTTGAATTACTGATCATAAGTTTGAAACTGATCGCACATTCGATTCGGTATAAAACTTCTAAAGACTCTACTGATTTTTATGACACTCCCATCCAGGAGGTATTGCATATCTCAGTTTACCCATATATAAAAAGATTGTTTGGGGTGGGCTCATCTCTTTGCATTCAAAAAAGTCAAGATACTGCAATTTGTCCTCATTTGTAAAATCAAGATTAAAAAAAATCTGCCTCCTGGGGCCTATGCAAAGATGAGATGTAGACATATAGATATAGATGTATATATGTATGTATATGTGTATATGAAATGCTTAGGATATTAGGTGGCATGTAGTAAACAGTATGTCTGCAATTCTCAAACTTCTTGGCCTTAGGATCTCTTTACACAATTATAAAATTATTTAGCACCCCGAAATGCTTTTGTGTTGTGGGTTAAACTTATCAATACTTACTACATAGAAATTAAAACCAAGAAAATTTAATAATATTTATGAAGTCATTTAAAGTAATTACATAATAATAATTTTTTAAAATTTTTATTTATTTATGATAGTCACAGAGAGAGAGAGAGAGAGAGAGAGAGAGGCAGAGACACAGGCAGAGGGAGAAGCAGGCTCCATGCACCGGGAGCCCGATGTGGGATTCGATCCCGGGTCTCCAGGATCGCGCCCTGGGCCAAAGACAGGTGCTAAACTGCTGCGCCACCCAGGGATCCCCATAATAATAATTTTTAAATGAAAAATAACCATATTTTCCCCAAAACAAAATAATTAATTAGAAAAATGACATTGTTTTACATTTTTTTGCAAATCTTGGTAGTGTCTGACTTACTAGAAGATACTTGGAACCAGACCTGCTTATGCATCCAATCTGCTTTGAAATCACATTGTTAGGAAGCTTTAGGAAAGTCTATTGTACTCTCCATAGAAACTGAGAGTGGAAAAAAGGAAAATCTCATTTTAACATTATTTTGAACAAGTTCTGACCTCATGGACCCCCTAAAGGGGTCTCAGGGACCATTAGGAGTCCTCAAATTCAACTAAACCTTGAGAACCACACCTATATTTTCAGTTATTATTGTTAGGATTATTGATGATAATGATGAGGACAGGAAAAAACAAGGAGAGGAATTAATGTTCCAAAGTTGGAGCTTTGAGTTGTGACGTTCTCTTCATTAAGAGAACCTGGTTTGTTGCAGACACTCATTAAGAAATGCTTGTCTTTAAAAGACTGGAACACATTTAGGTGGAAGTGCTGTCAACCTATTGATATGAAGAGTAAAAAGACAGTGGTATTTAGCTTTTTCAGGCATGTAGAGCTATTGCCATGAAATAAAGAGGGAAAAGTCTCCCCAGTGTACAGTAAGGAGACAGAGGATGGGTTTGTACCACCGTGGAGAATTTTCATGAGAAGTTATGTGTTAGCATTTGGGCTGGAGCACCAGCACTGAGGCTAGTACAGTGAAACCCAGGAGCATTTCAAAGCCCTTTTCCATGGATGTGCAGACAGAAGAAATACATTCTGGAAGAACAAAATGTATCACCATCACCAAAGCACTTCATGAAAGGAGCAAATGGAAATGAAGGGAGAATTGGCTACTTAGGCTGGCTTTTTCTGTTTCCAGTCTCCTGGTAGAAAAGATGTCGAAGTCTGAGGTCTGATAATGCAGGAGTATGTTCACAGGCTGTCCTTGGCCCAAGTCAACAGGTTCTTGGACTCTCAGTCATTTGAAAGGTGAAATACTCTCCCTGTCTCTCAGGGGGAAAGCAGCGCTCCCAATTCTCATGGTAGATGAAAACTACGGAACAGGTGCACACGGTCAGTAACACCGGCTGGGCATCACCAAGCCACTCCCCAACCTGTATCCTGGGTGTTGGCCTGTCGGAATTTCCCTCCTCCCACTCCTCTCTTTTAAAAATAATCATTCAGGGCTCCTGGGTGGTTCAGCGGTTGAGCGTCTGCCTTTGGCTCAGGTCATGATCCTGGGGTCCCGGGATTGAGTCCCGCATTGAGTTCCCTGCATGGAGCCTGCTTCTCCCTCTGCCTGTGTCTCTGCCTCTCTCTGTCTCTTCTGAGTGAATAAATAAAATCTTTAAAAAAAAATCATTCTGCTTTGGGTCCTTTTCCTGTGCTAATTTCCCTAGAAATGTGAAAGTAATGACAACAGGGGATCCCAGGGTACAGATTAGTTGTAGCTGCAGCTGCTCTGGGCCTGTGGAAGGAAAAGCCATCTAATGTTGCTTAAGGAAACTGATGGCATTTGAAAAGACCATTCCAGAGAAAATCTGCAAAACTTGAAAGTATAGATAAAAATGTGGCATTGAGGGGGGTGCAAAGGAAGAAAGCAAAGGATGATTCCAGAAACAGATGGCACCAAGTGAAATTCCAGAAAAAAGAACAGACCTTGAAGAAAGAGGGCAAGAGACGTGTCAAACAGTTGCAAACTGAAGACTAAGAGGTGAAGCCACCCAGAGGTCTTGACTCTATTCTGTGCCCCCTGTACTGTCTCCTGTCCACCTGCTACCTGGTTCCCGCATCAGCCTGGAAATCATGTGGCGGCGGCGTGGTGGGCACGCTCTAGAAAGTGCTCTGCCATGATTCATGTTTTAGGAAGAAGCCTGAAGTCATGAGGACACAGAAAAAGAATGGGTGGGGGTGGGAGACCTGGGGAAAAACATAAACAAACGAGCTGCAGGAAGGGTGAGCTTCATCTTCCAGTGACCAGCAGGCAGAAGAATGAAAAGCAAAGAGTAGTAGAGAAACAAGAAAATAAAACCAGAAGGAAAGAACAAACAATACACATGAGAAAGATAGATTTTAACAGAGAAAAAGAACAGGAGTACAGAATTGAAATAGCCCCACATGTTGTGATAGAGCAGAAAAATACTAAGTCTCATTGCTTTTGGCGACTTTCATTGAACCTTTTGTTCTTTTGGTCCTTGAGTTCTAGCAGCACTCAGCTGCATGGTCTCTTCTTCTTCTTCTTTTTATTTTTTATTTTTTAAAAAAGATTTTATTTAAAAAAATAAAATTAAAATAAAAGATTTTATTTATTTATTCATAGACACAGAATGAGAAAGAGGCAGAGACACGGGCAGAGGGAGAAGCAGGCTCCATGCAGGGAGCCCGACCCACGTCCTAGGTCTCCAGGATCACACCCCAGGCTGCAGGCGGCACCAAACCGCTGCGCCACCAGGGCTGCCCCTTCTTCTTTTTTTTTTTTTTAATATTTTATTTTACTTTTTAAAAAATGTATTCGTGAGAGACACAGAGAGAGAGACAGAGACATAGGCAGAGGGAGAAGCAGGCTCCATGCAGGGAGCCCCTGGGATCAGGACCTGAACCAAAGACAGATGCTTAGCTGCTGAGCCACCCAGGCTGTGGAAGGAAAAGGCATCCTACGTGATCTCTTCTCACCATAAATGTTGGCAAGGGGTTCTTGAATAACAAAGATGATCAACACTTCTACTTTCTCCTGGTCTGCTGTGTAGCATTGGCCTCTCAGTATCCTTTGAGGTTTTGTGATTTTTTTAAAAAGATTTTATTTATTTGAAAGAGAGGGAGGGAGGGAGGGAGGAGGAGAGAGAGAGAGAGGGAGAGAAAGAGAAAGAGAGAGAGAGAAAATGAACTGAAAATGAACTGAGCAGGGAGCCAGATGCTGGGCTGAATCCCAGAACCCTGGGATCATGACCTGAGCTGAAGACAGAAGCTTAACCGATTGAGCCACCCAGGCACCCCTGTAGTTTGATGATTAAGAAATTAAAGGCATCCTATCCTGAGAAGTTGGGGACTTGGTCTGATTTGTGGTGACCCATTGCTTCTTTTTTTGGGGGGGGGTTATAAAGTTTGTTTAATATCAAACATTTTTTTTCAAAATTAGTATTAGTGAAAGAATAAACAGTAGTAAAGTTCTTCCTTATGGACAAAAGCTCCCTGGAACATTAAAGACCCCAGCCATACCCACCTCCTACAGAACACTATGAAAAAGCAGAACCAAAAAAAAAAAAGAAAGAAAGAAACAGAAAAAGCAGAACCAACCATTTGTTAATTCTTAGCATTTTCCCATCTTGGAGCATGCAAAAGCAAGAGTGCCTTCCTTGACACTACTAATCTATATCTATGTATATATCTATGTTTTTTAAAGTTTATTTTTTATTGTAACTCACATTTGAGTCGTTAAACAACTATCTATGAAGGAGAAAGGTGGGTAGACCACTGACGATACTTGTTTCTCCTTAGCCACAGGAACAAAGGCAGAGTTCAGACCGGGCCTCTGGGGGTGAGGCTCCTGACCCAAACCGACCCCCCCCCCCCTGCACTGAGGTCCTAATCACAAAAATTACACTGTTTTGGTAACAGGTTCCTGGACAGTCTCCTGACCTACTTCCAGGGACTGCAGGGCTTCATCCAGGCTGCTCATCACTGTGGTGGAGAGGAAATCACCAGAATGAACAGTCTCTCTTTCAAAAGACTTCATGGTTTCCAGGTTGAGCATCGTTGTGCCTCCACAGCGTTTCCCTCAGGGCTTTGTGGCCAAAATGCGAATCAGCCTTTTGGCACGCTTCGGGTACCCCATGATGAAGATTTCAACCTCTCCCTCGGAGTTGGGC
Source organism: Canis lupus familiaris (assembly GCF_011100685.1). Classification (NCBI taxonomy): domain Eukaryota; kingdom Metazoa; phylum Chordata; class Mammalia; order Carnivora; family Canidae; genus Canis; species Canis lupus. Next base: position 10,833,733 of record NC_049239.1, on the reverse strand, counting down.
TCTCTCATCTGGAGCAGGACCTTGAACTCCCCTTCGGACCCCGGGAGGAGGGCCCTGCTTGGTCTGAAAATCTTCTCCAGCAGGCGGGCATCCACGTGAAGCACGATGGCTTCAGAAAGTGCTTAACCCACACCAGTACCGTTGAGTGTGCATAAGGAGCCAATTCTTGGAGTGAGAATACTTCCTGCTGGCTCCTGAGCTGTGCGACCCGTGCAGGGTCTTCATCACGAAGGCGCCAATGCTCGTACCCTGGACGGAATCCCGACCTGTTGCTTCCTAAATTCAAGATCATCAACTGTTGAGAAAGGGCATGTATGTAGGTCTAAGCTGCGAGGCAAAGAGAGAGCCTCAAAGGGCTGGAAAGGGCACCATTTTATGGCAATTTGGTGATAGGAAGGGCAGATATTTCACTTAATGAATTTTCCTCTCTAAATTCTATTATGGAAGTAATAGAGTACAGGTTAGTAGAGATACTACTTCTTGCCCTTCTCCATTGGATTTTGATTGCTCTTATCTTAAAAGAGGCTGCCACTCACACTGATGGAGGAACAGGAGCTTTTGTGAGGCTCTTCCCTTTGCCCTAAATAGAAGATTCCTCTGTTTACATCACAGCCCAAATCCTACCACCCATCTTCTTCCATTCCCCAGCGGAATTCATCTTTCCTGCCCCTCTAGACTCCTCCCATATGGGAAAATAATGAACATTTCCCAGGTAACTTACAAAGTATAACTCAACAGCTCCTGGAAAATATATCTCTCCGAATTCTGACAGTAGCACTCAGGAGTTATAAGATGAGAAACTCGGGATGCAGAGAAGTTGCCAGTTTCCTGAGGCCACACCTAGTCAAACGTAAGGACGGGATCCAGTAGATCCTACCTTGAGCCTGTATATCCTGGTACCTAAAAATATAAGCATCTTTCACGAGAGAAAACAGAATAATCCTCTCAGATAACTCTTGTATATATTCGGTTTGTTTTTTGAAAGCAGTCTATGCCAAATTTAAGTCGTTTATCTGTGTTTGTGTTTCCTAATAGATTATGAACCTTTGAATGTCAGGATGTTGGTCTTATTCAAGTCTCTGTGTTACCCAGAAAACCAATCAGGAGCTTTTACTCACCATAAATATATAAGTTGTTAGTTGGATAATTCAAAACCATCTTTGTGTTTTTATCTTTACATCCGTCCTCCCATTGCCATTCTAGACCTAGAACACAGTCCCTCCAATTTATTTGGGCAGGGGCTTAGGGTCCCAACCAAATTTTCATGCTGAAGGAGGTGCCTTAATCTGTGCCATCCGGAGACTTTTCATTACAAGGACTGATTCTTAGGAGAAGGTCATTAATTTTACTTGGCTTCCTGGTAGGAAGATTTTAATCAACTGAAAACCCCCAAAACCAACAACATCTCATTTCCAAGCCATCTAATGCCAAGGGTCAAGAAGCTTGATTTTCCCTCAGATGAACCTTCTCTGCTACTCTCCGGTCATGGCCAAGTTGTTTTCTCTCTTAGACTCCTAGAATTTTTTTTCATCCAAAAAAGGGGGAAATTATCATTCTTACCCTGAGGATTGTAGTGAAAATAAGCCTCAAACCAAAATTCTGATCCCTCCTGCCCTTCCTCAGCCTGGCTTTCGTCCTGACCCCCTAGCCTGGTGAGTGGTATCACTAATGGGATGTTGGTGCAAATGAGAAGGACACCTCCCTCTCTTTCAAGTTCCACTGCCAGTCAGCCACCGGTCCTGTGCATCACACCTCCTGTCCTGAAACCATCCAGTTCCCAGCACCACCAGTCCCACCGCCCTATAACTAAATGGGCTCACCACATCCACTTTTATTACCCACCCTCCAACACACTACTGACTTTTCACTATATAGCCAGAGACATCTTTCAAAATCAAAGTGTGAGACTACATGCTTATTGTGAGACTTCACAGTTCTAGCTCTTAGATTGAGACCCTGTGCGCTCTTGTCTTTGCCCCCCGCCTTGCTGTCCGTGCTCGGAACAGGCACAAGGCTTCCTCTGAGCTCCTTTCATCAATGGTGGACCTCCCCCACCCCTTTTGCACATCTCTTGTGGAGAATGTTTATCTCTGAAACCTTTTTCCCCCTTTCTCCTACCATGTTCCCATTCTAGTTTATTTCAAGCAAAACTCAAAACTCAGTGAAGTTTTGCTAATTTCCTTTTGCTCAGATATACCCCCCTGCACCCAGGTCAATTCCTTTTCTTCTGTTACTCTTTTCCTTTCCTCTATAGCTTTAAGAATAGTTTAGCATTTTACATTTCTGTGATTATTCCACACGTATCTGGCCAAACGGCTCCTCTGTAGGGCCTCGAGGAACTACGTCAGCATTGCTGTACCTCCAGGGCTTCACACAGTACCTAGGCCTAGTACAGTATCCATAAGTATTTGTTGAATGAGTCTGTACTTTATATATGGTAGCCATTTTTTTTTTAAAAAGATCATATTTATTTATTCATGAGAAAGAGTGAAGCAGAGGCACAGGCAGAGGGAGACGCAGGCTCCCTTTGGGGATCCGGATGCGGGACTCAATCCCAGGACCCCGGGGTCACACCCTGAGCCAAAGGCAGATGCTCAACCCTTGCGTCCCTGTATTCTGGCCATTGTTCTGAATGTTGCCTGACTCCTGAGTTTCCTATGAAAAGCTCCCTCTTCAGATTCAGAGCAAGTTCAAAACACGACCCTGCTCCTCTTAAGCAGCTACCTTCTTGTGCGTCTCGTGTGAAAAATGGAAATAATCGCGCCCGCCTTGCCTAGCTGTTGGGCGGACTTGGCGGAGCTGGTGTAGCCTCGAGTGCCCGCCCCGGGGCCTGCCCTGGCCCGGCTCCAGGCTGTGGCCCAGCAGGACTGTGACGCCCAGAGGCCAGAGGCTCCAGGGAACCGGGAGGCCATGGTCCCCGCGCCGACCCGGGCGCCGGCCTCTGGGGGGCGGAGCTTCCCGGGGTCTTCGGCCTCCCCCCCTCCCCCCCGCAACCTGCCCCTCCACGCCCCTCCCGGGGAGGCGCCCGCGAAGCGCAGATCCCCAAGATCTCCGGGCGGGGGGTGGGGGGCGAGCTGCGGAGGCTGCCGGCAGGCTGCCGGGAGGCGGCGGCCCGGCCTGGACCCCGGCCCCAGCCCCAGCCGCAGGCCCGGCTTCCGCGGGGGGCGCAGGGGGGCCGCAGGGGCGCGGGGTCGCAGGGGTGCGGAGGGTGCAAGGGCTCGGGGGTAGCGGGGGGAGCAGGGGGCGCGGGGGGCTCCGGGGGCGCGGGGGGTGCAAGGGCTCGGGGGGCGCGGGGGGCTCCGGGGGCGCAGGGGCGCGGGGTGGGGAGCGCGCTGCAGGCCGCCCGGCGCGTCCCTCCTCCCAACTTTCCCGGTCCCGCCACTCCGTCCGTCCGTCTGTCCGTCTGTCCGTCTGTCCGCGGTGCGCCCGCGCGGGCAGCGGTCGCATCTTCTCCCCCCACACCTCCCGCTAGCGCGCAGGCCTCGGGCAAGTTGGCGCCCCCGCCCCCCCCCCCGTGTCCGGGGCCCGGCCGCACCTGCCCCTCCTACCCCCCCACCCCGTGGCTGCAGAGCCCCCTCCGTCGGCCTGTGCCCCCAGGGGGACCGACGCCTGGGGTCGCCGCGCGAGCTGGGCATTTGAATCCCGGGAGGGGGACCTGCGCAGCCGTCGGCTCCCGGGAGGCTACGCAGCAGGTGCACGGGGTCCCTGTGTTGGGGACCCACTAGGGCGTGTGTGTGTGTGTGTGTGTGTGTGAGAATCTGTTTATACTGGCAACTTAACGAGAAGTCGAAGACTTCAGCCCTTTTCCGTTCTTTTCTCCTATAGCGGGCTCTAGAAATGGTGAAAAAAAAATTTTTTTTGGCCTTGGAGTTCCTTCTAATGAACCTCGGAGCGATGCGGTGATGCGGACCGCCGTCCCGCGCACCCTCTCTGCCTCCCAGGCTCACCCGTACTCTTGGACCTGGGAAAGCGCTCCCGGGGTAACACCCCAAGGCTCGCCCGCAGAATTTTCTTGACAAGCCCCAAAGCGCAGGCCAGCTGATGAGCTTCAGTTTAAAAAGTGGGCACAGCAAACGTCATTAACTGCGCAAAGCCACCAAAACTAAGAGTTAGCAGTTAATGGCTTTGGACGCCAGAGCCCTGTATCTGTCAGGCTGTGTAGGACATCAGGCTGTGATCTCAATCCTGAAAGGGTTAAAGAGCTCATCCTTCCATTCGCCTGGCCCTTCTAATAGCTGACCCATGACCCACCCAACCGTCTACCCTAAAGTGTGTGGGATCAAATAGCTTAAATTAGATGAAAAAAAAAAAAAGTTGAAATCTTCGTCACCACCTTACATCAGTTTAGATGAGCTGCAAGTAAATAATTTCCTAACCTTTTAGAAAATGGAAAGTTTAGTGACTACTATTTACACGCTCTGAATATTTTATACTGGAGTGGTCATCACAGTTTACACAAATGATTGTATATATCCATTTCCAATCAACAAATATCAGGGTATCTGTGTTGGGCGACGGTTAACATTTCAAGCTTTTCCGTAAAGGTGACTGTTATATAAAACTGCGAAAGATTACTGCATCCTGTCCAAGGGTCATTTAGAGAATCTGAAAATAAAATCATTAGGGTCAGCTCCGCAGAAGTACGGGGATGACTTATAATTGGAAAGAATTTGAGTGGTGGCGTAGAAATCAAAGCCTCAATGATCCCATGAAATAGTTAATTTTGTTTTGATTTTTTTTGTTTTGTTTTAAACACAGGTTTCTAGAGCATTAAAAAAAAAATCCTCAGAGGTTTGTTAAACCTTTAGCGGAAGATTACAGCCAATGTTTTGTCTTTGGTGAATAGCTGTTTGTCTCACTTTATTTACTTGGTATTGGATATTTGTCAATGTCATTTCATATCTACAGAAAATTCTTACGCTCTATGGAGGTAGTGAATGTGTGTGTGCGTGTCTGCCGGAGGTCACATGACGGTTTCATCCTATTTGGTGGAGCAGCTTGACTTTTTTTTCCCCTTGCTTTTGGTGATGGTTGTGAGTGCAGAAGTTGATTGACAGATGCATACCAGAAAGCCCCATTCTCCTTTTCAAAGACAACATATGATGGATTGCGATCTCTCAGCCCAGCAGGATACGGGGACCATGCAAGCTGTAATTGGTCAGGTATGGAGTCAGCCATTTCCCAGCTCCCCTTTTTTTCCACAAGGGTCTCACCATATGATTCACATAATTCATATTTACAGTACCATCTTTCTATCTGTATCTTCAGCGGCCTGCCAGCGGAGTGCTGCAAGTGCGAGAGGCAAAAGGCACCCAGTAAATGGAGCCAGGGAACCTCAGCCCTCAAACTTCCACGCGAGGCTTCACAGCAAAAATCGAAACCACCACCACCTCCACCACAAAAATCCAAGGGCGAATCTCATTTCTAATTTGGTCTGGATGGGGTGGGTTTTGTTTTGTTTTGTTTTGGTGATTTGATGTTTCAGAGTTTATTTTCTGCCGAGATGGTGATCTCTGAAGGAAAGTGTGAGGGGGGAATAAAGTGCCATGTTTCCTAGGTGGTAGTTAAAATTGTTGTGTTCCGTATTTTTTATTTTGGCTATATTCTCTCTCTTTTTCCCTCTCCCTCTCCCTCCCTCTCCCTCTCCATATGGAAAATCGGAATCCAGCAATACACGTGCCTTCACTTCTAACCCAGATAATGTGTGATTGAGTCCTGGTAAATGTAGTAGTGGTCTTGGCTGCTGCAGAGAGGCAGGCAGCAAATTAAACATTGCCACATTCTGAAAGGTCCAGGTGGTCTGCTCGGCTTCCTAATGCAATCCAGCACCAGGGCTTTAATAAACAGCTCTATTTAGTTCCTCCTCCCTGGATCCAGGGAGGTGAACTGGTCTGGGGCTGCTGTGATGAAATGCCAGAAGAATATCTCTCTGAGGCCTCCCAAGCTGATTTTTAGAGCTTTGCTGTTCTGTCGTCTTTGTCTTCCAAATGGGTCAGTGAGTCTTGCTCTTTCTGTTTGGCGCTTTCTCTGTTAAATCGGGACTTTATGTTTGTGTTTAAATGTTTGCGTTGGGAGCTCAATCAGAAGAGGAAGGGATTGTTGTATTTTCATTTGCCTTCCGATAACCGAGGAGGTGAAAGGAATGATCCTGCCCTGCTGCAAGGGAAGGGTGATTTTTCTATGATGGGGGTGGGGTGTGGAAAATGAGAATATAGGTGGTTTCCGTCTTTCTTTGCTTCTCCTGGTAATGTAGTTTTGATCCAATTTTTTTCTAAGTTATCTAGGCTTACTTATGAACTGTTAAGTCATCAGTCAGAATGTGGTTACGAATATTGATAAACTCCTAAAAGTTTTTTTTTTTTTTCTTGCACACTTTCCAATCAAGACAAGCTGCCAGGGTGATGATGTGGAATTTGTTGGCTGTATGTTAATAGCGTGGTGGAAAATATACCATTTTATTCTGTTTTCAACCAAATTATAGCAAAGCACTTTCGGGTTCTGAAGGCACATGGTTTATTAATACCAGCATGCTTCATAATGTATTTTTAGATGGGAAATGTCAGATACATAATACCATGTTTCCACAGGCTCACACTATTCTAAAAGCAGTAGATATCTGCTTCGGTGGAACAATATTTTTTTTTAAACTTCCAAGTTGGCTTTTGTTATACAGGCAGATATAAAGTGAAGTCTCTGGGCATGCATTTGGCAGGAGAAAATAAGTAAAGACTGATTTTATAGATTATGAATACCCATTTCAGTGTAAGTGTTCACTGATGAGCAAGGAAGTATATCAAATTTAGCTAAAATAATCGTGGCATATAGTAAATAAATAACCTGTTAAAAAAGATGACCTTTTCATAGATAAATAAAACTTGAGCTCCTGATAACAGTTTTGTCCTGTTTAATAAAACTTTTCTTGGGTTGCAAACACATTCTCTCTTCCCTATGTCATAATATGGTAGTAATCCTATGCAAAATTACTGTATTTCAGTCCCAAATAAGAAATAGGATTTCCTTCCATGTATATTTCCTCAGTTGGGAAAAGAAACTTGGTTTAAAAAAAATGACAAGAGAGAGATTTCTAATTTGTCATTCAATATTGTTTATTGGAAATAATTGCAAAGGCATATACTTTTAAAAGGTTCAAATATGTACTTTAAAGAAGGGAATTGGTGTGCATTTTACAGATACTAGACTTAAACATCTAATTTGTCAGGAGTTAAAATTGGTGGTTATTATTACTTAGCTTGGTATTTTGTATGTACTCTAATTTTTAAAGACTCAATATGTCCCGGAATGATACATGTTAACGATTTGTTACAGATACTTTCTAAATAGTTGCACCAAAGTAGCCACATGTTTTCTGAAGATTCCATTTGTCATAAATTATTTGCTTTTGGAAAAACCCAGATACTTTTGGCAAGATAGCAAATTATCAAAGCAGTTGTTCTGAAGGTTGTACACATTTTCTGTATTAAAAATGTACAAACTAAAACGCTTACTCCTTCTGAAACTGAAACACTGGTCTGCAAAAAGGAAAGAGAAGTAGTAGCTTACTGCCCTATATGCATATCATAAAAGTCGGAAAACCTCAGTGGAGCCCCTATCTATAGATATAAAACAGAAGATGGCATGGGTATTTGAAATGATTTCTTTTAAACTGTTTTAGCACAGATAAAAATATTTACCCGAATGACTACTTCTAACAATGATGAGAATGTGAAAATAATTTTTACTGCTTTCAATCATAATCGAAAGTAAATGGTTGGGTTTTTTGGTGTGTGTGTGTGTGTGTGTGTGTGTGTGTGTTTGCAGCTGGTAATTTCAGTATCCTTTTATACCTACTTAGCCTGTGTGAACAACCCCATTTGATAATGCAAATGTTAGTTTGTGTTCCTCCTCATATACATATTGGAATGATAATTATTTCTGTCCTCCACCCCCACAACTCCTCCTTCTTAGTTTTGTTCCTAAGTGGATTTGGGTTAGAGGAGCAAATAACCAATTTTCAGTGATATTTTCCATTCAGAATACTGAAAGATTCCCACGAAATATGATCTTTAGGTTTTTCATTCATCTCTAAGATCAAATATCCACTTGCTTCCACTGGAGGGGAAGAGTAGACTTTTCTGTATTGCTGGCCATGATCCAGCTCGGGAGAGTGTACTGGCTCCATAGAGCAGATATTACTCATAAATGTCTTTCCCCCAGGATTTTCTCTCCCCCAAGCAAGCAATTAAGCAGTCTAGTACTTAAGAACAAACTCCCTGCCTAGGATATCGAGATCAAGAAACTTGGTTCATTCATATAATTCTTGGAAATCAACTGGATTTTTGATAGTTATTTGTAGCACGCTTCCTAGCCCTTTGAACTATAGGGTGGATTCTTGCCTTCTGATGATTTTTCAAATCAACTCAAATTAAACAGTTAAGCAGGTTCTGAGCCATGGGTTTTCATATCATGTAAAAATGAAGACTCTTATTTCCACCTCTCATGGTCATTAAATGTTTACTACATTTTTTTTTTTCTTTTTTGCAGACCTGAGCTGGTGAGTGACAGATTAGTTCATCAGTATTACAGACCTCCTGGTTGTTGGTTGTTGTTGTTTTTTTCCTCATCTCATGCAGACGGGTCACCGTGTCCAATCCTCCTTCTGGCGCTGCTGTCCCCAGAGGACCCTTGGCCAGCCTGCCATCTTGATGCGCAGGCCTGAGGGTCTGGGCTGGCTGCACGTTTCCTTATACTAGCTTCTGCAGATATTACAGAAGAGAGGATATTAAATTAGTTGTTAATAAAAACAACAGATGAGGCAAATTAGATAAAAATATTTATCAAGCATATCTAAGAATTTGCTAGGAATGGGAGAGACATAGCTGGGTAAAAGTGCTCATGGATACACTTCCAGTGGACATGGCTAAGAGATCAGTGGAAGAGTGGAGAAACCATGCTTAGTAGGAATGGAAGTGCATCCAAAAGCTTTTACAATTTTCCTTATCAGTAAAATGGGTCTTTTTTTTTTTTGAGGTAAATTTAGACAATTTAAAGTGTTGAAAAGTGACATGTTAGAAGGTGAATGTAGTTGTTTGAGATAGGGCTCGAGTGTGTGCGCTAATGGCTCAGAGGGCAAGTGCCAAGAACTTGGTGCATTTGGCTTGGTGCATTTGGCGTGTTTTCTCCTATGAAGATTTTATTTATTTGTTAAAAGATTTTATTTATTTATTCATGAGAGACACAGAGAGAGAGGCAAAGGCATAGGCAGAGGGAGAAGCAGGCCCTGTGCGGGGAGCCCAATTTGGGACTCGATCCCAGGACCCCAGGATCACACCCTGAGCTGAAGGCAGACGGTCCACCACTGAGCCATCCAGGTGCCCCTCATATGAAGATTTTAAAATACAAAAAGATTTCGTTGTTCTAGTAGTAAAATAATTTTGCATGTGACTTTATTTGTACCCTTCCTGTTCCCCAAAGTACTCAACATGGCTCTAAGGACAATATGTTTAACTAGTACATACATACTCAGGCTGATGTGAAATGGAGGTGGCCCAGAGAAAAGGGATGCCAGTGGTGTGTAAATAGTACACTTGCCTATTGTTCTCAGCCCCTTTTGACTGATTTTCATGCCCTTTATAGAAAACTTAAACTTGAGGCTAATCCAACCTTGTTTTACACATGCCAAGCATAACTTATATATTGCTCTAAGTGTGCTCTGGGAACTCATTTTTGGAGGTGTGGATGCCCTTTTCCTACGAAGCCAGCACACCACTTCAACGAATTGATACGCTTTAGGACTGTGAGATTGTTGTTTGGGTTTAATTGCAAATACTTTTTTTCCGGGGTATTCCAGGTGAAGAGTAAACTAGAAAAATACAAAATAATGAAGGATTATTCTTTCTGAAATTCAAAATGGTGCCAGTATTCCTTTTGTATGGAATTGAATCTGTACTACGTATTTCCAACTGAGCCAATACTCCACTCATACTTAGAGGAGAGTTGGTCTTAGCTTTTTATATTCTTTGGATTAACTCAATTTTTATAACCTTTCAAATATTTTTGCATTGAAGTTCGGTGTGTTACCTGAGCAGTGTTTAAATTGTAAAGCCAGTTTTGTCCAGCAAAGTAACAATGCCTCAATATAGTAGTGATGCTATACAATCATGCCCATACTAATACTAAACCACCTGAAAGCTGGTCTGGAAACCACTTTCTTTTCTATTTCTAAGATGACTTAATGAAACTCTCTCTCTCTTCAAGTATAGACTTGGTGTTTAAGAATTTAGAGTTGGGACACCTGGGTGGCTCAGTGGTTGCGCCTTTGGCTCAGGGCATGATCCCAGAGTCCTGGGATGGAGTCCCACATCCATCTCCCTGCACAGAGCCTGCTTCTCCGTCTGTCTGTGTCTCTGCCTCTCTCTCTACGTCTCTCATGATAAATAAATAAAATCTTTAAAAAAATTTATTTAAAAGAAAATTTTTTGAATTCACATCTCTAGGATATGGAGAGAGGTTGCTAGAATATTCCAGTACAAATACTTACGAAAGCAAAGTTTGAATGTAATGTTTCCTGAGTATCAGATCCGTAGTACTTGTTTGGGAGGTGAGTGAAAGAAGGCATCCTGTCGTTGACGGTCAACGGTGTCACGCAAACTGCATTTTACCATCCAGTTGAAAGCCTCTTTCTGTTTTCCTCTTTGTTGTTTGCCAGAATTAGAATTTAATAACATGTCTGCAAATACTGAGAAGCTCCGCCTTCCCTTGCACTGTGGTATTGCGTAAGCTGTTGCTTTTTTTCCCCTAACGCTTGATGGAGTAAAAAAAGTCAGGTTGTGAAATAAAATGCAAATATCAAAGGATCAGACCTGAAGAAAAATGGGCCACAAGATAAATAGTGGCTATAATATGAACAGTAACAGAAAATTTAAATATACAGCGTTTAGATTCATTTGTATGTTGTGACTGGACCTGGGAGACAGTAGCTGCTCTCGCCATAATTTCACTGCCTTCATTCACATTCTTGCTTTGCTTTCTCGGTCCCTCCCTTCCTTTTTTTTTTTTTTTTTTTTTTTCCTGGGAGACTGGGGCCAATGAAACATATGTACAAGAAAGTAAATTACCCGGTCAAACCTTGTTCTGGGATCACATGTCAATACTCTGTTGAGCCATGTCTTGAGCTGGTCCAAAATTATAGTCAAAATTTGTACCAGTGGTACTTTCTACACACTCTTCGGAACCCTGGATGGAGGAAGGAGCTCTGAGAAGCTGTCATTACATTTCACTGGGATTCATTTTGCTTTTCTAATATTGTCTTGCTCTTCCCAGTTCTACAATGGGAGTCAATTATGGTGAAAACTGCCTAATTTTCATCTGATGAATTCCTTCCTGGTTTGCCCTACGTTTGTGTTCTTTTCTTTACTCTAGCTATAGGGCTATAAATGACCATATTATTATTTCAGGGCTACCACTTCTGATTATAAAACTATTGTACATCAGGAAGAGCGAAATCATTGAAAACATCCCTGATTATGTCTACTAAAGGTTTGAAGTCTCGAGGTTTGAAAACAGGTATTTTTCAATTTGGTTGGTTTCAGAAAATAGCTTTTTGTTTTATCACTAGCTTTAAAAAACCCCATGATAGGAAGGACTCTTTCTTTAAAAGACAAGAGATTAGCTATTGATACTTGGTACTGATTCCGGGTGAACTGCAACCCTGTTCCCTTCAGCCACATTTTTTTTCTAACCAGAAGCTCAAGGAGAAAAAAAAATCAAAGATCAGCAGAATATACGAAATTTCACCAATTTTCAGCCCCACTGCTGGGCCAGGAGGTGGATTCTTTCAGTGGGAAGAGATGCCCAAACCATTTCCATCCTGCTCCCACCCCCTAAGGTCAGAGATGCAAATAAATGTGTCCAGGCCTTGAGTAAACGAAAAGGCAATGAGAACTCAGAGGCATCGCGCTGGTATTTTGCTTTCTTCCTTCATCTGTCGTTTCTGCCTTCAGCTTTTGCTCTTTCCCACTGTAATCCAGCGTCAGTTTGATGAGTAATAAGTGCAAAGTGAAGCCTTGTGGGCTGCCCAGGCAGCAAAGGGCACTGGAAAGAGAGGCGAGACCTGCAGCAAAACAAAAACAAAAACAAAAAAACAACAAAAAAAACCCAAAAAACCGAAGCAGAATCATAGCAGGAAAACTCTCCAACACACCGGGTTCTGTAGTCAGGATTTTGGTGAAGTTATTTTACAAGCTGATTTCATCTCACCTGGAGATTTCAGATCACAGAAATAAGAGTGAAACAATTACTTTAGGATGAGACAAATACAATTTTAAAATAAAGCCTAAAGGGGCGGGGTGGGGGGAGGAAGAAAAGAAAAAGAAAAGCTCCCCACTGCTTGTGCCATGGAACACAAATTTCGAAATCAAGGAGCACTTGATCTTGGGAACTTGCTACAAGAGTTGAAGCAGGGCTTTGGTGCTGAGGAACAGCGGCCTTACACAAATGGGTGTTTCGTGTGCTTCACACGATGTTGACTCTGCATGGTTTACTACTTTGATTTTTTAGGAATAATCATAACCAGAAAGTATTTTAAGAAGAAAACACCTATGTCTGGCACCTAAAACCTTACAGAAACAGACCTACATTAAAAAGATTAAATTAAAAGATAATTGTAAAATGGTGTTTTGTTTTGTTTTTTTTTTTTGTTTTTTTTGTTTTTTTTTTGCATTGACCAGAACTCAGACAAACTCCTCTTAATAAGAACAAAGTAAACCATTTACAGAGAAGTTAGTTTTCGGTACAGGATTCATGTATGGATTTTTTTTTAATACAATATTTTATTGTTGAGAGTGAGAGGCACATCACCGACGGAGAAGTGTGGATATCAGAAATCCTAATTGATATTGAAGGTATGTGGGGGGAAAAAGTAGATATTCCTTAAATGGTCACTTGTATTTTTTCAAAATTGGATGCCAGCGTAGGCAAGGATGGGGCCAGGTACACAGTCCTGGGCTCCAGCAGACCAGACCTGCTTTAGATAAAGCCAGTTAATTTTGTAAGCCTTAAATAATACTAGCCAACAAGGCACTCTCAACCTTTTGGAGAAAAGGTTGAGAGTCGGGGCAAATGTAAAACCCTGCTTAACGTGCACGAATAAAGCCAAGAACTTCAAACTCATTTCACTTAGTGTCAGCCCTGATGATTCATCATTATGGTCAGAGCAAACTGTGGTCTCTGGGCTGAAACAATTTTATCCATTTTTTTAAAAAACAGAATGTTCCAGCTTGGATCTTATATCCTTAGGGTTACAATATTGAATTCTGAATCGGGAAACTTAATCTTGCAGCCAGATTTGACAAGATGCTGGTTGAACGGGAGGCAGAAGTGATTGTAGGATGAAAGGCCCCAGGTCAGAATTTGGGGAAAGAGGAGATTTTGTGGAAATTTGGCTGTGTGGTAAGAACCCCAAGTTTGAAAAATTTTTCACTGTTCATATCAGCAGATGGTGTTCAAGGGTCTGAAAAGTATATCGCAGGCTGTATTCATTTTCTCTGTTTCAGAGCTCTCTTTAACAGAGTTAATTTTTATACCTTTGGAGGTGTTTTTCTTAGTGTATTACTAATGTTGCGAATGTAAAGGCATCTGTAATACTATTCAAAAGGTTTCTGGGAGCAAAGATGCACATTATTGCTCAAATCCAAGACAGTTATACTTTGTTTCATGGCAAGATGGTAATACTTGTTTCGGGAACTAAAGTTTTTCTTTTTTGAAAACTTTTCCCATACAAATCCTATGTATAGATTTCCAGGGACTAAAGTATTTGGAAAAAAAATGAAAATGAGGCAATCTAATAAGTGCACATACACACACACACACACACGCACGCACAAGCACTCACATCCTAGACATATTAGGAATACTTGCTTATTTAACTTGCAATAATATAAAAATATTTTAACTTTTCAATTTGGACACATGAAAAGATTATAGTAGGTGTTTGCTTAAAATACTCTTCCTTTCAACTAAGTTGTTCACGAGAATGGACAAATACTTTGTAACTTCTAGAAATCAGGATTACGGTATAAATTTGAATACATAGTTGATCACTAAACTGTAAAAGGATGATTATTATGATAATGGCATTACCATTACAGGGTAAGGTAATTGCCCTCCAGAAAACAAGGGCGTATTGTTTTGCGACATACTTCTATTTTATAGCTACTTTCTACAAGTGCTGAGATATATCAGCTGGATTGTTCTCTCTCTTTCTACCATTCTCCGTCAAGTGGGAGTTAAATAGCTAGTTCAGGCCAAGAGTTGAGCATCTGCCTGAAATCTGCAGAACATGAACACAATTATTACATGCAGATGATTGAGGCGAGTTACATAGTAGACTCTTAGAGTCTTCTTAAATTTTTTATTAAACAAATTATAAAAGCAATATGTGCTTATGAAAAACAATTTCAAACAACGCAAGAGAATATGAAGTGAAAAGTCAAGTACCCATCCTCCCACTCCCCACAAATAACCATTATCAAAAATTCATTGTATCTTTCAGAAATTGTCTATGCATGTATAAGCATAGAAAGTCTTCAAACGGGACGCCTGGGTGGCTCAGTGGTTGAGTGCCTGCCTTCATGCTCAGGGCATGATCCTGGAGTCCCAGGATCGAGTCCCGCATCAGGCTCCCTCATGGAGCCTGCTTCTCCCTCTGCCATGTCTCTACCTCTCTCTGTGTGTCTCCCATGAACAAATAAATAAAATCTTAAAAAAAAAAAAGAAAATCTTCAAACAACCCAAGTAGATTCATACTATATACAGAATTCTACAACTTTCACTTTTAAAAAAACATACATTGAACAGCTCTTATTATGAATAGATTGCCACCCTTTCCTAAAGTATTCCCTCTTATGGATGTATGCTAACCTGTTTAACCAGTTCCTTTCTTTATTGAGATATAATTGACATACAGCATTATATTAGTTTCAAGTGTATAACATAATGATTCAATATCTGCGTGCATTGCAAAATGATCACCGCAATACATAACCAGTTCTCTCGTGATGAGCATCTACTTTTCAGAAATAAGTTAGTCTCTATACTAACAAATAGAGATGTTTCATCTCTCTTAGCAAGAAAAAAAAATCCCAGAATCTTCCAAAGGGAGTTTGCTTTACCGAAAGAACTCATAAGTAGTTTCTCCTAAGAGAAGATGATGAGTAATGTCAAATGTGAAGGATAGCTTTATGCCACATTTATCATTTTTAAAAAGATTTTATCATTTTAATCATTTTTTAAAATATTTTATTTATATATTCATGAGAGACACAGAGAGAGAGAGAGAGAGAGAGAGAGAGAGGCAGAGACACAGGCAGGGGAAGCAGCAGGTTCCATGCAGAGAGCCCAATGGGGGACTCAACCCGGGACTCCAGGATCACGCCCTGAGCCAAAGGCAGTCACTCAACCACTGAGCCACCCAGGCATCCCTATATTTATCATCTCTAGGTTGAACACTCAAGCCAATGAAAATACCAGTAAAGATCACAACATTGTATTTAGTGATAAAGAAGTAAGAATATGAGATAATGACATAAGGAGCCAGTTCTCAATAGGATATATTATGACTTTAAAACTTCTATTTGTTTCACTCCACCAATTCAGCTGAACAAAATGCAGAACTTATTTTCTCACAAGGGTCTTAGTGCTATTTATTAAGATAATTGACAGAGATGTATGTTTCCAATGCATGATTCAGTTAGTATACCTAGATTAGTGAAAAAGAGACCAGAAGAAATTCATGGTAATTAATGTCAGTTAAATTCCTGTTTCCTATATTTCATATTGTCAGACTAATCCTTCAACCATGATTCATAGGTTAAGTAATGCAGTCAGGAGAAGGGTTGGATCAAAACTAATCAGACATAGCCCTTGAATTCAGTTAATTTAGAGGTTTGGTAAGGTGGGCTAAACGTATACCCCTCAAATATTTAAGAGAGTGTGAAAAGTTACGTTTTAGATTTCTTTTGGGAGAGGTCTCTGCTCATTCATCTTAACTGCATCACCTCACTCATACTAATAAGAAAGTGAAGTGGGTAGTAAGGAAATCTTTATCTGTATAAGAGATGGAAGTGTGAACTAACTGTGACATCTTTCGGTGTCCAGATTCCCAGAACTGATTCCATGGAACTGCTGGTTGGGCAGGTGTACATGTCTTCCTTCTCCCTTCTTCTCTATAGACAGTGGGACAAGTAACCTGGATAAGAAACTATCATACTTCATTTATAAGTTTAAAAGTAGCTGGTTCCATGGACACCTGGGGAGTCAGTTGGTTAAATGTCTGCTTTCAGCTCAGGTCATGATCTGAGGGTCCTGGGATGAAGCCCCACATCCCGTTCCCTGCTCAGTGGGGAGTCTGCTTCTCCCTCTCCCTCTGCCTGCCACTCTGCCTACTTGTGCTCTCTCTCTTTCTCTGTCAAATAAATAAATAAAATCTTAAAAAAAAAAAAAACAAACGAACAAACCCCAAAGTGGCTGGTTCCTTCCCATGAAGCCCAAAACTGGCTCCGAAGAACAAACTACAGATACTGCTGTCATCTGCAACCCACAGCTCTAAGAGGTTAGGTGCCAATCATCATTCCCATTTTATGGAAGCAGAAACTGGCTCAGAAAGGTTATATATCTTCTTCATAGCC
This sequence comes from Canis lupus familiaris, assembly GCF_011100685.1. Taxonomy (NCBI): domain Eukaryota; kingdom Metazoa; phylum Chordata; class Mammalia; order Carnivora; family Canidae; genus Canis; species Canis lupus. The sequence goes on along the minus strand of NC_049239.1, from coordinate 10,817,051 downwards.
ATATTGCTAGTGCATAAAAGAAATTTGTTTTAAACCTAGAAATCCTAAGAGTTCACTGTTTTCCTCTATACCACTTCTTAACTCTGGCTACCTATTAGAACCACCTGAAACAACCTTTGAAAAATCTACAGGCATGCAGGACTCATCTCCAGAAATTCTTTTTCTTTTTTTTAAGACTTATTTTATTTATTTTTTACAGTGAGTGAGAGACAGAGCGAGAGAAAGAAGGGTCAGCAGGAGAGGGGGAGAGACAATCTCAAGCAGATTCCCTGCTAGGTGTGGAACCCCATGTGGGGCTCCGTCCTAGGACCCCGAGATCATGACCTGAGCCAAAATCAAGAGTGCTGGTACTTAACTGACTGAGCCACCCACGTGCCCCACAGAAATTCTGATTCAATTTATCTGGGTGGGGTCTGGATATTTGTATTTGGAAGAAGCTTTACAGATAATTTCAATGCAGTCTATCACAGGGCCTCTTAAATTGAATGAATGTTATTTTATATATTTTTTGGAATGTTATCTTAAATAATAAAATGAGACAATGAAGATTACACAGTCACCCCAACTAATGCATGTACATGCACATGTGCACACACACTCATAAATCCACAGCAAAGTTTGGAGTTAGTCTGGTATTCATGGTGTGTGTGTACGTATGTTTCAGTGGAAATCTTGGCTCTTGTAAGCTATGTTGAACATCTAAGTTAACGTTTAATAATGTTGTTTATCCAGAAGAGAGCTAGATATTTAGTCATCTTAAAAAATAATGACGCTGATAATAATCTACCAATTAATAAGCGCTTAACCAGGTGCTGGGAACATTATAAACCTACTTTAACCCTTGTGATATCTTTGTGAGGTAATTACTGTTATTATTTACAATTTACTGACTAGGTGACTGAGGAAGTGACACATGGACAGTAAATGACAAAGCTGGAATTTGAACTAAGGATGGTGAAGACTTTAATCACACACAAAATCACAGAAATGACTTGCTCGTTTCCTATACATGAACTTTATTGTTGCTATCATTACCTGTTGTAATTGGGCTGTACATGGTGGTTTGAGAAATAATCCTTTTATAATATATAGAACAGCAGAAGAGATGATGAATGGAAGGATGGAAGGGCAAATTGGTGCTCCCTGTAGGCTTCCATAGAAACAGTTGCTGCAACTAAACAAGAAGTCACCCTGGCCTCCATCTGTTTAGTGCTCCAGGAGATGTGCCTTCAGACCAGGGACTACACAGATCTTTTTTTTTTTTAAAGATTTTATTTATTTATTCATGAGAGACACACAGAGAGAGAGGCAGAGACACAGGCAGAGGGAGAAGCAGGCTCCAGGCAGAGACCCCGATGTGGGACTCGATCCCAGGACCCAGGGTCACACCCTGAGCCGAAGGCAGATGCTCAACCACTGAGCCACCCAGGCACTCCCAGACCCAACAGATCTTAAACAGAGTGACAATGGGCACTGCTCTGTGTGTATGAGGAACTAGATTCCCATAGACAGTTTCAGGGAGGATTTGAAAATTTTAAAAACGAATTTGTATGATATGATACTATATCATATGTAAAATGTTATAAATATATAAACTAGAAAACAAGTTTACATTTTATAATAGTCCTGACAATTTGAGATTAATAATCTCAAAAACTCATGTTTTTATCTTTTAGCTGAATAACATTCTATTATCTATCTATCTATCTATCTATCTATCTATCTATCTATCTATCTATCTGTTTTTTAACTGGTTAACATTCTTATTTGCATTTGAAATCAGTGAGCTAAATTTGTATGATGACCTTGCTTTCTCTGTTCATTCTTCATAAAAACTCAACTAAATTCTAGGGGTCCCTGGGTGGCTCAGTTGGTTAAGCATCCCACTGTTGATTTAGGCTCAGGTCATGATCTTAGGGTTGTGAAATAAAGCCCTGTGTTGGGCTCTTCACTGAGTGTGGAGCCTGCTTAAGATTAGGTCTCTCCCTCTCCTTTTGCCCTTCCTTGGCTTGCTCTCTCTCTCTCACAAAAAAACAAGAACAAAACCAAAAGGCACCTCCCCCAAACAGAAAAATAAAAACAAAACCCAGCTCAACTAAATTCCAGACAAATGTGCATTGGCTCTTCTAATCTAATTTTTATAAACTAATTATATTGCTATAATTAAGATTATGGTGGTGGGAAACCAGTGATTCTACTAAGGGGATGTTTCTTTTTTTAATTTTTAAAAATTTTGTTGACATTTAATATCATTAAAAAAATTTTTTTAATTGGAGTTCAATTTGCTAACATATAGCATAACACCCAGTGCTCATCCCGTCAAGTTAAGGGGATGTTTCTTAACTCAAATTCTGGAAAACTTTTAATGATATTGTGGCATTTCTCCTACATCAGTTTCATCTTTTTTGAAACTGAGGTAAATAAAGAGGATCTTCTACCCTGCCTATTTTCAATTACATTGCTTCCCATCAAGTGGCATTTTTCAATGTTTATGACCCTAGAGGCAGTAGTGGGGCTGGAAAGGAGAAATCTTTCCCTACCCAGTAGTTTAAAACTTTCACAAAACATTAATACTGTTTGCATTTGTGTGTTTTGGATGTAGGACCAAGTAGAGTTTATGCTTAAACATCTCTTTAACCTTTGTGCATGATTCAGTTAGGTTAGAACCCACAGATACATGGTTAGTATAGACAAGATGATGATTTGGTGGAATGAATGACCACGGTCTTTCACAAAGTACTCACTGCTTGGGAACAACAGAAGTGAACAGAACACTTGGTAAAGACAGTGGGTTTGCCTGGAGCTGGTAATCTCCTGTAGTGGAACATATCTTCTATCTTGACCCTCCACATCTTAGAGACCTACACCCCTCCTCTCCATGAACACTCAGAATCAAGGAGACATGGTCGTTGTTCAGGCAGATGAGCCGAGCCTTGGTAACTCCTCCTACCAGGGCCCAGCAGTGGGAGACATTAGGTTAAGCTTGTGCAGAGGGAGTACAAGTGAGGGGTATGCCCAACAGTGGAGTCCACAAGATGCTGTGGGCTCACTTCTCATCCAAGCCTCATTTAGTGCAACTTTGAGGGACATGTCCATGTTTTAAAACTTCACTTCCTTGTCTATTTCTTAAACTGTGGACTACCCTTGGCTCTGGTGAGTTAGAAACAGGAACACCCAGTGCTGCCTGAAAAACAGCAACAAGAAGATGGTCCAGGGAGATGTTCCATCTTTTCCTGTGCCAAATTCAGAGCACACCAGCCTGGAGGGTGGTTTGGCCGTCACCATGATGTTGGTGACAAACTCACTTTCCTACATGCCTACATTAGGCTAATCAAATCGACCAGAGTTCTGAATATCAAGATGTTAACATTGTTAGGATGTTTCCCTTCCATGGACAGTGTCAGATAGAAGCCCTAATAGTAACTTAATTCTCTTGAATTAATATTCAAAAGAATATTAATGAATATTATGTATCTTTGGCTCTCACCCTTTCTCTCCTATTTTTACCCAGTGGATCTAGCACAGGATAAATCCACAAATCCATAATTGTTGCACATTCATCTTGGCAGGGTAAGATGATGGTGATGGCTACAAATAAGTCCAAGGCAAGTCAGATCTGACCATGGGTCACTCACAGAAAATGTGAGGTGTCTGCTGGAATTCGAGAAGGTAAAAAATAAATAAATAAACAAATTTTAAAAAAAGAGAAGGTAGATGAGGATTATGAGCTGAAGATTTTGTGCATGAACATTTTGGAAGACTTCTCACCTATTCATACCTCTCTTCCTTACATATTTCTTGAAGGCTTTTTTTTTTTTTCTCTTTTCAGTTGGACCAAATTTTTATTAGAGAGTTCTAAGGGAAACATTGAAGGTGAGGGACCATGCTACCTCCTGGTTATTTGGTTAAAATCAGCCTGAAGGGGATCCCTGGGTGGCTCAGTGGTTTGGCACCTGCCTTTGGCCCGGGGCGCGATCTTAGAAACCCGGGATCGAATCCCACATCGGGCTCCCGGTGCATGGAGCCTGCTTCTCCCTCTGCCTGTGTCTCTCCCTCTCTGTCTGTCTGTCTGTCTATCATGAATGAATGAATGAATGAATGAATGAATAAATAAATAAATAAATAAATAATCTTTAAAAAAATAAAATAAAATCAGCCTGAAAAGTTAATACCACATCACAGAACAGGCGTTCAAATTATGTTTACGAGCAAATGAACAGAAGAGTATCCCTAAATCCACTAGCCATTATTTAAGATTAGGAAAAATTATGATTATATACTAATATGAATAGGTGCCTCATGTGCTCATTTCTTTCATTGGGGTTTTATTTTATTTATTTATTTATTTTTCATTGGGGTTTTAATGGGCATTAAATAAGATTCTTTAATTCTTATTTTCTCTTTATTAGTTACAGAGCTTGTTGAAAAATATGGTTTTACCTCTGCAGCCAGATGGGCCTGCTAATTGCCTGTAACCCTGCATTTTGATATTGGGACTGACAGCCCATCAAAGGAGAGTTTGGGACTGATGAAGAGACCCATTTATTCAGTATTTCTGCCTCCTACGGGGAGTGGGGTCTAGAGGGAAGAAAATCAAATTCCTTATGGATGTGGAGGACCATAGGTATCAGACTCCTGTCACCCACCAACATGATACGGGATTTCTCCCCTTGTGGGTGAGAAGTCCACTTACGTGAAAACACGAGGCGAGGGATCAGCGTCCCCCCCACCACATCCTTTTTTCTGGGAAATTGTCTTGCCTATTTTTGCAGAAAATGGGTGATATTGCTGTAATTTTATTGGAGGTCTTGTCAGACTGAGAAACCAAACAAAGGGGTTTGGAAAAAATAAGTTCCTAGGAGTTTGTCTTTTCAGTTTAGACCCGTGCAGAAATGCCTCCTTTCCTTTCCTCCGCTGCTCTTCCATCCCTAACTCTTTCTCTCCCTCTCCCCCCTCCTTTCCTCCCTTCCTTCCTGGCTTCCATCTTTCTTTCTCTGAAATTGGCCCATCACCATGTTAGAACTGATTGATGGAGTTGCTAGAGACTCAGAGGTCTGTCCTCTTTATACTCACCATCCTATGCTCCCCTGCCCCTTACTGTCCACAACTCTTAAGTCTTTCTAGAGGTCTCTGCTGGCATGTCTGGGCACTAGGTACCTGCTTCAAAATGCTTCCTGTGCAGCAGCTGTCACCCTTTTTTCTATCTCAATGGAATGCACTTCTCAAATGGTTTTGAATTCTCGAGTTGCCTTTGCTCCATTTAGTTCCCTTTCAAAATTCCTTGTTTGGGGATTTTGTGTGTGTGGGGGTTGTGCTACTAGTATTATCTTAGAATATGTAAACGGGACTTGAAAATTATTATTTTCCATTTTCATATTGATGTCTAAAAGGAAAGTGGTTTCCTCTCCCGCAATTTCTTATCCAAATTTCATATTGTGTTCAACTTAAGCAAGCATCCCCATGATATCCAGTGAAGGCTTATTTTGGGCATATCTTAATGTTGAATCTTGAAAAAAAAAAAAAGGAGGGATGCAAGGTCTTACTTAGCAGACTTAAAAGACAAAGAGAAGGAGACAAACCATAAGAGACTCTTAATCATAGGAAACAAACTGATGGTTGCTGGAGGGGAGGGGTGGGGGATAGGGTGACTGGGTGATGGGCATTAAGGAAGGCACGTGATAAAATGAGCGCTGGGTGTTACACGCAACTGACGAATCAGGGACTCTACCCTGAAACGAATAATACACTATATGTTACTTTAAAAAAAAAAAGACAAAGAGGAGTGAGAAAATGAGGACGTAGAATTTGTGTTTCAGAAGTTCATATTAACTGGCTGTGAGGTTGTATGTGGATCAAATAAATAAGACATGGCCAGAACAATACAGCTAAGGGACATCTCATAAATCTGATGTCATCATTTTCAGGGGTTTCATGAAAATATTCTTATATTTTTTTAGTGGTAAGAACAAATCTGTTCTAACACTTTGCCACCTCTAAACATGTCCCTTAAGATATTACTCTGGGTGGAAAGCTTGTATTCCTCCTCACTTTAGCAATGTTTTATGCAACACAAATCAATTGTGAATAATTTCCATCTCTCCACAGTGCAGGATATGGATTATTCAAATCGTGTTTTAAAACTTTTAATACAAAGAGTCACAGAATATCCTGTGAAATTGGCAGCTACATGTGTACTTAGAAATTGAAAAAGTTAATGAATAAGTGACATAATGAATGAAGAGATGATGATGGTACCTAGAAAACAGAGGCATGAATTTAGACTAGTCTAGTTGATTCTTGAATAAAATGTTCTCAAAATAATGCACAAGTACAGTTATGTTAATGAACTGTTTTATAATTTATATTTCTGTGAGATAAGCAAATAGCAATATCTGAACATTTGACATTTAATTTTTTCTTGGTTTTCATGCTGAATTTTAAACATCATAATGAAGGGAATATATATGTATCTATGTGTGTATATATATTCTTATTTTAATGAAATAAGTATTGGTATTCTGCATTTAAATTGAGGGAAAAGAAATATAGGCCTAGTTAGAGGGAGAAAAAAGAAAGAGTTTTACAAGATCAGGACAAAATGAAGTGTTGATTGTTTGGATGAGTATGGTGCAAAAAACACGAGTTTCAAATTAGAATTCTGTAATGTTATAAAATATGAATGATATCTAAAAAGAAAACCATGAAAATGTCAGGAATAATCTCAAAGGGCAAAATGGGGATTTTTCAGGGGCTGCAGGTTTAGGCTGATAGTTCCAAAAACAACCTAATGGAAAGTTTGCCCAGCATCTCAGGTGAGACTGAACAACACTGATATTTGAATTTCAGGACTTTACACACACCTAGGGACCCACCTATGAGTCAAGGGTCTTTCCACATAGAAAACCTTCCCACTGTTTTTCTCACAAGAGGTCAGAGCTTGTGAAACCTTCAGGTTTGATCTGAAAGCGTGGAATTCCATGAAAGAGGAAGAGTCGGGTGCTTGAGTGCATGTTTCGGAGCATCAGGCCTCTTCATGCACAAGAGGAGCAACATGCTCCTGGGGTGGGGGTGGGGGTAACATCTAACTCCGTTCTTTCTCTGGTAATATTCATCTTTTTTGTCTCTCCTAAAAATAATATGTCTGCTTGGCTGAACAAACGTTTTGGTCATCTGGAATTCAAAGTATCTGAGGCTAATAAACAGGCAGGCCCATCGAGTATGTTAGTGCCAGCTCTTCCTTAGTCTCCATTTTCCTTTATTGGTGATTTGGAATCCATCGCCAAGTCATCCCTTCCTGAAAGAACGGGGGCTCTTGCAGAGCGCCCCCTGCAGGATGATCGGGGAACGACACCTGGAAATGGGAAAAGGTGGGGGCGGGGTACAGGGCCCCAGTGGGGGGAGTGGGGAGGACTGGCAGCTGGCAGGTTGCAGGGAAGGGGGAGGAGAGGGTGGGGGAGAGAGAAGGGAGTGTAAACCAGGAGATGCAGCTGCCAGCAGCATCTGAGTGCAGAAGGGAGAGGACGGGGGGCCTGCCCCTCAGGGCCCAGGGCATCCCCAGCAGGCCTGGGAGGTGAGAGGGTCGGGTCACCTGCCCCCCTGGGGAAGAAGGATGCTGTGGTCAGAGAAGCAGGCTGGCCTCTCTTTTGCCCTTCGCCCAGCTATCCCCGCCCTGGCTGGGCCCCTCCATCCCGCTTCTCCTCTGCTCCCTGTGCCCCAGCGCCTGGCCCACCTGAGCCCCCAGAGAAGCCCTCCCAACTAGTGTGATCCCCTCACTCCTGGGCTCAGGCTCCCCTCCCTGCTGCTGACACCAGAGGCCAGATGGATCCTCTTGGGGAGCCCTCCACAGGGATTCCTCTCGGGAAATCCTTGGAAAGGCACAAACTAGCACAGATCTTAGTTACAGAATCTGAAGCTTAATTTATGAGATTCCTTCCCTGTAGCTCGTTGGGTAGCATCTTGATATCTTTGTGCCTCAATTACTTGTATTTAAAAAGGCATTGAAACTATCGAGTTGCTTCCCAGAGGTTCCTTGGGATTCCACGACTGTATTTGTTCTAGGTGTTACTAGAACATAGAAGCAAGAGCTATTTCATTAGAAAATTGAAACATTGGGCCTCAAGTGATTTTTTTCCTCCTACTCAAAAATACTAAAATATTATTTAAGAGGCGGCTGACTTCCAAGAATTTCGCGTCTGGAACTTGTCTCTCCCCGTGAAGCCATTTGTTTCTTCTCACGATATTGCCGAGTGGTTAGGAGAAAAGGCTGAGATATGGGAATGCAAGACTTGGAATGCGAGGCTCTTCACCCTTCACACCTTGGACAACTTTCTTGGCCTCTCTAGGAGTCAGCTTTTGAACAGTGGGGTGGGGGTGGTGAAAAGGCCACCCCAGAGAATCACTTGGAGGATTCAATAAGATCATTCATACGAAGAATGAAGCGCAGTGCCTGGTGCACAGAAAACATTACTGTGCCTTCACTGTTTTTACGATTGTCATCCATTGGCAACTTCTTGTCTGGTCCCTCTCTACTGGAAGTTTCCTTGGAGGAAATGGACGTGCCTCTTCACCTTTGTCTTTTGGGGGTGATATTGCTGACCACACTTCTTGAAGCTCCTTAGCTACTTGGCTTTCTTGACCCCAACCCGACACTGCTAACTTTCTTATCTCTCTTCTATTTAGCTTGCTGCTTATTGTCTCCTCTCCAGAAACAGGCATTCCCCAAGGTTCCATCCTGGGTTGTCTTCTGTCTTCTTCTGTATGCCCATCACCTTCAGTAACTTCTACTAGCATTTCTCTACATATCTACTCTCAAATCTGCTTCCAGCCCTGACCACCTTTTTGACCATATCTACCTGGATACTTGGTTTCCCCCCTTACCGGCATCATGTTGGATCCTAAACACATCTTTCCCACAAACCCATTCCACCTACAAGTGTAATGATGAGCACTTATTAAAATCCTACTGTGTGCCAGACAGTGTTCTTAACTTTACATGGGTATCGGTCTGAGCAGAAGCAAGTAGCAGAGCTGGGATTCAAACTCAAGCAGTCTGACTAGGTTTGGCCCTCTTGACCTGCTCATTTCCGCAAAGGATATCACAGCCTTCTATTCACCTCGGTTCCTCCCTCTCTTTCACCTCCCGCATTTAATGAATGGATGGAACTCATGGGATCTACTTGGGTTGGAAATCTTTTTGTCTATTCTTGCTTCCACCCTCTCTTTTAGATTTTTGTTCCTCTCACCTGGACTACTGAACTAACAACCACCCTCCAGTCTCTCCGTTCCACATCAGTGGCCTTCAAACCTTTCTACTTTCAAATAAATTTTACATGAAAGCCCTAAATGTAGAGCAGACAAAGGTAGTGGAGCTCCTGCGGAAGTTGGGGAGGAACCCTGATTCCCACCTGCTCTGTGGCTGACTTTGCCCCCCATGGTGGCTCCTGGTGCCTCAGTGAAAGCCTTGAGGTGTGAAATCCACTATTAAGCCAGTTACTGGTTAATTTATTGATGACACAGCTCTGAGTGTACTCTTCTCCATCTGGAACATTCCATGGTTCAAAGGCTTGGTGATGAGGTCATGGGAACCCCACCCTGTTTTCAGGTTGATTGTGTTCCTTCCTGCTCCTATTCAGACTCTAACGTCTAGTCTAGGTGAACTAGACTATTCCCTTTCCTCAAATATCTTTCCTCCATGTCTTTGACTTTCCACTACAATTTCTGTTTATCAAAACTCCGAAAGACAACTCCTTCCAGGAAGCCTTTACCCATTGGCCTAAGTATCCAAACCTTCAGATCATGTTGTGCCTCCTTTTGGCATCCACCTCCTGCTTTGTATTGGAATTACTGTAAATGTTGTGTTCTATTTCCCCTTTGGTGATAACCTCAAAGGGTTTCTCCACTCCATATCACTTTGGTACCAGCACTAAGCCTAGAGCCTTAAACCTAGACCCATTGAACACAAATGTATTGCAGATAGTGAAAGCAATTCAGTCATCCAATAAATATTTTAGGGTATTTGTTAGGTGAGTTTTTAGGCTCTGGGGATACAAGGTTCCAGCTATTATGGCACTGACAACAGGTATGAATACATGTGAGCAGAATTAATAAGGTCTTCCTCTGGAGAAGTATACATTTCATATGGTTATAGAAGTTGTAGAGGAAAGAGGTCTTCGAGTCCAACTGACCCAAGACCCTTATGTTGCTCAAAGACATGAAATGATTGGACCAATACCAAGCAGCCAAACTGGGGTGAGAAAGACTCTATTCTCTAGGCATCATGTCACAGCTTTTAGGCTTCAGATTGGTCCCGAATCATATCTTATTGGTTTAGAAAAATGTGCAAAACAGAGATTGTTCTTTGCAAAATTACCTTCATATCCTATTTTCTCTGTCCATTTTTATAATGATTAAGTCTTTTCTTTTTTCCTCCTCCCTCTCCCTCTCCACCTCTGCCAACTCCTCACCCCCACCCCAAACAATCACGTGAGCAATGTATGTAGTTATTATTGCTCTACTACTCATCCCAGTTAATAAATTACCTGTGACATCGCGTAGACCCTGAAACTTCCTGAGGTTAGGAGTCAGGGAAGGAATTTTCTCCCATATTCTTCATGAGGTACATACTAGCTTGAGCTGTCTTAAGTGATTAGGGTGTGCTAGAGTGAATTTTAACAACTCAGGAAAATGGGGGTTGTAGCCAACTTCCAAGGAGAGAAGGAGCTTACATTATATATAATATGCCTTGTGTTTAAAAAGCATACCTGTATCTAGACATAGGGATATTATGATATTTAGTGAGATTTCATGGGATACATAGAAATACATTGGAAGATCTGAACATGTATAATGAACATTGATGCGCTCTGTAAAGTACTTTTAATGCAAGGGGAATGTGAGAAAAATTTAAGCAATACGTGTGTTTTGATGTTAATTGTGTTACATGCTTAAAGGTAAGCTAGAAGGGAGCAAGGGAAGAAAGGTAGACTATTAAGCTTAAAGAACCAATAGTAGAAAGCCAAGTAACGGGCATTAGAGGGTTAGCTATAGGAAACTTAGCTGGAGTTGAAGTAGTGGGCATTGGGGGGTCGATTCTAATAACATTTCTGCTTTACAGACTTCTCCACATGACATTTGAAGAATATTGTGAAAAGTTTCTGCTGTCTAGCCACAGGAAAGAATTCCCCGTTCTTTGTAGAACTGTATGTCCCAGTGGATATATTTCCTTATAAGCTATTTGAGGCAGGGGCCATATTTTGCCACAGCCTCTAACACAACACTTTACACATAGTAGGCGCTCAATAAAGATTTGTCAAGCGTGCGAATGCATAGGGTTTCCGTAAAGACATGATCCAAGGCTGTTCAGGTGGTTCTTACTTCATTTTTATGGCCGTTTGGAACTTACAGCTCCCCTAGCAACTATAACTTGTACCCCTTGAGCATATGTACTATTTAGTATTTCTGTATGTGGTGTCAACTTTCATGTCATAATATACTATATATGTTACTGGTTAGGTTACAGTTGTTTGGGGAACCACAGGCTTTCTCCCACCTAAAATAAGCCCTTGCCAGCCATCCTGGTCGACCAAGAGGTGACATTCACTGGATGGCCTTTTCATGTCTAACTCCCTGCTCCCTGACCTTTTACCCCCAATTTGGTAGACACATCCAGTTATAAGCATAGGTGCCCAGGATAACGACAATTGGGTGCTTAATTGCCTTTTTGCTATTAATATTTCTAATGGCCGCATTGATACTTACTCTTGCTTTGTCAGGGGTGCATTTATATTACACCCACGTTTTGACATGAGGGATCAGTTCAAGAGTAGGTCTGCTTCTGTGAGATGCTCCTAAGGACAATGACGTAGGACAAAAAAGTTTCCTTCTCCTGCCTCGTGCAACCAAAAAATGAAGAGCATTGTGGCTGCGTTTTCCTAAAGTAGATACTAGAACTTTTCCTTTTCTGATCATAATCATGAAGTTTTAAAAGGGAGTTTCTTGAAGCCTAGAAAAAGAACTGAACCTCATCCTAGATCTTGTAATTCAGCATTGTGAACAGGAAGCCGAGGAAGGGAGGTGGGCAGCAAGCCGGTGAAGAGGCACTTAGGGGAAGTATAGTGGAGTCCAATGCTCTCTTCTCTGCACCCCCCCCGTCCCCCCCCCCCCCCCCAGCACGTGCTGGTGGACACTGGAGGAAACTGTTTAAGCAGACTGGCCTTGAGCCAGCAGATATTTCTGTTTGTGTTACTTGAAGCTTAGAGATCTATCTGGTGTACTCTCAAGGGAAAGCCTCAGTGTATCTATGTCTTTCTAAATTGAGGACACCTTATCGTTTAAGACTGATTTACTTATAAGGCTTTTAACCTTCTGATGATGACTTACACAGTTAACAAGACAAGTACGATGTTTCACCAACGCTTATCACACATCAGCAACTAGCATCAGACTCCTCTTCACTATAATTCTCCTACTAAATATTCTTAGGCCCTTCCCTGTCTCCTGGCCTCTCTAGTCTCTCAACACGCATGCGCACGTGCGCAACACACACACACACACACACACACACACACACAGGCACACTGCCCTCTCCAGTTTACAGCTAGACATTAACCTCTCTCTTTTACATTTAAGCCCTGGCCTGAAGACTGAATGCTTACGAGCTTTGTTTCTCTTTCATAAGTCACAAATGGGGACGCTCAAACATATTTGTCGCAACGGAATAAAAATGCTCTGAAATTTGACTTATAGACTAGAAAAGGCTGGACTTACAGGAGGCATTTGTTCCCACCCTTGTCCCTTGGTGTCTCCGTGGCCCCCACATGCAGGGTCTGCAGCAGTGTTTGTCCATCCTTCTTAACAACATGAACTTGCCTTTTCCTTATATCTTATTTTTTGATACCTGGCAAATCAAAAATGACCTGTTCCGTGTTCTTTGTTCAAGCAGACTGATAAATGGAGGTATGCCTCCATGTTAATAGTGAACTACCGCACAGTATTTATAATGTAAAAGAAGTTTCATGGCATTACAGTATATTAACCTTCAATATTAATGTAATGAGGGAGATTTCACATGGGGCAGGTGAGACAGTTGTTTCTGGGTGAATAGTTTACCCAACCTCTCAACCTATACCAGTTACAAGGCCACTTCCTCTGCCCTTATGCAATGCTTGTACTTGATTGTGCCTGTATGGTTTGCAGACAGCTTAAAAAAGCTTAGGGTCTAGTATCACTCAATTCTCATGCTGAACAAAATATGCTAGAAAGATCATTTTGCATCACACCCAATTTTGATTTTTTTTTCTTTTCCTTTTCCTTGTGTCTTTTTTTTTTTTTTTCCATTGGGTTAAAGTTCACAATCAGAGTTGAGGACAAGTCAATGATGATTGATTAATTAATTCATGTGATTTTTATTAAGTACTGGCTATGAGCCAGGTACAACATAATGCATGGGAGATAGAATAATAACCAAGGTAATTGCAGTCATTGTCCTTATCTACATGAGAGTGTAGATAGGGAAAGAAATGAAAAACCAGTAAAAAAATAAAGAAAAATACTAAACAGTGATAATTATCAGCAAGGAGATAAAAGGTTTCGCTAAGATGGTGAATTATGATTGAAACTGTAACACTTACTTCAGATGGTGATATAAGGAAAGGCCATGTTTAAGCTAAATCCTAAAGGTTGAATGGTCAGCTTGTGGAGAATGGGGCTGGTGATGGAGTGGGAGAGTTGGGAATGATGATGGTGGTGGAAATGATGATGGAATTGGTAGTAGTGATGTGATGATGATGGTGATGGAGGTGGTGGTGGTGATATGATGGTGGTGATGTGATGATGATGATGAGGAGGAGGATGGGGATGGAAGTGGTAATGGTGATTATGAGGAATAATGAAGACTAAAACTACTCTATGGTAAAAATGGCAGAGCTACATCAAATGTTACTCTCTGACATTTTATCCAAGAAGACCTAGAAATAACAATTAGAAAGATATTAAATAATTTATTTAATCTTAATTTTCCCTGGCAACAATTTACTCTTGAAACTATAAGTAGCAAAAGTGCAAAAAATATTTCCATAACCTTCTGTATTTTCTTTTGTAGATAATGATACTAGAAAAATAGAAAGTGACTGCTATTATTTTGTTCTTCTTTAGGCAAAATCCAGGAGTTTTGAAAGCAGTTTCTTTACATAGTACTAGTTTTGACTTGAGGTCAATGATTTACAAGTATCAGGGAGAAAAATAATATTTTGGGGGCAGTAAATTGATTACTGACATGCTGTTTTGGTAATTTGTTGACTTGATTAATTTTTTTCAAAGCAGTAAGTTTATTTTTCTCTTTAGAAAGAATTTCTGAATATTTCCTGATGGTTATCTCCTCCTCCCCTGCCATGCTCTTCCCTCTTTTCCTTCTCTTCCCGCTCCTGCCAAAACATCCTTAACCTAGAAACGTATTAATGTTAAATGACATTACAGAGATAATGTTTTGAAACTTGCTGAGTTGCTGTTAATTATATTCAGTCTTTCCCATTATCTATGGCAGAACACTGTAGGAAAAACCAGAACATTGTATTTATCTTTTGTTTTTGAATTTGAGATTTAAGGACATGGAAAGAATTTCAGTAATTTTGTTAAGTGAAAAATCAAGTTATAAAACATTATGTACTAAATGCTTCAATGTTATAAATACTAAGACAACATAAAACATCAAGATTATAATAAGATGCTAATCACCTACGAGTGGGATATTTTGAAAAAATTTGTTTTTTCTTTTCTTAAATTCTAAAATTTCAGTGATAAAAGGGATACTTTCAAAATAAACTATATACATAACATTGGCTTGTTTTGGCCTTTGGCCTGGTAATTCTGGTCATTTAGGAAATAATCAGAGACTTGGGTGAACAAATTGTGTCCCTCTTGTCACTTATATTACTACTCGCATACACAAAGGATCTGGTGTCTAAAAAAGTGGGGAGTGGTTAAATATATTAAGATAGATTCATAGATCATGTGACATTAAAAACATATTTTCAAAGCAGTTGAATGATCATTCCAATGTGTAATGTTAAGTGAGAAAAAAATTCATTTATGTAGTGAGATACTAATTACATAAAAATGAAAATGTATCAGGTTAGGAGAAAAGACCATAAATAAATAAGCCCACTTTGGGCCATGGTAATTTCTAGGTGTGGGGAATCATGTTTCTTCAGTTTTCAAGGAATAAGCACCCCCCTTAAAATGAGGTATATAAGCATTATTATTCTTTTTTAAAAAGAATCAGAACAAGATGACCCAGAGAGGAACCATTCAGATATTTTGGTGAAAATAATCAGCCCTGGAACATGTTGCTTTTCTCTGTGTTCATTCAGTGGCCCCAGCAAACAGTAGCACATGATAGCCTTGAATTTCTCAGACACTATTGAAACTCTAGAAAGATTCAAAGCAATCCCCAGCTTCAGGTTTGGACTATTGACTTGTCTAACTGGTTACAGCATGGACATATTATTGCTAATATGACTATTAGACATGTTGCTAACTCTTTGCAATTGATCAGGAGAGTTCCAGCACATCACGAGGCCGCAGGAGGGTATATCTTCAAGGCTTTTGTGCATACTGGCCATACAGGATAAGAATGGGCTGTATTAACCTCAGTGCCCCTGTTAAACTACAGGACAAATCTGTCGTATGAACTGACCAATCGATGAGGCATCCTTGGACCTCTGACTTAGGGGAGGAAAATTGTGGCCTAGCCGTGCCCTGCACAGAGGAGACCCTCAATAAACAGGTGGACCGCTCGGGGTCAAAGCACATTTGATCCTGACTATATCCCATCCCACGGTTCTAACTGGAAAGTAGGTGCTTTATGTATGCTGTTGACATGAATGGTCCCTGTCTGGGGTTAAAAAAAAAAAGGAAAAACAGGAGGAGTAATGGTATTAAGAGTAATAAAAAGAAATTGAAAACCATGGCTGCCAATTATCATGCACCTGCAGCGTTCCAGGCCCTGCAAGAGAGGCTGGCATTTGTCTTCACATTTCCCAGTGGCGCCCACCCCTGAGCTGCCACGGGACTCGCCTTTTTCCTGATGGTTATGACATGTCAAGAAACACAATGGCCAGGCCCCCAGCATACATGATATCTGATGCCCTTCACCCCCCTCCCTCCACCTGCCCACCGTTCCTTTTTGGTCTGCACCCTGATGGTGTTCCATCCTTGTCCGAGGCAGATGAGATTCAAGGTGAGAGAAAGAACAAATCCTGTAAGGTAATTCTGACACTCACCTCATCTTCATAATCTTCCCTGAGCTTCCTCTGTGGCTCACCCTGGTATTGATCGAGGCCCAGGCTAGAGCCGACCGAGGCAGGGGGCTGAAAACCTTTCCGCGCCCCCCGCGCCACTGTGCCTGTTTCAGCTCCGAGAAGAAAAGCCTGCTGTGAAAACAATCAGTGCATTTGCTTTAGATCTAAGTGATTCCAACTAGGTCGATGCTTCATGCTGATGTGTTGAAAACATTTAAAAAATTTCTCAGAGTTTGACTTCCACGGGAACATTGCGGTGTGTGTCTGCAGTTGTGTTTTCACTGACGTGGCCACCACTGCTTTCTGCCACAGTGCACAAAAGCAGTAGGCAAGCGACGCTTTTGTCTGCCTGGAGGTTCCCTACGAATGCATTTTGGGGAAAGGGAGGGACATGTGCACAGGTTTGGCTGCTAGCCACGTGTGATCCTGACCTACGGTGGCAGGGGTTTTGGTTTTTGTTTGTTTTGCCCCTGAAGTGCATATGACGCAGTGTTGACCAAGTATAAATGTGAGTGGCTGGACAACCCTCCGGTTTGGTTTGGAGTTTTGAGATTTTTGTCTGTTCGGGCACAGACTTTTTGTAAGGCCAGTCATTTATAATGACGCCAAGAGTGGCTTTCTCCTCTAAAGGGTCCATCGGATCTCTGCAGCTTAGGTACATATTCAGAAAGAGCTGGAGCGCTTCATCACATCCAGGCATCAAGTGGTAAAAGAAGCATTACAGAAAGGAGCTCTCTTCACCCCAATGAATGGTTATTCAATGTCTAGTAGTGGGGTGGCGGGGCAGGGGGCGACTCAGGACAATATTTAGTGGTAAAAGCACAATAGCAAATTTCCCACCTGAAAAAGTAAGCCTCGAAGGACCGGAACCCTGTACCAGCATTTTTGTGGTGTTGGGGTACCCGATAAGAGATGAGATGTGCAAGCTTGGAGGGGTCGGGGCATTCATAAACTTATTAAATATGGTCATGTTTCCAAATTCTTCATCCTCGTTATTAATAGCAGGCCCCAGATTTGTAAAGAAGAATCTAAACCCTAAAACTAATCTCCAAACCATACCTTCCAAATTACTTTTCCTTCACTTGGAGGTGAGGACAGAGGATTGACATAAGGGCTTTTTTTTTTTTTTTTTTCTTCCCAGAGAGTTCCCTGGGAGATCTGTGGTTCAGTCAGTCAGAGTTAGAACTCAGTTGGTCAGTCGGCCAAGTCCTATAAAAACTATGCATGTCACTTTAGCTGTGTTTTCTTTGCAATGCCGTCACTTAAATCGAATGTTGGGATTTTCTCCTAGGCATGACCTGTCTGGGGTTGTGTTACCCTGTGTGCTGTTTACTGGCAAGACGCTGAGAGAATGTTCTTGTAATGATCCAAGAGGAAGTGGCAAATGAATGCTCTTCTTCAGGTATTTTGTTGACTTTTAAAATGCCTACCAATAGGAAAATTTCCACAAAACCACAACTCTTGAGTTTACTGTATAAATCTGGGAGAAAGCCTCTTCGTGTTTCCTTTAGTGAAATGAGTATGACACGCTCTGATCTGCTGTTTCTCTCAAAGCTTAGATGATTTGTTTTTGTTGTTTGTTTGTTTTGTTTTTAGCCAGAATTATTCCTTAATTCATTGCCTGTTCTCACCTCTGGTTAGTGCTGTATCCATGGGTGATACTGTGGTTTATTTGCTGAGCACCTGCACTGAGTACATGTTGTTTATACACTCGACTATGAGAGCTTATGTTCTAAATACAAACTGCATATAGATGGCCCCCTGTGGAATTTTGTTTTTGCTATTTTATACCTCGTTTTAAAGAATAAGATAAAGAAGGTGTGGCTTTCGTGGGGAAAGATACTATAGATCTTTGTGTATTGCTTTACATTTGTATTTTGATAAATCTTTCTACCTGGAAAGCCCCAAATGTGTTCAGGGCATTAGGTCAGTGATCCTCATAGCTTCCTTAGGAAGAAGGTAGGATGAAAATTTCAACTGAATGTACTCCTTGAAGGCACACAAGACTGGTGCTTAAGGGGGACCTGGGTCAGTGCTCACGGGTCTGGGAATAGGACCTGTCTGTGGCTTTTTAGATTTCTTCTCTTTATATTAGATGTTTGCTTCTCTAAAATGAGACAACTCTTCAGAATGTCTTGGTCCATAGAGTTTTAGACATGGGAGATAATGTAATCAACAGAGTTTGCCATGATAATACTATTTCACAGTGGTCCCCAGCTTGAAAAAGGCAGCGTTTATGTAAAATCGTGTCTCCCCCCACCCCCTGCTTTTTTTCCAATAACACCATTTGGCTAAAAACATGAAGGATGTAGAGCTGCTGCAAGTCAACGAGTTGGGGCAATAATCTGAAATGTCATCTCTCCAGCACTGCTTCATTCATTTAAAAAACGAACTCCTTGGGTGTGCTGTAGAACTACTATTTGTACTTTAAATATGCTACCAAGAGCCCTATTTGTAGAGAATTTATGCACTTAATTTATGTACTCAGCTTGTCAAGTTACTTTGTTTCTGGATTTTTCCCCCCAGAGCAACAGGAAGAGTCTACATCGAGCTGCAAAGAGAAAAACTATCGGCTTATTATAAGCTTATACTGGCTCATGCGTGAAGCTTAGGCTACTATAGATTTTCCAGAAAATCAAATATGGATGTTGCGAAAATATCTTTTCTTGCCAGAAGAAGCGACTCATTATGGGACCGTTAACTGTCGATCTCTTGGGAGTGTCTTTAAGCGGTTATTTAAAAGCCAGAGTTTACCCGCAGAACTTTCAGAGAAGCATAACCTGATGCTGGCAGTTCAGCAAAGCTGCTTTAAATGAACATTTCCCCACAGGAGATTATTTCAGATGAGTCTGTGGAAATAGCAGGTGGCATGGAGTTCTCTTTCAGCTCATTGGAAAAGCAAGTTTTCACGATGGTAGATGTTTTACATGTAAAAATGAAGGTGAACCTACTGAAAAATAATGGATAAAATTAGTTTTCCAGAAATAAGATTTTAGACATTGTTCAGCAACCTTCAATATTGAGAAAAATCCTTCTGTGCCTTGAGTAATATAAAGACAACATTATTGAGTACTTGCATGAGACGCCTATGAGTAGGGCAAGTCTTAATCCATCTGATGAATCCCATTAAAATATTGTTTGTGGAATCTCATGGATTCCGAGGAAGCTGAATTGTAAAGCTTTTCATGCTATTGTCAATTTTTTTTTTTATTCTTTTGCAACCCTCTAATTGTCAGTATGGCCCAGTTCTGGAAAGGAAACTGCAGGCTTTTGTTTTTGTTTTTGTTTTGCTTGCTGGGCTTCCTCTAAACTTTGGGGATCATGTGGAGTACCATCTCACATATGCTGGAGAGCTCTTTTTCACAGAAGGCAATAAAAATATCCCTGGTTTAATAAATGGTGGGCCCTCCCTCATTCTTAGTTTCCTTTTGGCGGAAGCTGAATTATTTCCATAAAGCTATTGCTTCTTTCTTTCTGGTGCTGTTGACTCCCCGCCCCCATTTGTGGGGTTCAAGAGCCTTTTGGAAGAAGGGTGACATATGGGGATAGATTATTGGCTTCCTCTTTGTCGTTCCCATTCAGGTGACCACTGAGAATATTCAACATTTTTACTTATGGATATTTAAAAAACCCACAGAACTTAAACAATTATATCAGTAACATTGTCAGAATGTTCTATTTCATTAACAAGCAGAATTTTAAAAATATTTGGGTGCCTGTAGCTGTAATTATATCTATATCCCTTTTATCATGACATAAAGTGGAAAGATTTAATTTGGAGGTGGAAGTTGGTTTTAGGAAACAGATGAATTCGCTTATTCATTTGTTCATTCATTCATTCGTTTCATTCATTCATTTATTCACTGACTGATGGATATTTGTTCAGCTTTGTTACATGGTAGGCGTTTTGTTGAATGTTAAAGAAGAAAGTTAAAACATGTTTTTTGCAATCAAGGAGCATATGGTTTATTGAAAAAAAATAGTCAACACGTAATTACAATGTAATATTTGCCTTAGTTCACCCAACAAACAAATATTTATTAAATTCCTACTGTGAGCTGAGCAGAGTCCTAGGAATTGGGGTATGATGAGTAAGGTGTCTGCTGTCTTACAGTCCAGGAGACCTCATCTCCTGCCTCCTGCCACATGCCCCCTTAGCTGCTCTGGTGTGACTACACTGGGCATCCATCTGACTTCTTTCAGTTGCAAATAGCAGAAACCCAAATCAAGCTGTTATGCAAGAGAAGGTAATTCCCGGCTCACCTAAATGAGGAATCCAGGGATTAGGATTGTCTTTAGACCTAGGTAGACTCTGAGGTTCAAATAATTCTATCAGGGCTCTGTCTCTGTCTCCATGGCTCACCAGTATTTTCCTTTCTTTCTCCCATTACTTTCTCCTGTAGTAGGAAATATGTAATGATTCTGATTGCTCGTTCAATTTCTGTGTCAGTTGGCAGGAGTAACCACGCTTGAGGCAATGACCTGCACTTATTTGGGCACAAAACCTCACCTGAACTGGTAGGTTCAAATCATCCTCATATATTTTTCTTTCCTGTAGAAATGATAATTAGTGCAATGTTCCAGAATGTGCTGGAACTCTTGCTAAATATATATTCTAAGCATTGTGTGATGCTTGTAAAATCTCTACAATCCTGAGTTCTGATTCATATCTTGCTCCAGTGGAACTGTGTAGGGGACTGACTCTGAGGCCACATAATTTTTTTTTGTATTTATCCATAAGTTGAATCTAAAACTGGGGAAAAACCCCAATATTTGAACTAAATACTATAAAACACTATAAAAATAAAGTCTTTTTTTTTTGTTAGAAAATAACAAAAAAAAGTGTATGTTAAGACAGACAATCTTATGTCTTCAAAGCAGTGTCACTAAAAGTAGAAATACAATTAATGAACGTTGGAAATGGGGAGGGAACTGGAGCAGGATATTTTTACTCTTACATTTTTTAATACAGTTTTGCTTTTTCATGAGGAAGATTCACTTCCCTCACCAAGAAAGTCATTACTTAGACTTCATTTGCTTTTGGAAGTAACACTTTCAGAGCTCGATGGCTCCAAGTTCTGTTGAGCCTGATTTCTGGATTTACTGCATGGCTATTTTCTGGAATTTCCTTTCATTTTGCTGTCTTATTTGGTCCCTGGTTTCTTAAATCCCAGATTTTCCTCACTTTTGAATTCCACTTTTTGTTGTTTTTTTTCTTGGAGTATATTATCAAGTGATTCCTTAAGAACAAATCCATAGATGGTAAATTTTGGGAGTCCCCACAAGTCTGAAAATGACTTTATTTTGTCATTACTCTTGATCAATAGCTAGAATTTAGACTCAAAATAATTTTCACTCAGAATTTACGAAGGCATATTACTCTACTGTTTTGGGCATCCAGCACTGCTTATGAAATGTCCAAAACCAATTTGGTCCTTCTTGCTTTGAAGGTAAATGTAATCTCTTTGGGAACTTTTGGGATCTTCTTGAGAATTCTGATGTTCTTGAAATTTTATAATAATGTGTTCAGATTCCCCCACCCCCACCCCGCTGCCACCACCCCATTCTTTCTGCATAGCACCAGGTGGGGTCTTCCAAAATGAAGATTTATTCTTTTTGTTGGATTGTTTAATCTTTGGATAATTTCATTATTTTATTCCTTTGATAAATTTCTCAAGTCCCTTTGGTTCATTGCCTCTTTCTGGAACTACTGGTAGACTGATGTGTGTCCTCGGATTGAGTGTGCTGAAATCCTTTGTATTTTCTGCTTATCTGTCATTTTTTTCTATATTCTGGAAAGTTTCCTTGACTTTTACATTTAGCATTCTATCAAGGTTTCAACTGTCAAGAATTACATTGTTGAATTTTCATAAACCCTGTTCCTTTTATCATTGCAACCTGTTCTTGTTTTATGAATGAAATAATTTTTTAAATCTCCCCCATAACCAACTGAAATTATTTTAAGATTCCCTGCTCTTGGGGATCCCTGGGTGGCGCAGCAGTTTAGCACCTGCCTTTGGCCCAGGGTGCGATCCTGGAGACCCGGGATCGAATCCCACATCAGGCTCCCGGTGCATGGAGCCTGCTTCTCCCTCTGCCTGTGTCTCTGCCATTCTCTCTCTCTGTGACTATCATACATAAATAAATAAAAAAAATTAAAAAAAAAAGATTCCCTGCTCTTCCCTGAATTATTTCTGTTTCCTCCAGCAACAGTGGATATTGCTGTTTATTTGGATTCTTTCGGTTACTTTTTGCTATGGTTTTTCTCAAGTATCTGACAATAGTTGATTGTCCGTTTGTATATTTCTGACTGAAACATAGGATAATTATTACATGTTGCTTTCATTTGCTACTTAACTATGTCAGCTCTCACCCTATGTTGTGTGGGACTAGGAGTAGTTGAGCAGCTTGGGTATGCCCTCTCAGATCCCCCAAAAAACTTGGCCTCCACTCTGGGGTCCCATCCTTCACTCTGGAAGCCAGTGCCTCCATTTTGAAAAATGTTGGCAAGGATCAGAGGGGACTGCCTCATTCAGGTCTTGATTAAATAATGCAGTCTTTTTATCAGGCTGTGAGATGAAATATTCAGAATGGTAAGAGAAAAGGAAAATGATTTTAATCGAGATACTCAAATATCTAATCAGGATATTATTACATAACAATCAGATGGCACCCATATTATTCTTTCAGTCTACTATTGATGTGATTTATTTCATTTCCAAAGTCTATGCAGAGGTGTTAATTTCCACAATTACAGCAGTGAGGACAGAGTGTGGGCTAACTGGTGTATCTGCTTGAGGAATTTGTTGAGATGGTCTGTATAGTCTTAGCCAGGACTCCTTTCATTACTGTTCCCTGGAAATTTGAAAAGAATATGTATTTAACATCTGTAAGATACGATGTTTCTCTCTTACTCTTTCTCCTCAATAAATCAAACTCGTAATTGTGTTATTCAAGTACTCTCTATATTTTTTTATCTACTTGATCTGTCACATTTTGAAAGAGGCATGTTATCTCCCTTAAGACTGCAGTTTCTGCCAATTTCTCATTGTATTTCTAAAAGTTCTTCTAATGTATTTTGCGATTAGTTTCTTTTTTCAATGTATAAAGTTTCTTGACATATCTGTTTGGCAGAGTGTACCTTTTATAAATATGAAATATCCCATTTAATGCATTTTGCTTCAGCTTCACTTTAATAGTAGTATTGCCACCTGCTTTCCGTTTGTTTCCATTTGCTTATCATTTGCTATTTTCAACCTTTATCATTTTATTTAAAGTGCTCTCTTAAACAGCCTCTGAACTAGGTTTTGCCTTTCTTCTCTAATTTTAGACATTGTGTCTCATATAAAAATTTAGCTCATTCCATGCCTTACCTTAATTGATTTGTTTAGTCTCGGTCTTATTCTTACCTGATACCTTCTATGTTTTGTGGCTTTCTCTCCCTTCCTACCTTCCTTCTTTCCTTTCTTCCTTCCTTCCTTTCATCTTTCCTTAGAGTGATCAATTTGTTTTTCTTACTGATTTAGTTCTACACCTCATTTATCTTCTACTAGTGAGGAATATTCATTTTTGTAAGAAATGTACTTGACCAGCTTTTTTTAACAGCAAGATCTAAACTGTATTTGTAGCCTCTCTCCATAATCCCAGGAGAAAGATAAGAATTTTAGTATTCATTCACTCCATCCCAGTTATGCCATCGTTTATTAAAAGTATATGAAATTTTGGGGGCACCTGGATGGCTCAGTTGGTTAAGTGACCAACTCTTGATTTTGGCCTAGATCGCGCATGATCTCAGGATCATGAGGTTGAGTTCTGTGTCCAGCTCCACATAAGGGTGAAGCCTGCTTGGGATTTTCTCTCTCTCACTCCTTCTGTCCCTGCCCCCGACAACCCCGCTTGCATTCTCTCTCTCTCTCTCTCTCTCTCTCTCTCGTTATCTCCTCCTCTAAAAAAAAATATATGAAGTTTTAGCTCCAAATTAATTAAAAATTAGTTTATTTTTCCTTTCAAAAATCCTTTCTTCAAAATTGATCTAAGCTTCAAAACATATTGTTAGCAATTTCTTATGCTTAGTTTTATTTTATTGGTTTTACTTCCAAAATATTTCCTGTGTAACACTACCAATTCCATCAACTATGTTGATTTCTATCTGCCTCAGTGATTTTTTTTTAATAGAAAGGACATGGAGGTCATATTATCTCAATTTTTGCATTAAAAAAAGGTGAAAATAGTGATTTATGTAAGAATAGAATTCCAGGAGAGTAGTTCATTTGCTAAATATTTCTGGAAATCTTAATGGCATTCCCTAGTGTTAGCTTGGAGGTCTGTATGAAAAAATACTTTGACTTATCTGTAAAGAATTGAGGAGATAAGGACAATGAGCATATTAGTATGCATATGTGTATATCCTGTCATTTTTGAGAATGCCAATAATTTTGGCATAATCTTCCTGTTTTCTTTTCATGATATTAAGTGATGGTGATAGTAGAGGATGATATTTTAAGTATTTTACTTGTACAAATAAAATTTGGCAACAATTTAAAGATTTTTTTATATTGGTTTCTAAAATCCAATTCTGGCAACCCACAGTGTTAGCATTTTTTCTATACATATTCATGATTTTATCTTTATCCTCTGAATTCAGACATTTGTCAAGACATGTCAGAAGATGGGCCCTTAAGAAATAATTCTGCCTTGCTCCTAGAAGACCTTTGGATACAACGACTGGTGACTTTATTCAACTCAGGAAAAATGTCTTTATTATATTCCTGATTAATGTTTTTCTTTCATTTTCTCTGTTCTTTTCTCTTTTCTTTTATGATACCTTGTATTTGCTATTTTCTGCATCCTTTTCTCTTGCCTTCCAGCTTATTAATCTATCTTTTCCCCCATTTGCCAACGGCTTGTTTTTCATGCCTGGAGACTCCCTGCCCTTTTCTCTGGATAAAATGTCTTCTCAAAATCCACTGAAATGGCTTGAATGTATATGTCTAGTCTAGTTCATGAGGTTCAGTTTCCTACATTCATATTTTCTATTCTGATATTAATTCTGTTATTAATTCTGGTTGCGTAGCCTGCTTCCCTCATCACCCCTCATTTTTTATAATAAAACACACAGATGTGCATTTCATTAAGTTTTTACTCTTGCGTGTGCCTGTGTTACCACTACCCCCACCAAGACGGCGAATGCTCTCGGGGGTGAAGAAAGCTCCCTACTGTCTCAGAGGCATTTGCTGTTTTGATTTTGTCATTATAGTTTATATTTTTCTTGTTCTAGAGCTTCATAAAAATAGAATCATATAGCGTGTTCCCTTTTATGTCTTGCTTCTTTCTCTCAGCATAATGTGTATAAGATTTTCATTCATGTTTTTGCATGGACCAGCATTTCTTCTTTTTTCCCTTTTCTTTTTTTTTTTTACTTTACTCCTCCCCTCCTCACTTTTCCTTTGAGGAATATTCCACTGGGAGGTAAACCTTGTTCATCCATTCATGTCTTAAATATTTGGGTAGTTTACAGTTCTGAGCTTCTATGAATAAACTGCTATGAACATTCTCATATAAGTCTTTGTATAGACAAGTTTTCATTTCTTTTGGGTAAATACATAGGAGTGGAATTGCTAAGTCATAGGGTAGGTATATGTCTAGCTTTGTAAGAAACTGCTAGCTTTCCAAATGGTTGAACCATTTTACACACTCAGCAGCAGTGTATGAGAGTCAAGCTGCTCCATGTCTTCACAGCACTTGGTATGGTTGGGTCTACCTTCAGGATTTCTACTAGGTGGTGTTGCATTGTGTGTGTGTGTGTGTGTGTGTTTTTAAAAAAGATTTATCTATCTATCTATCTATCTATCTATCTATCTATCTATCTATCATCTATCTATCATCATCTATTTATTTGGCAGAGGCTGTGTATGTGTGCATGAGCAGGGAAAAGGAGCACAGGAGGAGAGAATCTCAAGCCGACTCCCTGCTCAGTGCCAAGCTCCAGAACTTGATGCCACCACCCTGAGATCATGAACTGAGCTGAAATCAAGAGTCAGGTGCTTAAGTCACTGAGCCATCCAGGCGGCTCTCACTGTGGTTTTATGTTGCATTTCCGTGTTGAATAATGATGTTGGACATCTTTTTGAATACTTATGACCATTTGTATATCTGCCTTTTTAAAGTATTTGTTCAAATCTTTTACCTAATTTTTAAAGTTCATTTTAAATTTTGTTTATTTTTAAGACTTCTTTATTTATTTTAGGAGGGGTAGGGAGAGGGAGAGAGAAACTTAAGCAGATTCCACACTGAGCACAGAGCCTCCTGTGGGGGGCTCCATTTCACAACCCTGAGATCATGGCCCGAGCCTAAACCAAGAGTTGGATGCTTAACTGACTGTGCCAACCAGGCACCCCAAAATCCATTTAAAAATAATTATTTTGCTGGAGTTTTAAAATATGTTAGTATGGTAGCCCTTAATATATTAGTATGCTGGGATATATATACATATATTATATATATATATATATATATATATTCTCTTTCTTGCTCTCTCTCTCTCTCTCTCTCTATATATATATATAGAGAGAGAGATAGATCTATTTCTCTCTCTCTTTCTCTGATAGTTTCTGTCAATTTCTAGCTTGCATTTTTATTTCAGACAAGGTTTTCAGAACAGAAATTTTAGATTTTGATAAAGCCCAATGTTTTCCTTTTGTGGTTGATTTTTTTTTTTTTACTTTGTTTAAGATGCCTTGTCCCCCAGTGGCCATTTGGCAATATCTGCAATGTCTAGAGATGATTTGGGTAGGTGGGGAGCTACTAGAACCTAATGGGTAGAGGCCACAGGTACTGCTGAGCATCTTGCAGTGGACACTACAGCTTCCTCACAACCTAGAATTATCTAATGCCAAATGTCAATAGTGTCAAAGTTGAGAAATCTGGTTTAAAGTGACACACAAATGCCCAGATGACTTTTTCAGTTTTCTTTTTGGTGGTTTCTTATTAAGAAAGTTCTTTCATTGAATTTATTCATTTATAAGGCCTTATGGTCTCTATTATACCATAGCTACCATTTATTGAGCACTTACTATGATGCAGAAAATACCTCATGTATTTTCTGTATTATCTCACGTAAGTTTGACAAGTAGGTGTTCTCTCCACTTTACAGATAAAGAAACTGAAGCCAGAAAGGAAAACTAGGGGTCAAAGAGCCAAGATTTCTGTTTAGATCCATGTGATAGTTTCCTATGAGACTCAAAGTGTTCTTTGTGTTTATTTTCATATAAAATTTTGAATTATCACTTAAATTACTAATTGTGCTTTAATATTATTATAATACTGACACTACAAAAAAAGGTGTGCTATATTTGCATTATGATGATAGAATACTTCAGGTTGAAACACAGGGCAGTGAGGAGATAGATATTTTCATTTCCACTTTAGAGATTGCCAAGCTACGAAACAGAGGTCAAGCGCCTCATCTGATACCCAGGAATGAATTTAGGCAATTGACTGCTCTTCCCTCTATTTTTGTTTTTGTTTTCCATTTGACTGTCCAACTTTCTGATGATTGAAAGTAGTATAGAGTAGGTTTTGCTTAGGATTAATAAAAGACATAAGCAATTTTTCCTGACAGCCCAGAAAACAATGTAAGTAAACTACTTATGAAAATTGTAGTGTACCTCCAGAGTGCTTTGAGCAATTTGAATGAATAATAGGAAATATATTTGTATGCGGAGACCTTTGAGGCTTCTTTCAAAAATTATTGGGTACCTCTGATGCTACAGTGGGGTGTCTTTCCAGAAATCCTACCCATTACTGCACATGGAGTGGGTGTTCTCCAAATCACTCATTAGGCTTTCTGCTGCCATCCAGTAACATTGCTGTTCTGTGGCTCTGTGATGTAAATTAAGATTGTGGCAACCAGAGCTCAAAACCCCAAGCCCACTAGAGCTGTTTTCAACCTGTGCCCAAGCCTGAGGAGTACAATGCTGTGTCCTCAGGGACCTCTATGGAGAACAAAGGAGGAGACTGTGCCTGCCTGGACCAAGGTCCTCCAAATTCAATTAGAGCAACTCTGCTATTGTGATTTTTTTTTTTTTTTTACATTTCAGAAGTTTAATTTCAAGGGGCTTTATGACTAATAGTGCTTGAAAAGTTTTGATACGTGAGACAAAGCACAAACATTTAACACTGGAAAAATGGCTAATTGTGAGTTTGTCAATGTTACTTATCACTTCTCTCCCCCTTAAGTACGCAGCTTGAGCTCCATCCATAGAAAGTTTGTGCAGTTCTCTGGAATTATTTGAAGGGGTCTTATTATTTCATATCTCCATCTATTAGTACATGCTGGATTGTTTTGCTTTGTACTCTTTGACATTCCTTTCTCCTTGGGGTATGAGAATGTTTGAATTTAAAAGAGAATGCCAATTTGTATTTCAAATGGATACACCAGTTTATATTCTTCCCAAGCATATTTAAGAATGTCCATCGACCCATGTGCTCTCCAACACTTGGTGAAATCAAATTTATTAATTTTTTCCAATCTAAGGAGAATAAAATTGTAACTTACTGTTTTTTAATTGCATTTCCCTGAGTATGAATGAAGCTAAGCATCTTTTCATAGACTTATTTGCCATTTCTTTTTTATTTTCTGTGAAAAGTCCATTTTGTTTTGTTTTGCTGACACTTTCTATTGGTTTTCCCATATTATATATTCATTATGTATTCAGAATACCAATATTTTGTATAATATTCATTCTAAAAATAGTATCTCTATTTCTGCCTTAGATTTTTACTTTCTTTGTGGTGCATTTTGATGGGCAGAAGTTTTTAATTTTGATGCAGATAAAATTAATGTCAAAACTATTTTATGGGGGGATCCCTGGGTGGCTCAGCGGTTTGGTGCCTGCTTTTGGCACAGGGCGAGACCCTGGAGTCCCGGGATCAAGCCCCATATTGGGCTCCAGGCATGGAGCCTGCTTCTCCCTCGGCCTGTGTCTTTGCCTCTCTCTCTCTCTCTGTCATTAATAAATAAATAAATCTTTAAAAAAAAAACTATTTTATGGTTGTTGCTTTTAGTGTCATGCTTAAGAAATCTTGACCCACCTCCATGTTTTAAAGATATTCTTTTTTATATTTTTTAAACACTTAAGGCTTTTGCTGTTCACATTTAAATCTTCCACCCACCTGGAATTATTATTTCTTTTTGTTTGTTGTGTATAGGCATCCAATTTCATCTCTTCTTTTCTATAGGGATAACCCACTGTCTCTGGCATTATTCAATAAATAATCCGTCTTTCCCCCCATTACCTGCCATGTTACATCTATTATATGTTAAAATTCCAGTTATGTGAGTGTGTCTTGGCTTTTAATTCTGTCACCAACATTCTGTCTTAATTAACTCTGCTTCATAAAGATCTTGATTTCTGGTAAGGCACGTGCTCAAACCCTTGATCAGATTTTTACTTGAAGGTCTTTTTTTTAGAGGATTGAGGAGAATTAACATCTTGATGCATTGAGTTTTCAATCAATGATCATGATATACTTCTTCAATTAATAGGGTTTCATTAGTATCTTTTTATAATAGTTTATTCATATTCATAGAAAAATTGTACAGTTCTTTTTGTTCACAGGTTGTGAACATCCTTTTAGATTTATTCCTAGGTACCTTGTAATTTTGCTGCCTTTCTTTTTAATAGAATTTTTTCAATTATTTGTAGCCATTTAAACTTAGCTTTTCTAATTGTTGTTGATGAATAGATCATAAATTGCTTGTCACTGTTTCTAATATTTTGGTTTACATTCTTTTGGGTTTTATAGGTGGACAGTTACATGATCTTATCTTTTTGGTTTCTTTCCTTCCTATCTTTTATGCCTTGGTTTTGTATCCATGACACCCGCTAAGATCTTGACTCCAGTGTTTAATAAAAATAGTGATAGAATGTTTGACTTATTCTTCATCTTAAAGGTACCTGTCATTTTTCATGATCAAGAATGATGTTTCCCATAAGTTTGTTATAGAAGTCCTTTATTTTTTTAGAAGTCCTTTAAAACAATAGGACATTCTTTTTATTTCTAGTTTGCCAAAAATTTTAACATATTTTATATTTATAGTGGAATTTTAATCAAATATGTTTTCTGAATATGTTAAAATGATCATACATTGTTCACTTTTAATCATTTAATATATTGAGTGTCTTTGAGAGTTTTAAAAATATTAAATCACCCTTCATTCTGTGGTAAATGAGACTTGATCATGATCTATTATTTTTATACACCACTAGCTTCTGCTTGCTAATATTTTATAGATTTTTGCATCTTTGTTCATGAATGGGATTAGACTGTAAATATATTTTGTCCTATATCCTAGTATAGTTTTGGTATTAAAGTTTTACTGACTTCACAGATTGGGAAGCATTCCCTCTTTTTTATTCTTTGAAGGAGTATTTATAGACCAGAATGGCTTTTAAAATGTTTTACCTGTAGAATCATCTGACCCAATTTGTGTATATATAGGTAGATTTGAAATTAGGGATCCAATCTATTTAATAATGATGGGAGATGTTCAAGTTTTCCATCTCTTCTTGAGTCTCTTGGGAGGATTTTATTTTCTAAAAAATTGTCTGATCAGAAATTGATATTCATTGGCAAACATTTTTCATTGAATTCTCTCACTATCTTTTCAATATCTTTTTATATTTGATAGCATGATTTACTTAGGAGCTGCTTACAATATCTGTTTTATTGGTAATTATATTTCCATTATTATTCCTAATGTGGTTTACCTGCATATTGTCTCTGAGAGAGAGAGAGAGAGAGAGAGAGAGAGAGAGAGAGAGAGACCTATATGGAATTCTCTATCTAGTAATAATAAAATTAATATTCTCAAAAACATGGAACAGTTATGCAAACTAACTAGGTCATAAAGCAATTCTCAAATTTCAAAAAATCAACTTCAAGTATACTACTTGAAGTATACTTTTTTGTCTAAATCATTCTCTCTCTCTTTTTTTGTCTAATTCATTCCTGGTTGAGATCTGAGTGTTTATTAGCTTTTGCAAAGGAGCACTTTTTGCTGATCTCTACTTGAGGTTAACTGAACTTTCTTATCTGTATTAGTTCTTTCCTTCTACTGTCTTTGAGTTAATTCCATTGTTTTTTCATTAACTATTGAGATTTGTTTATGTCATTTATTTGCTCTTTCTTATTTTCCAATATATGCATTTAAGTCTGTAACTTTCCCTTGAAGAATTACTTTCTCTATATCCAACAAGTTTTGTTATATAGCATATTCATCATTATTCAGGTCTAAGTATTTTAAATTTCTTTTATGGTTTCTGCTTTGACCCATGATTTATTTACTGGATTTTCTAAACATTACCAAATATATAGAGATTCTGAAAATATATATTTTGTTATTGACTTCTTTTTTTAAAGGATTTATGTATGTATTTATTTATTTGAGAGAGTGAGAGAGAGCACAAGCAGTGGGGAGGAGCAGAGGGAGAGGGAGAAGCAGACTCCCCTCTGAGAAGGAGCTTGAGCCCTGTGACATGGGTCTCCATCCCA
The DNA here is from genome assembly GCF_011100685.1 of Canis lupus familiaris. NCBI lineage: Eukaryota > Metazoa > Chordata > Mammalia > Carnivora > Canidae > Canis > Canis lupus. The sequence goes on along the minus strand of NC_049239.1, from coordinate 10,785,201 downwards.
GGACTCTGGGATTATGGCCTGAGCTGAAGGCAGACTCAACTGATTAAGCCACCTAGGTGCCCCTTGATATTGAATTCTAAATTAGTTATATTTTGGTCAGACAATGTAGTATAATTGAAGTTGATTTTTTGAAATTTGAGAATTGCTTTATGACCTAGTTAGTTTGCATAACTGTTCCATGTTTTTGAGAATATTAATTTTATTATTACTAGATAGAGAATTCTATATAGGTCCATTATCTCAAGTTTGTTACTTGTCTTGTTCACATTGTCTGTATTTTTATCAATTTTTATATGTTTGTGCTAGCAAAAGCAGAGATACATGAAAATCTTCCACTCTTTTGGTAAATTAAAAATATCTTTATAAGTTTGTTATTTCTTTATATATTTTTAGGCTATTTTGATTGGATGCATAAAAGTTTACTATTGTTTTAGCTTCCATATTTTATCCCTATCTAGTGATCATCTCCATTTTTTAAAATTTTTATTTATTTATGATAGTCACACAGAGAGAGAGAGAGAAAGAGAGAGAGAGAAGCAGAGACATAGGCAGAGGGAGAAGCAGGCTCCATGCACCGGGAGCCCGATGTGGGATTCGATCCTGGGTCTCCAGGATCCCGCCCTGGGCCAAAGGCAGGCGCCAAACTGCTGCGCCACCCAGGGATCCCTGATCATCTCCATTTAATAATAAATTTTGTCTTATAGATTATTTATCTGAATTAATACAGTTTGCCTTCAGTTCTTTTTATTAGTATGTACTAATAGTATATACATGCCTGGTATATGATTCTCCTAACTCTCATATCAACCTTCTTATATTTAATGTTATGTTTTATATATGTCTCTTGTAAACAACATGGGACTGATCTTAATAGTGTCGGACAATTTCTTCACAAAATGATGATTTAAACTGTTTACACTTATGAGGTTGTATATAAAATTGGGCTTATTTCCTTCAGTTTCCTTTTTTTTAGATTTTATTTTTAAGTAATTTCTATACTCAATGTAGGGCTCAAACTCACAACCCCAAGATCAAGAGTTGGCAGCTCCACTGGCTGAGTCAGCCAAGTGTCCCTCAGTTTCCTTTTTATGTACAATGTACAACAGTTTCTATGTGTTTCTCTCTCCTGGGTTTGCTTTTTTTTTTTTATCCTTGTTGAGATAGACTGAGTTTTCGAGGTGTCTCTTTTAATTCTCATCTCAGCTCCTTATTTCTCTACTATTTTAACACTCTTGCACTGTTTCTGTTCTGTCAGTCAGTGGTTACATTTGGTATTTCTCTCAGGTATATTTAACTTTTACAAAGGCCTAAGTCTAAACACTTTTTATCTTCCTTAAGAAGTAATAAAGGGATATTTTAAAAGATCTAATTCCATTTACTCCCTTCCCTACCTACTTGTTACTGGTGTTCCATATTCAATTCCGGGCTCAATCTCAAGACCCTGAGATCAGGGTCTGAGCTGAAATCAAGAGTCCAATACATAGCTGTTAGAACTAGCCAGGTGCCCTGTGTTCAGCATTTTAAATGATTGCCGTAATGTCTTTCATTTCAATTCATTCTTCTAACTACTTTCTTCTCTGTCAAAATAGTGAAAATCTGTTGATGGTAAATGTTCTGTTTATACTTAGCTACAATGTCTCTTTCTCACCCTTGCTCTTGAAAGGTAATCTTTGTAGATACATAAGTCTGTTTGTCTTTGGTGTTCTGCTGTTTCACTAAAATATGTCCAGGTTTACACTTCTTTTTATTTCTTTGTTTTGAGAAATGTTACATTTCCTAAATCTATGCATTTACACTTTCATCATTTCTGGAAATTTTGATTGGTCACCTCTTCAAATATTGCCTTCCCTGAATTCTCTTTACCCTCTCCTTCTGAGCCTCTACTAGAGATATATTGGACTTTATGGTATCCACTATGTCTCTTAACTTCATTTTCATATTTTTCTTCTGCTAGTTTCTCTGTACTGCATCCCAGAACATTTCTGTAGCTATATCTCTCAGGATTTTGATTCTGACTTTGGTTATGCCTAATGTGATTTTAAATGAACATATCTAAAAAAGTGTTATAGAAGCAGAGGATGGAAAAGGATAGTTTGGTTTTTTAAGGGAGAAGCGTCTAAGGGGCAGCAGGTCCGGAGACTCTGAGATGAGAGTGTGCTGGGGGGTTAGAGGAATTGTAGAGAGGTCAGGGCAAGAGGGGGACTGGGAAAAGAGGGAGTGCTGGGGGGTAGGGCTGGTAGGCCACATTATGCATGGCTTCTAGGCCTTTATAAGGACTTTGGTGTTTCCTCCAAGTAAGCTGAGAAGCCATCGGAGGACTTTATTCAGAGTTACATGACACGAACAACGGACTCTTGTTGATGGTCGACTGGCAAGGGTGGCAGCAAGGAGGTCAGTGAGGAAGCCATTGAAATAATCCTGGGGAGTGGTGGCCTGGGCCAGGGTGAAAGTGCTAGAGTCAGTCACAAGTGTTTGGATCCTGGGCATCTTTTGATTTATTGTTGGATTGGTTGTGGGATGTGAAGAAGAGAGACACATGACCCAAAGGCTTTGACCTGAGCTGCTAGGAGGATGAAATTGCTATTTGCTGAGATGGGGAGGCCTGGAGGAGGAGCAGGTTGTGCAGGGTGAAAAGCAGTCATTCAGTCTTTGACAAGTAAAGCTTAAGATGTTATTAGATACTCAAGTGGAAATGTATTGAGTGAGTAGTTGAATGTTTGAGACCAGCACTTAGAAACCAGCTCTAGGCTGAAATTAAGTATTTGGGCATGTCAGCCTGTGGGTGGGCTTTAAAGCCAGGAGGCTGGGTTGTGTCTCCAAAGGAGAAAGGGTCGATAGAGAAGAGAGTCAGGGGAATGGACTCAAGGACATTCCAGTGCTCCAAGGATGGGACCCAAGGAGGAACCAGCAAATGACAGCCTAGGGCTGGGAGCCCAAGGGATAGCTGACAATGCCATGTCCGGGAAGCCAAGAAGGTTTGAAGGAAAAGGGAATGATTGATTGTGTGAAAGGCTGCTCAAAGGTCAAGTCATATGAGAATCAAGAATTGACTATTGGATTTAGAAATGTGACCGATCTGGTGACCTTTAGCAGAGCAATATGTAGTAAACAGTACCTACCTCCTTGGGTGGTTGAGAGGAGAGCTCCGTCGGGCACCAGGTCCACTGTCAGCGTCCACTAACTGTTGGCATCCTTGTTGATCTGACTGCTTAAGTTCAGGCTTCTACTTCCCTTTGTAGGATACCTGCTGCCACAGAGAACGTGTGGGGTTTCCACCCAGCCATGTGCTGCTCCATCGGAGACATGGGATCTCTGTAACATGTGGGCAAGGCCTCCTCCTATGCTCTCCCAGTGACTTAATGCCCTGGAGCTGCCATCAACTAGGACTGCGGTCACTGCCTTCCCTCTACTTGGGCTCAGCAGAGCCACACCAGGCAGAGGACAGCCAGGCACTGGAATTCAGTTATGGGCTGTCTACTTCAAGTGGTCTGCAAGATAAGAGGAGAAGAATTTTATTTTTTTTTTATTTTTCTAGATTTATTTATTTATTTGAGAGAGAGAGAGAGAGAGAATAAGCAGGGGGAGCAGCAGAAGGAGAAGGAGAATCAGGCTCTGCACTGAGCAGGGAGCATGATGGGGTTTGATCCCAGGACCCTGGGATCATGACCTGAGCGGAAGGCAGATGCTTAACTGACTGAGCCACCCAGGTGCCCCAGGAAAAGGATTTTAAAAGTCCTGGGGGGTTGAGGGAGACACTGCTGCTGTCACAGCAGAATTAAAATCTTGATTAGATAAAAAATAGTAATAAGCCTTCCCCCTTTCAATAATTGGCATGGAACGAGGATGGATTGAGTTCTCCAGCTGCAGAAAAGATGATGCCAGGACAGAAGCCAGGGAAGCAGATGACACAAGCTCATTACTGAAGTCCTCAAGAAAACCCCAGAATGTTTAGAAACAGCAAAGGAGATTGAGAAGGAATGACCAGGGAAGTAGGAGGAGAGCCTGGCCAGGACAGTACCCAAGTGAATCGTATCCGTGACCTGTGTTCTAACAGAGAATCTCTTTCCTGTGCTAAAGAGAGCCCGAGTCAGTAGACCAGATGGCTCTCCAAGAGCCATTATTTAATAGATTATCTGTTAAAAAAATCTGAGCACTTCATCTCACATTGTACACCAAAATAAATTCCAGATGAATTTAATAGTTAAAGAGAAAAGGAAATTATGTTAAAAAGGTAGAATGAAAAAAATAGGAGAATATTTACCTGCTACTGGTTCAGAGGGAAATATTCCCCAGGTATAAAGAAGCCCAGAAAAATTGCAGAAGTGAAACACTAAGTTTTGCTACATAAAAATCTGAAATTTCTATAGGCCGAACATGCTATCAACAAAAGTTAAAAGAAACTGAAAATTCAAAAATATATTCATGAATATGACAAACAGTTGGCATCATTCCTATGAACAATTCCTACAATTGATAAGCAAAATAATACTCCAGAGTAGAAAATGTTTAAAGAAATAATAAGCACATAAAATAAAACATATGTGAAGCATCTTGGCACACCCATAGGTTAAAGGAAGAGAGTTAAAATGCATGAGATGCTCTTCTACATCTGAGAAATTTCCAAAAATGCAAACAATTGACCATATGTAAAATGTTCAAGGAAGAGTGCATTGAAATGCACGGTACTCAGACCTTTTTTTTTGGAAAACAATTTGACATCATTTGTTTTACTCAAAACAATCTGACTAAAATCCTTAAGATTATTCATAATTTGAGGGGAGGACATTTTTCATATTAGAAACTATTATATGATTATAGTCATCCAGGAAAAATATGTTGAACAAAATAGATCTCATAGTCTCTTCAAATATTAAAATACTGGGGTGCAGCTACAAAAAAAATAAAAAATAAAAAAAATAAAATACTGGGGTGCAGGGTGGCTCTGTTGGTTGAGTGTTGAACTCTTGATTTTGGCTGAGGTCAAGATCTCAGGTCGTGAGATGGGGCCCTGTATTGAACTCCACACTCAGTCTGAAGTCAGCTTAGATTCTCTCTCCCTCCTCCTCTTCCCTCCCCTGTTCTCTCTGTCTCTAAGTAAATTTTCAAAAATCTTTTTAAAATATAAATAAATATTAAAATATTGTAAATAGCTTAAGTATCCAACCATACAGAGTGGTTACCTTAAATATTACACAGCCATGATGGTGCAATTGTTGAGATATCTTGAGTTGGAAAAAAATAGTAGCAGGATAGTAAATATACTGTATGATACCAAATTTGCATATGTATGTGTATTAAAAAAATCTATCAAGTAGAGTGACTGTGGGCGATAGACCTTTTTCTATTACAGATATATAGTTTTCCAAATTATCTTCAATAAGCTTGTGCTTTTTAAAATATTATTATTTGGTAATAATAATGAATTCTTATATTATTAATATTTATAATAATAAGTATTATTTTGATACAAAGAGGCCGAAAGAAAGAAGAGGAAAAAAAATAAAACCAAGGAGCGACACTACCAAGGACAGTAGAGTTCGTCCAGGGCCATTTATGGGGCAAAGGGTCATTCTCTAAAGCTAATACTTTTTCCATTTTTCTCAACTGTCTCCAGAAAGCTGACTTCCCAACCCTTGAGGAAGTTGGTCCAGAGACATAAATGAGATGGTTTCCATTTTGCCTAAGGTAGCCAACTGGATCACTAAAATAATTTTCTTGCACAAAGAAAATGTTTCAGAGCATAAACAAAAGGGGCAAGAAGAACTGCTCCATTTATCAAAACCTTGATGCAACAGCTGTACCCCAGAGTGTGGGCGAAATGGGCCCTTTTGCGTGGTTGGCACCCTCTGTGGTCCAACGAGCACCTGCCAGTCTGCGTCATGATCACCTCATGATGCTGCCAGGAGGTGGTGCCTTTGGCCAGAACCTACTGTTATGTTGATTTTTAGAAAAATATCTGTAAGCCATTTCATTAGAAGCTTATTAGTAAAGGACAATTATTAGAATCAGCAAAATAAATTTGTGATCCTATTGATACTTTTCAGAAGTATAATGCAAGAAACAGTGTCCAAGAAAAAGTGTTATAGGAGGGTTCTCGTGTGAATATGAGCATATAACAAAACACCTGCTCTGTCTCTCCACTACTACGCTGTTAGTGTTTTATTTATTAAATGGCCCTATTTCTCCTTTGATAGTAAATAGGGAGCTGAATTTCCTCCCTCCTATTATTTAACTTTCTTTTTTTTAAAAAAAAATTTTTAGTTATTTATTTGAGAGAGCGAGAGAGAGCACAGAGGGAGAAACAGACTCCCTGCTAAGCAGAGAACTCAGCTCGGGGTTTGATCCCAGGACACTGAGATCATGACCTGAGCTGAAGGCAGACGCTTAACCAACTGAGCCACCCAGGCACCCCTCATTTAGCTTTCTTAGACTTGTTCTTCTTATCGGATAGGTAGGACTCTATGCTTTCACAAACTCTGACTTGAGGATTTTGTGTTTTCATATTTCACTACTGTGTCTTACTGGATCTGACTTGCAAATCAAAAAGGATGCTACTCATATATTTTTTTTAGATCGATGTGTTTTGGATGCTTGAAAGAAGACACATTTCCCTAAAATGTTTAGAGGTACCAAGAGCTGGTTCACTTGCTACCTCTGCAGGCTTTCCTGTGGACATGGATGGTGGATTTCAAGTAGAAACTTTGACCCTTAAAACTCTTCCATCCTGTGGTCAGAACACATCACAAAGGCCAGATTGTGGGGGAGATTATAATCGTAGTGAGTCCTTCTACAGGCTAAAAGAAATTATAGGCACTTTCTGTTGTACCTGAATGAGCATCAGTATGACATTATTCAATAAAAAAGTGGGGAAAGGCATTTAATAAAAACTTGCACAGCCCCACCCCTGAAAAGATACTAATGGCTGGAATTCCTATAACGTGCCGGAGCTTCAGGACAGTCAGATGAATGAGATTTTTGTACACTAATCATACCCATTTGCTAGGGTCCAATGTTCCAATCCTCCTTCTCCCCTTCTTAGAGCCAGGATGCTGTATGTGAAAAGTGGTACATGGCACCAGAGAGGTTTTATTCCCCGAGAAGCTGTCCTGATGTTAATTCCGGCATAAACTTACATGAAGTACAGGGAAATTCAGATTTCAGCCAGCCAAGCTGAGAGTTTGCTTTGTTTTACCCGGGCATTCCAGGACCCAGGCTATTCAGCATGCTCCAAAGCCCCTGAAACACTTCGCCACCACACAGGCCATATTTTTTAATAACCACTTTAACACAGTGCAGGGGAAATCTCAGCCACACGCGGCTCAGGATGCTATAACCAGGGAGCCTCCTGGGAGCACTCGGTCCACTCCTAGGCTTGTTTTCTCATGACACACATCTTCTGTCTAAATTCTTTAGCAAGGATTCTCGGGTCTCCGAGTGGTAAAGAGCATGGACACCCCAGTCATGAAACGGATGACGACTGTGTTAGTGGAGCAGGACTGGTGGCTACGCCAATTCAGTGTCATCGAGTGTGTGGGACAAAACCCGTGGGTGAGGTTTGCTTGGTCTTCCCCCCGTCCTCGGAGAGAGTAAAATATTCCTGGAAGGACTAGTAATGCCCCACGATTCCAAGCATATCACACAACTCAGGTGTTTTGAAACATTGAGGGGAATATACGCTACATGCTGATGAACAGGTGCCTAAAAACAACACAGGCGTATTTGGCTGAGAAGCAGATCATGCAGCTACCTGGAGAACTGATGTAGTTAGAAACATATATGTGTGTACAGCTATAACCACATTTCCCTGTATCACATCTATCAGGTTACAAGCAGCTTATAATTTTCCTTTGCTAGTCACCGCCAAACATTATAATGGCGCAAACCATAAATCAACATCCACACGGAACATTGCTTAGCAGATATAAATGCATGTGCATTGCAGAATGATCCGAGATTACAAAAATATATCAGAAGTCAAAAGTAGCTGGTGGAGAATTGCTATGTCTTTAGTTTATTGAGATTGTTTGGAGGATCCTAATGTACTGTCACTGAAAGAATAATTTTTCCTTTACAATCTACTTAGCAAAGATTTATCGATCCTTTCCCCCTTCATAGAAAATTACTGATCCATTTTAGAAAATCAGATTTTCACACCTTTCAGGAGAATGTGCCCAGCGAGGTTCTCAGGGGACTGCCCTGGAAGTTGACTTTGACACGCAGTCCCTTGGAACTCGCACACCGCAGCCCAGAGTCTCATCACCGATTTGTTGCACCAGGCAGTAAAATACTTTCATACATTTATAGAGAAATGATTGTACTGCGAGGACTTATTTTTCCATGCTAGTGGATGTATTCAGGGTCCCGTTATTTATGTAAACAGCATTTTTCAGATGTGGCGCTTTTTCTTTTTCTTTTTTTCTCCCTGTCTTCTCAGCTGTGATGTTCTGAACAGTGAGGTAAGATAAAAGTTGTTGAAATTCATGCTGCAAAGCCGTGGGATGCTGTAGAATTTCTCAGTGTGTGTGTAAATAACTTTCTTGGGGTCCTGCATCTCTGTTCTCCCCTCATTACCGGAGTATCCGAGGTAGCGAAGCAGCCTGCATGTTGTATTGAAGTATGCATCATAACGAAGGTGATTTATTATAATTAAAACAGTGTGGAAGGGAGCTCAGTATTAGACATATTGTTTCACAGACAAGCTTAATAAAAAGCATTATTATTAGTTATGGATTTGGGTGAAGGATGTTGTGTACTGGGAGTTACGTGAGTATTAGTCAAAGTCTGAAGTTGCTCTTTTGAGTTGCTGTGTACTGGGATGGAAAGAAACGTTCAGCAAATGAAGAATTTTAATACCCGTAGGGGGCTAGTGTGTCTGTGTTTGTGCGCAAGTTGTGGGGGGGATGGATGTGTGGAAAGATAGAGAAGAAGATGCCGTGCACCTGAATTGTTCTCGGCAGGAGCAGTTCTAGAATACTTTATTACATATCTATGGAGACAATGGCATGGACTGTAAGTAGCTCCTGTCTCTTGATATAATAATGCACATAAAGTCGGGGTCAGACTGGGTTCGCTCTGGGCTTTGATGCTGCAGAAGGTCACTAGGGGAATCGATGGACCAAAATGAGCCCTGAGTTTCATGCAATCAATGTGATTTTTCTATTTAAAGTGGACACTGCTGGGTGTGAGACGCCAGCTTCAAATGTGGTTTGGCTGGCTCAGTTTTTCAGATCAAGAGTAGATTGCAATGCAAAAGGGTTGTTGATTATCATAATTGAGGTGGGATGCTCCGGTGCGTGCTTCTTTCAAGTCTGGCACCCTGTTATTTGAGCAACCAAATTAGTTAGCCACTTGATTGGTGGGGGAATCCCTGGTTCTCGGCTTATATTGCTATTTTTAATGAATCAAAAAGCAAGTGAGCACTTTAAAATGAAAAGTAAATTGTTACTAAAACCAACATATTTCTGTATCTTTTCTAGATCCTATCTATCCATCCATCCATCTACCTGTCGTCCATCATCAGGGTTTACTGATTAGAGGAAAAGTTCTTTAATGTATATTTTCATCAATATTACTTATTTATCAATTTTGTGTCAACATTTATTTATTAGTAATTATTTCTCTACGACTAAAATTTTTAAAGTTTTTGTCTGGTCAGAATGCAGATGGAAGATTTTTGATTGTCTGTGGAGCTAGGAGAGTTCTGATTCTGCACTGATTCTCCAGGCTCTCTGAGTCTCTGCAGTGGCAAGAGGCTTCCTATTTAAAAGAACAAATTATGAATGCAGTTTTCCCAGCAGAATGAAAGTTCTGGAGCTGCTGAAGGATCTTTCATGGGTTTCTCTTCATCATGTCACATCGCCACTGAGAGAGGCTGTGTGTCATTTAGGGAAACAGATTACAGAAGGAAGGCACTGTCGCTTTCTGTTTGGGGGAGAAAGCAAGTGGGGAAAGACCAGGATTTATAAAAATATTCAATGTAAGTCTCTGAAGGACACCTCTTTTGCTCTCTCTCACAGGAGGACTGGCAGGGACATAGACAAGAGTAGCTGGCAGATTCTGCATTTCATTTAGGGTAATACTTTACCTCTTCCTGCAAACCAGGGCTCTTCTAATCCAGTGACAAATACCCACCATTTGCTTCAACGTGGATGGAACTGGAGGGTATTATGCTGAGTGAAGTAAGTCAGTCAGAGAAGGACAAACATTATATGTTCTCATTCATTTGGGGAATATAAATAATAGTGAAAGGGAAAATAAGGGAAGGGAGAAGAAATGTGTGGGAAATATCAGAAAGGGAGACAGAACATAAAGACTGCTAACTCTGGGAAACGAACTAGGGGTGGTAGAAGGGGAGGAGGGCGGGGGGTGGGAGTGAATGGGTGACGGGCACTGGGTGTTATTCTGTATGTTAGTAAATTGAACACCAATAATCCAGTGAGAAAAATAAGCAGAAGACTCCCAGTTTTTAAAAGGGCCAAAAGCGAGAGAAATTAAGAAACATTAATCTTCCATTAAATTGAAACACATTTACCACTGAATTGCTATTTGATGTTTTTTTTCTTCCACTTTAAAAGATAATGCCACTACCTAGCTTTTAATTTAAACTTAATTTAATTTGAACTTCCAGGGTTTTAATTTAAGAAAAGAAGGTGAGAGAAAGTAGGTTGAGCTCACTGTTGACCCATGGCAGAAAGCCAAGTTCACGCTCCCTCACACAGGCCTGGCAGCCTTGCACATTCAAATAAACTTTATTTATTTATTTTATTTATTTATTTATTTTTACCGAGAGCTAATTGAGTATAGTATGTGTAATAGTACAGGTCAAGTACAAAGAGGCCTGAATGTATTTGCTGAAACTGGAAAGATGCCCCCAGAGAATAGGATGTGATAAGGTTGTGGGATGGAGAGGTGGTGGAGAGCAGGTGAAGAATTTTGACTATGAGACATTGGTTAGCAGGACGTCTGCAACCAGGACAGGGTTCTTTATGCCCAAACTTATGAGTCTTTTGGCTCTAGAGACCAGTGCAGTATTTGGGTTTGTGTTTCCAGCCCTATCCCTCAAAAGTCTCTAGCAAATTTTTTTGTTTGTTTGTATTTGCAGTAGGAATGATTACAGCTTTTGGCCCAACCATTTTGAGTTTGCGTATTTCATTATTACAATCCCCGAACAACTCAGAAATAAGCACTGTAAGTGGCATATAGAGTACATTTCCATTGGGTAGAATTTGAAATACGATGTAGGGATCTGGGGTGGAGAGCATGATTTAAATATAATTAAATGTCATCAGTGACAATGTTTGATTCTAGTTACTAAGCTACTTTCTTAAGTGAGTCCTCAACATTTATTCCTCATAATACTAAATACAAAATTCACTTATTGGCAGAATGATTTTTTTTTCCTTTGTTTTACCAGTGGTTTTATAAGACACGCCCTTTAAAAATGAGAGGAAGGGGAAGCTTTGAAATTTGACAGTTGTGATTCTTTCCAGAATAACTTTATGAAAATAATAGGATGCTTAATTCTTCCCCAACATAGATTTATTTTGAACCATATGTTTTATTTTTTATTTTTTATTTTTTTTCTGTTTAATTCCCCTGCCCATTTTTTTTTCTGGTAATCCTTATTTTTTTTAATTTATTTTTTATTGGTGTTCAATTTACTAACATACAGAATAACCCCCAGTGCCCGTCACCCATTCACTCCCACCCCCCGCCCTCCTCCCCTTCTACCACCCCTAGTTCGTTTCCCAGAGTTATTCCAAGTAGGAATACCTGGTAAATGGAAAGAGGAAATGTACTTCGCATGTGAACCTATGACATATGTCATTTTGTATTTTGCAATATATTATATGTTTATCTATATTTTTATGTTATATTTATCGTTCCATTTATATGTGTTATTCCTTATATTTATTATTTTACTTTCATATTTATTATATTTTTTATTCCATTTAGCTCTTAGTGTTCTAGTATTTTAACTTGTAGGGCCCTTGGGAAAGTGAAAAGATACCCTCTCACTATGATTTCAAAATCTTTTTTATGTAGTCTTCATTTGAAAAATGGATCTCAAATCCCTAATTACAGACCCAGGGGTCTTTCGCAGAGGGTAAATTAAGCCTGACCCTGAGATGTTTCTTCCTACAAAATCACCTCCCTTCAGATGAGGATACTGGGATAATGGGAAAACCCTTAATCTCCAAAGCATCCCTGAATGCGCCACCCTGAAAATTAACCTCATTCATCCCCTTCCCCCACCTTCATTTTTTTTTTCTTTTTCTGAGGTCTCAGGAAAATTGAGGATATAAATTAAAGTGTCCCTTTCGCTGCCCTACCTTATGCGTCCAGCACTTACTCAACAGAACCCCAGGTTCAGTGACCTTGACAATCTCACAGAGGTCATATTTTCACCCAGATGAACTGCTCATGAGCAATCTATTCAATGTCATAGACCCAAAGAGGCCTTTCCTTGATTTCAGAGATGAAGGTTGCTTTCTTTTTTGTCTTAATTTTTTTTTGAAAAGACATTTATTGTGGCTCTTTCTGGGATATTCCCACCTTCCTGTCATGTTTGCCTTCTATGGTGTTTCTCCAGGAATATATCAGGTGAATAAAGGAGTATAGGATTTTATTCTGCAACTTTTATGTTTCTGTTTTCCTTTGGAGGCACCCGTTCCATGTTGCCAGGGCCACCGACGGACAAGTCACGTTTATTGATTTTTCTCAAAAATGAGTCTAGTCCTAAGGAAAGGTTTTGATCGATTATGCTCTCTGGAGAGATATTTTTACCCATCGCCCCGATTGGTTCGAAATACCATCAGTAGAGTTTAGGATGTCTTGCCAGTTTTCTGGACTAAATAAAATATCTTCTCACCATTTATCACCTCAGATTAGATTAGGCAAAGAGGAAATGTGCAATGAACAGTTTCCCATAAATCTGCCGTGATTCAAAAAATTTTAAAAGATTTTATTTATTATTGATTCATGAGAGACACACACAGAGAGGCAGAGACATAGGCAGAGGGAGAAGCAGGCTCCCTATGGGGAGCCTCATTCAGGACTCGATCTCAGGACCCCGGGATCATGACCTGAGCCAAAGACGGATGCTCAACCACTGAGCAACCCAGGTGCCCCTGATTCAAATATGTTGATGATCTAGAGGAAGAGGCCCTTGCTGGAAACTTTAACTCTCTTGGGTAGTCTTCTGAAGGGACCAGTTGAATGGATGTGTGTCACCCACAGGCGCGTGACAATAGAAGTTGCAACTAAGTGTGCATTCAAAGATTAAGGAAGAAAGTAGCTTCTCAACCTTTGAGTCCCTCGCTTTTGCAGCATAGGATTGCTCTTTTCCACTGAGAGGAACTATCTGCAGGATACTCTGTCCCATCAGCACGTAGATACAGCTCACACTTCTCTGCCATTCTTGTGTTGTGCTTTCCCACCATGTAGGCTATCCAGTGCCTCTGGACATTAAAATTTGGGAAGACATTAAGTTATTTCAAAGGAACTTGAACACTCCTATAAATATTTGAAAGCCTTTATTTGTAACAGAAAATGGTAGCTTTATTTTGCCAAGAGTAAATGTATTTGAATCCCAAAAGATTTATGTTTAAAAGAAGACAACCAGTGGCAAGGGTCCCACGCAAAAAGTTTATATCACTAGAACTTAGCCCTAAGGCAATTTGAATCTTGGAGTAATGTGTCTCCACTTCTCAAGATGGTTTGACTTTATGGTAACCTTGGAATTCAGTACAGTGTTTACTCTTTTTTTTTTTTTTTTTTTTTTTTTTTGTAGATCCCTTTCAAAACCTTTTTAGTAATGCTGCTAAATTTCTAAAAACTTTGCCTCATTACCTACACTCACTTAAGGTTTTCCTATTCTCTTCATTAAATCTTTTAGTGCTTTAGTAAAATCCCAACTGGTGTTGAATCTGCCCCCATGAAAATAATGCTTCTTGGGCTGTTGTTGGTTGTACCTTCTTGATTTCTTTTGGACAAATGAGAGAACTTCCTCTTACCTCCTGCTGATGGAGAATCTGACACCACCACAGAGACACCAGAGGGGGAAATGTGGGTGTAATAAGGGTGGAAGACAAAACTGCTTATAAAATGTGTTTAGTTCCTTGGGAAGAGGTGATACATATAAATACATGGATTAGGGTCATATACTCAAGCCGGTCTGAATTCACATAACCTTTGTTGGACAATTGTATCACAATATTGACCCAAGTCCAGATTAGGGCCTCTAGGGTGTCCCTTTCTCTACTGATTTGCAGTTTATTGGTTCTGCGATTCCATTACTCTCTATCTGATTTTCTCAACATTTCCCTTGCTATTTTACTCTGGTCAAAAGTTCTGTTTGGGAATGACAGATACAAGAGGTTACTCTTGTACAGAATGCTGGCCTCACATTTAATTTCCTTGATTCTGGGACACTCACTTTGTTCTCTACAATTTATTAAAAGAAGAAGAAGAATCAATAGTTGAGAAACCTTATTAGTTAATTTCCATTGAAATCTGACTCTTTTGGTCATCTGTACCTTCTGATGGCGACATCTTTAATTTTGTGAAGTATAGGTGAGTCCCTTTATGGATGCATCAACTAATTGCATTCACTTAAAGAAAAAAGGAAAAGACTATTTTTTTTCTTCACTCACTCACTATAGACATTCTCCATAATTGCAAAAAGAAAAGTACAATAGCTCTCCCAAGTAATCCTAATTAGTTCAATGGATATTTGAGCACTATCAATTACTTAAATAACCTAAGGAGTAGGGGGTATGTGGGAGTGAAGAGCCATCAGCATGTGGGTTGGTAGTGCCAAGTAAAACAGTTGGCTTGAAATGCAGGTAATGTCCTGCCTGGACTCTGGCCTTGAGATACCTCTGAGTATAGTACCCAATGAAAGCCATGTCTGAAAATTTGCATTTCCAGTTTTTGAGCAATGGGTAAAGACAAGGTGAAGAATGCATTTGGAAATTAGACTAGGGGGGCGGGGAGGAAGAAAGTTTGATTGGGACTTGACTTGGTGAGGTATTGGTTTAAGCACAGAGATCCAAGCAATGACTTAAATCCCTGGTGAATGCAGGTGTCTGGAATCCTGGGCTTAAGCGGTTGTCCTGAATTCCCTCACCTGCCTTTTATCAGCAGCTGTATTGACAAGATTTTCATTACTTCCTAAATGTCTGCGCTGGCTTGCTTTATTTTTCTTGTTAAAGTTTGATATTTATATATATATATATAAAAGCCATTGGTAGCCCTACCATTTTAGTCACCACCAATTTCATCATCCTTCCCATTTATTAATGGTCCTGCTTCCTCTCTAATACCTCTTTTCTTCCTGTCTGTGAACTCATCGTCTTCCCCTTAAACTCCTTGATCTGGAATTAACCCAGTCAACTCCACTGTCTTTTGTTTCCGCTGCAAGCATCACAGAGCCAACAGTTTTCTTAATGTAAGATAATGCATGTATATCAAATTATGTAACAGGTCTATTAGTAGCATTCCTTTTTCTCTCTGCCATAAACACTTAGCTATGTGTTTTTAGTATTAAGAAATAAAATTTGGTTACATAGTATTAGCCTGAATTGCATTTAATAAAATGTAGTCATCCTCTCTTTAAGATCTATTTTGTAATCTCACCTTTAATCAATAATTAAGGCCACTCCTAAGATAATAAACAACGTGATTTCCTAAGGAAAGAATCAGACATTGAATCAGAATTTATGTATGGTTAACAAATTCCTCATAAAATATAAAGTTGTTTGAAATAACCCAAAGCTGTGTGTTCCTGGGAAAAACAACTGAAATACTCCAGAATATTAACGAGTGAAGTAGAAATAGAAGAATTATGGATAATTTATATTTTCCTTTTATCATTTTTAACATTTTGCAGTTTTTCTATAGTAATAATATATTACTTGTGTAATAAAATTCTTAAATCCTAATTTAACGACTAAAGCAATACATGCTCAATGGAACAAATTCAAATACCAAAGTATGGAAAATACAAAGTGACACTTTGCCTTTTGTCCCACTATGGTTCTGCTCCTGTTTCTGTCCACTGTTTCTGATATTTTTTTCTGCACCTCTATGCTCACATGCAAATACATGTGCATATACTTACATACTCACATACACGTGTGTACTTTAATTATTTTTAAAATAGATTTCATTTACTTATTCCAGAAAGAAGGAGGGTGGGAAGGAGCAGAAGGAGAGGGACAAGCAGACTTCCCACTGAGCATGGAGTCCTACATGGGGCTTGATCCCAGGACCTTGAGATCATGACCTGGGCTGAAAGCAAGAGTGTGATGCTTAACCGACTGAGCCCCACAGGCGCCCCGCACATACAAATAAAAATAAACACCTAAAGGCCTGCAGAGTTTTGGAAGCCAATTATTAAACTGTTAGTGACTTGAATGCAGCCATAATGAGAGTCTTTACCTCATGGATATCAGCAACACTAATTAAAGCTTCCTCTTTAAATGAGAGCTGGTTCTTAGCATCTTGCTGACGCATGGTATATATTTTATTCTATGGTTTACTTTTTGCTTAGCAATGCAAACCATGTTCTATGTCAGTTCTTAACAGCTCTTATTGAATCTTTTTATGGTTGCATGATCTTCCATTGCATGGATGTAATGATTCTCTATTGATAAACTTTTATGCTTTTTCCAATTTTTGATTCACAAATGATACCATAAGAAGTATCATGCTTATATCCTTTGATGTATTTGTGCAAGTCGTTCTAGAGGACACATTCTTAGAAGTGGATATTCTTTGGTCATAAAACATATAAATTTCAAGTTTGACTACTACTGGCAATGGCTAAAATATTCTAGTTTGTACATTAACCAATTCTCTGTCCTCTACCCACTACTTGATATTATCCATGTTTAAAATTTTCTAATTTATATGCCGAATAATTGATACTTTGTTTAATTATCATATGCTACCCATATTTTGTAAGTTTATTCTTTGTATACATTTCTTCTTAGTCTTTTATTATTGATTTTTAGGCACTCTTTATATATTATGGATACTACATTTCTGTTATATGTGTAGCAAATATTTTCTTCCAATATGTTATTTTTATTTTATCTTATTTAAGGCTTCTTTTGCCTTATGAGAGTTAAAATCTTGTTTATGACATCCAGGTTTCAAGTCAGAATTACGAATGTTGATCCAATCCAATTAAGGCTGTAAAATTATTAGATGATTTCCTTAGACTTCTTCCTTATGTTTTCATGGAAAGGGGTGCTTCAGTTCTTACCCAGAGACCCAAAAAGTGTTAGAAAGATCTCCTGTTTGCTTATTTACTTGCCTCCCTCATGAGAGAAGAACTTAATAATTTGATTGGTGAGTGTTAGGGGCAGATTTACAAATGTGTAGCCTGAGTATTAAAAGTCATTAAGTTTTCTATGGCACAGCCTCTTGGCTCCTGGAACATGTACACTCGAGCATGGACAGAGGGTGGGCAGAAGAGGATATGGAGAGAACTGTTGGTCTTCCATCATATAGTTTTATAGAAGGGCCTTTTCAATGCTTGTTAAAACTATGAAAATAAGACATTTGAGGGGCACTTGGGTGGCTCAGTGGTTGAGCGTCTGCCTTTGGCTCAGGGCGTGATCCCAGGGTCCTGGGATCGAGTCCCACATCAGGTTCTCTATAGGGAGCCTGCTTCTCCCTCTGCTTATGTCTCTGCCTCTCTCTGTGTATCTCCCATGAATAAATAAATAAAATCTTTTTTTAAAAAAAGAAGAAATTAAGACATTTGAGGAAGGAAAAACCCCCCACAAAGAACAACCAACAATGGGCAATTAAAATGTAAGTGGTCAAGCTGTAAGATACATAGAATGTAAAATGAATGGCGATTTATTTATTTATTTATTTATTTATTTATTTATTTATTTATTTATTATGTCAGCTCCACATCCACTGTGGAGGCCAGCGTGGGGCTTGAACTTACGACCCTGAGATCAATCAAGACCTGAGTTGAGATCTAGAGTCAGCGCTTAACCCAGTGAGCCACCCAGGTGCCCCGTAAAGTAATTTTAAAATGCTACCTCCCAATGTACGATACATTCCTACTGTTTAGTTTGCTGGTTCATGGAATGATTGTGTTTACTTGTCTCTTTGGAGGTAGGGAGAGCCATATGATAGTTCTGGCCAGTAGATTGTGGGGAGAGCTGATGTGTGTTACTGCACAGCCAGGCATTCCATCAAGGCTGTGAGAACTTCAGTGGCAGTGGGCATGGAAGCATGTGTTTGGAAGGAGCCTCTGTCAGCACGGTCAGAGACCTCTGCCAACCCAAAGCATATAACACAAGCAAGGAAACAACACTGTTTTTTTTTTTTTTTTTTTTTTTTTTTTTTATTGGTGTTCAATTTACTAACATACAGAATAACACCCAGTGCCCGTCACCCATTCACTCCCACCCCCCGCCCTCCTCCCCTTCTACCACCCCTAGTTCGTTTCCCAGAGTTAGCAGTCTTTACGTTCTGTCTCCCTTTCTGATATTTCCCACACATTTCTTCTCCCTTCCCTTATTTTCCCTTTCACTATTATTTATATTCCCCAAATGAATGAGAACATATAATGTTTGTCCTTCTCCGACTGACTTACTTCACTCAGCATAATACCCTCCAGTTCCATCCACGTTGAAGCAAATGGTGGGTATTTGTCATTTCTAATAGCTGAGTAATATTCCATTGTATACATAAACCACATCTTCTTTATCCATTCATCTTTCGTTGGACACCGAGGCTCCTTCCACAGTTTGGCTATAGTGGCCATTGCTGCTAGAAACATCGGGGTGCAGGTGTCCCGGCGTTTCATTGCATTTGTATCTTTGGGGTAAATCCCCAACAGTGCAATTGCTGGGTCGTAGGGCAGGTCTATTTTTAACTGTTTGAGGAACCTCCACACAGTTTTCCAGAGTGGCTGCACCAGTTCACATTCCCACCAACAGTGTAAGAGGGTTCCCTTTTCTCCGCATCCTCTCCAACATTTGTTGTTTCCTGCCTTGTTAATTTTCCCCATTCTCACTGGTGTGAGGTGGTATCTCATTGTAGTTTTGATTTGTATTTCCCTGATGGCAAGTGATGCAGAGCATTTTCTCATATGCATGTTGGCCATGTCTATGTCTTCCTCTGTGAGATTTCTGTTCATGTCTTTTGCCCATTTCATGATTGGATTGTTTGCTTCTTTGGTGTTGAGTTTAATAAGTTCTTTATAGATCTTGGAAACTAGCCCTTTATCTGATATGTCATTTGCAAATATCTTCTCCCATTCTGTAGGTTGTCTTTGAGTTTTGTTGACTGTATCCTTTGCTGTGCAAAAGCTTCTTATCTTGATGAAGTCCCAATAGTTCATTTTTGCTTTTGTTTCTTTTGCCTTTGTGGATGTATCTTGCAAGAAGTTACTATGGCCGAGTTCAAAAAGGGTGTTGCCTGTGTTCTTCTCTAGGATTTTGATGGAATCTTGTCTCACATTTAGATCTTTCATCCATTTTGAGTTTATCTTTGTGTATGGTGAAAGAGAGTGGTCTAGTTTCATTCTTCTGCATGTGGATGTCCAATTTTCCCAGCACCATTTATTGAAGAGACTGTCTTTCTTCCAATGGATAGTCTTTCCTCCTTTATCGAATATTAGTTGCCCATAAAGTTCAGGGTCCACTTCTGGATTCTCTATTCTGTTCCACTGATCTATGTGTCTGTTTTTGTGCCAGTACCACACTGTCTTGATGACCACAGCTTTGTAGTACAACCTGAAATCTGGCATTGTGATGCCCCCAGATATGGTTTTCTTTTTTAAAATTCCCCTGGCTATTCGGGGTCTTTTCTGATTCCACACAAATCTTAAAATAATTTGTTCTAACTCTCTGAAGAAAGTCCATGGTATTTTGATAGGGATTGCATTAAACGTGTATATTGCCCTGGGTAACATTGACATTTTCACAATATTAATTCTGCCAATCCATGAGCATGGAATATTTTTCCATCTCTTTGTGTCTTCCTCAATTTCTTTCAGAAGTGTTCTATAGTTTTGAGGGTATAGATCCTTTACATCTTTGGTGAGGTTTATTCCTAGGTATCTTATGCTTTTGGGTGCAATTGTAAATGGGATTGACTCCTTAATTTCTCTTTCTTCAGTCTCATTGTTAGTGTATAGAAATGCCACTGACTTCTGGGCATTGATTTTGTATCCTGCCACGCTACCGAATTGCTGTATGAGTTCTAGCAATCTTGGGGTGGAGACTTTTGGGTTTTCTATGTAGAGTATCATGTCATCGGCGAAGAGAGAGAGTTTGACTTCTTCTTTGCCAATTTGAATGCCTTTAATGTCTTTTTGTTGTCTGATTGCTGAGGCTAGGACTTCCAGTACTATGTTGAATAGCAGTGGTGAGAGTGGACATCCCTGTCTTGTTCCTGATCTTAGGGGAAAGGCTCCCAGTGCTTCCCCATTGAGAATGATATTTGCTGTGGGCTTTTCATAGATGGCTTTTAAGATGTCGAGGAATGTTCCCTCTATCCCTACACTCTGAAGAGTTTTAATCAGGAATGGATGCTGTATTTTGTCAAATGCTTTCTCTGCATCCAATGAGAGGATCATATGGTTCTTGGTTTTTCTCTTGCTGATATGATGAATCACATTGGTTGTTTTACGGGTGTTGAACCAGCCTTGTGTCCCAGGGATAAATCCTACTTGGTCATGGTGAATAATTTTCTTAATGTACTGTTGGATCCTATTGGCCAGTATCTTGTTGAGAATTTTTGCATCCATGTTCATCAGGGATATTGGTCTGTAATTCTCCTTTTTGGCGGGGTCTTTGTCTGGCTTTGGAATTAAGGTGATGCTGGCTTCATAGAACGAATTTGGAAGTACTCCATCTCTTTCTATCTTTCCAAACAGCTTTAGGAGAATAGGTATGATTTCTTCTTTAAACGTTTGATAAAATTCTCCTGGGAAGCCATCTGGCCCTGGACTCTTGTGTCTTGGGAGGTTTTTGATGACTGCTTCAATTTCCTCCCTGGTTATTGGCCTGTTCAGGTTTTCTATTTCTTCCTGTTCCAGTTTTGGTAGTTTGTGGCTTTCCAGGAATGCGTCCATTTCTTCTAGATTGCCTAATTTATTGGCGTATAGCTGTTCATAATATGTTTTTAAAATCGTTTGTATTTCCTTGGTGTTGGTAGTGATCTCTCCTTTCTCATTCATGATTTTATTAATTTGAGTCTTCTCTCTCTTCTTTTTAATAAGGCTGGCTAATGGTTTATCTATCTTATTAATTCTTTCAAAGAACCAACTCCTGGTTCTGTTGATCTGTTCCACAGTTCTTCTGGTCTCGATTTCATTGAGTTCTGCTCGAATCTTTATTAACTCCCTTCTTCTCTTGGGTGTAGGATCTATTTGCTGTTTTTTCTCTAGCTCCTTTATGTGTAAGGTTAGCTTTTGTATTTGAGTTCTTTCCAGTTTTTGAATGGATGCTTGTATTGCGATGTATTTCCCCCTTAGGACTGCTTTTGCTGCATCCCAAAGATTTTGAACGGTTGTATCTTCATTCTCATTAGTTTCCATGAATCTTTTTAATTCTTCCTTAATTTCCTGGTTGACCCTTTTATCTTTTAGCAGGATGGTCCTTAACCTCCATGTGTTTGAGGTCCTTCCAAACTTCTTGTTGTGATTTAGTTCTAATTTCAAGGCATTATGGTCCGAGAATATGCAGGGGACAATCCCAATCTTTTGGTATCGGTTCAGACCCGATTTGTGACCCAATATGTGGTCTATTCTGGAGAAAGTTCCATGTGCGCTTGAGAAGAATGTGTATTCAGTTGAGTTTGGATGTAAAGTTCTGTAGATATCTGTGAAATCCATCTGGTCCAGTGTATCATTTAAAGCTCTCGTTTCTTTGGAGATGTTTTGCTTAGAAGACCTATCGAGTATAGAAAGAGCTAGATTGAAGTCACCAAGTATAAGTGTATTATTATCTAAGTATTTCTTCACTTTGGTTAATAATTGATTTATATATTTGGCAGCTCCCACATTCGGAGCATATATATTGAGGATTGTTAAGTCCTCTTGTTGAATAGATCCTTTAAGTATGATATAGTGTCCCTCTTCATCTCTCACTACAGTCTTTGGGGTAAATTTTAGTTTATCTGATATAAGGATGGCTACCCCTGCTTTCTTTTGAGGACCATTCGAATGGTAAATGGTTCTCCAACCTTTTATTTTCAGGCTGTAGGTGTCCTTCTGTCTAAAATGAGTCTCTTGTAGACAGCAAATAGATGGGTCCTGCTTTTTTATCCAGTCTGAAACCCTGCGCCTTTTGATGGGGTCATTAAGCCCGTTCACATTCAGAGTTACTATTGAGAGATATGAGTTTAGTGTCATCATGATATCTATTCAGTCTTTGTTTTTGTGGACTGTTCCACTGAACTTCTTCTTAAAGGGGAATTTTAAGAGGCCCCCTTAAAATTTCTTGCAGAGCTGGTTTGGAGGTCACATATTCTTTTAGTTGCTGCCTGTCTTGGAAGCTCTTTATCTCTCCTTCCATTTTGAATGAGAGCCTTGCTGGATAAAGTATTCTTGGTTGCATGTTCTTCTCATTTAGGACCCTGAATATATCCTGCCAGCCCTTTCTGGCCTGCCAGGTCTCTGTGGAGAGGTCTGCTGTTACCCTAATACTCCTCCCCATAAAAGTCAGGGATTTCTTGTCTCTTGCTGCTTTAAGGATCTTCTCCTTATCTTTGGAATTTGCAAGCTTCACAATTAAATGTCGAGGTGTTGAACGGTTTTTATTGATTTTAGGGGGGGATCTCTCTATTTCCTGGATCTGAATGCCTGTTTCCCTTCCCAGATTAGGAAAGTTTTCAGCTAGAATTTGTTCAAATACATATTCTGGCCCTCTGTCCCTTTCGGCGCCCTCGGGAACCCCAATTAAACGTAGGTTTTTCTTCCTCAGGCTGTCGTTTATTTCCCTTAATCTATCTTCATGGTCTTTTAATTGTTTGTCTCTTTTTTCCTCAGTTTCCCTCTTTGCTATCAACTTGTCTTCTAGTTCACTCACTCGTTCTTCCACCTCGTTAACCCTCGTCGTTAGGACTTCTAGTTTGGATTGCATCTCATTCAATTGATTTTTAATTTCTGCCTGATTAGCTCTAAATTCTGCAGTCATGAAGTCTCTTGAGTCCTTTATACTTTTTTCTAGAGCCACCAGTAGCTGTATAATAGTGCTTCTGAATTGGCTTTCTGACATTGAATTGTAATCCAGATTTTGTAACTCTGTGGGAGAGAGGACTGTTTCTGATTCTTTCTTTTGAGGTGAGGTTTTCCTTCTAGTCATTTTGCTCAGTGCAGAGTGGCCAAAAGCAAGTTGTATTGGGAAAAAGAGAAAAAGAGAGGAGAGAAAGAAGGAAAGAAAAGAGAAAGAGAAAAAAAAAAGGGAAGAAAAAGAAAAAAAAAAAAAAAAAAAAAAGAAAAAGAGAAAGAAAAAGAAAGGAGAAAAAAAAGGGGGTGGGGGAAGGAAACAAATCAAAAAGCAAAACAAAACAAAAACAAAAACAAAAACAAAAACAAACAAACAAAAAAAGAACCACCGGGGAGTATCTTCTGATTCTGTGTACTTTAAGTCCCTTGGCTTCTCCTGGAAGTTGTCGGTCTAGCTGGTGTTCTGGGGGAGGGGCCTGTTGTGCTGATTTTCAGGTGTTAGCAGTTGGGGGAGCTGCTCTGCCCCTGCCTGGTGCAGGGCTCGGTGGGGGTTGTTTACTCCGTGAGGCCGCAGGAGGAACAGCCCCAGTGGCGGGGCAGCTCTGGAAACCTGGATTCAGCTCCGGCAGGAACTCCGTCTGCAGGGCCTGGAGGCTCCGGGCGGGGCCGCTGATCTGCTCAGCTGGGGCAGGAGCGTCCTTGCTGTCCTGGGCCCTCCCGGCCTCTGCCTGTCCCGGGGGAGGCGGGATCCTGGGCTGTGTCCCGGCGCCCTGTGCTCCGGAGCCTGCGCTGGTGGATTCGCGCTCCCGCCCCGCAGCCCCCTCCGCGGAGCCGCCGCCGGAGCCCCTCCGAGCTGCTCCTGGAACCGCGCAGCCCCCTCCGCACGGAGCCTCTTCCTCTGCCCGAGCCCCTCCGAGCTGCTCCCGGGGCCGCGCAGCCCCCTCCGCGGAGCCGCCGCCCGAGCCCCTTCAGCTGCTCCGGGTCCCGCCGGGTCCCCCCGTGCGCGCTGCAGCCCTTAGGGAGCTCGGCGCACTCTCCTGGGCGCGCAGTTGCTGTTACTGTCCCCGGGAGCCCGAGGGCATCCTCGCCCTCCTGGGTCCTGCTCCAACTCCCCGCGAGCCCCTTTCCGCCCGGGAAGGTCGGTGCAGCTCCTGCGTCTCCGGGACGGGGCTCTCCTGTCCTGGGGACACTCGCCCCGGCCTCAGCCCGGCTCCTCGCGGGGCCCCTCCCCCTTGGAGGCCTTTGTTTCTTTACTTCTTTTTCCCCGTCTTCCTACCTTGATAGAAGTGCGAACTCTTCTCACTGTAGCATTCCAGCTGGTCTCTCTTTAAATCTCAGGCCGAATTCATAGATTTTCAGGATAATTTGAAGGTTTTCTAGGTAGTTTGGTGGAGACAGGTGATTTGGAGACCCTACTCTTCCGCCATCTTGCTCCTCCCCCCCGAAACAACACTGTTTTAAAGTCCCTGGGATTTTGATGTTGTTTATTACTGCAGCTTAACCCAGCCTATGCTGACTGTCCCATTTATTCACAAATGGTGTCTGCCCCATCTCTCAGCTCATGCCTTTTAGTGTCAGCCTATTTAGTGGAGCTTCTCCTGCAGCACCTGTCTCCAAGTGGTAAATGGATCTTATCTGAGCCTGCTGGAGACCCAGTAAGATGCCTGCTCCTCCCCTGTTTCAGCTTTTCATGTCCTTGTGGATGGCTAAATCATGCACACTGACCTGTTTTTAATTGGGGCAGAATGAATAGAAATCTTTTTATCTCAGGCTCTCTCCTATGCTGCCTCCAATCAGAAGGCCCGCTTTTGGGGGAGGGGGTCGGGAACACCTGCCAGGACATGAATAAAACTGGCACTTTGATCCCCATTGGGCAAGTGATTCTTGAATGTGTATATGTTCTCTGTAGGTTGGAACCCAGAGGGGAATAATGGAGGGTACTGGACTTTTTAATCTCCAACAGAAGATATTCTCCTTAATTTTATTCTTGTAGGAATTTTATATTTGGATCACAGGAGCAAAGTTTTAACAAGTTATATTTCGCACATTATTGTGTTTAACATGACACATTTAATTCAGGAATGCAGTCCTCAACTCCACCACCTTTCAGTGCAAAAATGGCAAGGAACTACAGTAGAGGAAAAAAGAAATGTAACTCTTGGCACTTTCACTATCTGGCCAAGGAATGGACACCAATGCTGTAAAGTAGCAAGGATTGTTTGTGAGCGCGATTTGTGTGACATTATTCTGCTGTCTATAAATATGTCCTAGATGCAAGGAGACCATGGAGAGGGAACTCCCCTGTAATGCTCATTTAGCAAAAAGAAGGGCTGCTTTCCAAACCAAGGCGAGGGCCATGGCAGTAATGGGGCATCAAACAGGCAAAATTGTATGTGTTGTCAATGGCTACAATGTAATTTTATTGATTTACAATGTTGAAAGTGAAGACATGATTTCTAGCTTATATAAGGTGTCACATTGGAGTAATTGCACCCCAACTGGATTTTATGACCAGAAAAGAACATGGTAATGCCTACACAGATTCCTCAGGCTGCCCTGCACTTATGGCTGATCAGTAATCAGGGAGTTATTATTAGCTGTTGTCGTGCTTGAATACTCATAGAAGGCACAGATGCTGTGTGGCTTGGATTTATTTGGTTTTAGCATACATTTTGAATCACCCAAAGAAAATCGTCTTGCTTTCTCAGTTTAGTCTATACTCCTTTTGTCCCGTCGATCTCCAATTGTCCAGATTTTCACCAACCTTCTCTTTTAGATGCTTTAACATACCTCAGGCTCCAATACAAAATATTTGGGAAATATTGCTGTCTTTAAGCCGAGCATTTGAGTCTGGAGCAGTGTTGCTCAAGGTGTGATTCGCAAATGACCTGTATCAGAATCACCAGGTTTCTAGGCCTTGCCTCCGAGGTACTGAGGTAGATCTCAAGAGAGTGAACAAACACCCTAGTGGATTCTTATGCACAACAGAGTCTGGGTACTTGGGAGTGAGGAAAGACAAAAATAAATAATGACTCAGATGAAAATGTTAAAGAATGTATAGGTTTTATTTTCATCACCATCTTGTTTTGCATTTGTGTGGTACCTTTGTTCAGAGAAACTCAGAAATCCAATTTTATGTCAGCTTTCCAAATAATCTTCATACTGCATCACATTAAAGATTTGTTGTGTGTAAGAATACATTCAGAAGAATAGATCTCAGAGGTGCCTGGGTAAGTCAGTGCATTAGGCATCTGATTCTTGGTTTTGGCTCAGGTCATGATCTCACAGTTATTGGTTCGAGCCTCACATCAGGCTCTGTGCTCAGTGCAGAGTCTGCTTCAGATTCTCCCTCCCTCTGCCTCTTACTCACTCTCTCTCTCAAATAAAAAATAAAAATGTTAAAAAAAAGAATGGATCTCAGATATGTATATTTTATGTAAAGACCTGGTTTGGAGTTTTGACCCTGAAATGCTTCAAGATATTTTGAGAGAATTGCATCTAACGAAGGAGCAGACTGTAGCATTTATATTTGAAATTAAAACATGTTGGTTTTTCTGAGACTGGTCCAAGTTTATAAAGTGATCTTAAAAATATTGCCACCTCGGTCGTGAAATAATAAATGTTTTCTGAGACTGACCACTACTGTGATATGATTAAATTAGAAATCCATTTCTGTTCTTACAAGTTGTTGTGGTCAACACAAGATGTCATTTCTCACAGGGTAAAAAATGCTGACCAAGCCATGAATAAGTTGATAAATATGAGCATTTTTTTCTGCAGAAAAAAAGTGCTCAAGTTAGCATTCGAAGTAAGAAAGGATATATTTTCATATGATGTTTTACAAGAAGGATGTCATCTATTTTTATTTTTATTTTTGTACTTGTGGTTGGTTTAGCTGTGACACATAATGTAACTACCACAAACTCTCCTTGAAGACACAAAAGGTGAATTCCTATCTGTGATCATTCCCAAAGTGTATGTTCACCCATTGCTGAACCCTTACCAATGTGAATCTTATCTAATTGACTTTGCAGCATCTCTGTAAAGGCAGGCTGGTGCAAGGGGCATATGGTCTTCTAGTTAGTGACTTCTCTGGGTACACATGCGCCACCCCTACACCTTGCAATGATTTGCCTTGAAGCTCTTTAAGACTGCTAACCCTGTAGTTATGACTCTCATACACACCCCTCTATCAGTTGCAATTCCGCCCCCTATGAGCATCACGAATCCACACCCTATGCCCACATCTTGGTTGAAAACTTTCAGCACCTTGGTCAGCTACAGGCCCCAGCCAGTGGAGGCCAAGAGGAGGGTCCTGGAATTCCCACCATACAGTGCTCCAGAGTACTAGGGCTTCCGAAACACCAACTGGTGGCAACCCCAGCCCTCATTTATCCCAGGAGGTGGAAGGAAGAGTTTCAGGGCTACGTTATAGCTCTTTTTACTCTCCTTGCCAGGATTCTAGGCACTTTGCAATTAGACTTTATATTCTCCAATATTTACTTGCCTTAAGCTTCACTCTCTTCTGACTTCTCTTCCATTATTACCTGTGTTTTCACACCGAGACTAGATTCTTTGGAGTGATGGCCAAGTTTTATTTAAAAAAAAAAAATTTTCATTGAGGCATAATTTACATACCATTTATTTACTCATTGTAAATGTACACTTTGATGATTTCTAGTAAGTGTGTGGAGTTGTGCAATCATCACCACAAATCAGTTTTATTTTATATTTTTAAAGATTTTATTTATTTATTTACTCATAAGAGACAGAAAGAGAGAGAGAGAGAGGCAGAGACATAGGCAGAGGGAGAAGCAGGCTCCATGCTGGGAGCCCAATGTGGGACTCAATCTCTAGCTCTGGGATCACGCCCTTGGCTGAAGGCTGGCGCTCAACAGCTGAGCCACCCAGGTGTCCCTAAAAACCAGTTTTAGAACATTTCCATCATTCCAGAATGTTTCTTCCTGCCCACTAGCATCCAAGCTCCACTCCCACCTCCAACCGTTTCCTCCCAACCCCTGATCTGTGTCCTGTCACTACAAATTTGCCCTTTTCAGATGTTTTATTTATCTATTTTTATTTTAATTTCCACCACATTTTATTTATCCCTTCACAGTTGATGGACACTTGGATTGTTTCCAGTCTTTTGCTATTATAAGTAATGTTGCTGTGACCATTCACATACAAGTCTTTGTATGGACATATGTTTTCATTTCTCTTAGGTAGATTCCTTGGAGTGGAATTTCTGGGTCATATTGATACAGTTATGTTTCACTTTTTAGAAGTGGGTGTGGAGTTTTGTCAAATGTCTTTCCTTTTATATATCTATTGAAGTGGTCATGTAAGATGATTTTCAGATGTTAAATCAAACTCGCATTCCTAGGATGAATCTCACTTGGTAATGTGGTAAAATATTTTTTTTATCTGTAGATTAGTTTGGTTTTTAATTTTTAAAAGGATTTTTGCTTCTATAATTCATGAGGAATGTTGGTGTATGATTTTATTTTATTATGTTTTCAGCTGGTTTTGTTAAAAGAACAATCCTGACCTCATAGAATAATTTGGAAATTCTTTCCTCTTTCCCGGCTTTCTGGAAGATGGTATTTAAATCTATGATAGAATTCATCAGTGGGGCCACCTAGGATTGGGATTTACTTTGTGGGAAGGTTTTTCAATTATTAATTCAATTTCTTCACTAGTTAAAGATCCATCTATACAGATTTTTCTCTTCCTTCTTGAGGCAGTTTTGGTAATTTGTCTTTCTGGAAATGTCTCCATTTCATCTAATTTGTCAAATTTGTTGTTAATAATAACTTCTTATTATCTTTTTAATTTCTGTAAGTTTAGTTCTAGTGTTCTCTCTCTTGTTCTTCATTTTGGCAGTTTGTGCCTTTTTTTCTTTCTTTTTCTTAATTTAGCAAACAGTATGTTGATTTTGTTGATCTTTTCAAAGAATCACCCTTTGATTTCATTATTTTCTCTAATTTTAAAAAATATTCCTTTGATTTCCATGCGAACTTGTGATATTTCTCTGTTTTGGGTTCAGTTTGCTCTTATTTATCTAGTTTTTTAAATAGAAGTTTAGGTTATTGATTTGAGAACTTGTTACTATTGTGATATAGCCATCAATTTCCCTGTATGCACTGCTTTAGCTGCATGCCATACATTTCAATACTTCATGTTTTTGTTTTGATTGAGTTCACAATATTTTGCAATTCTCTTTGATCATGAGCTTTAAGAAGTGTGTTCTTTAACTTCCAAATATTTGGGGATTTATCAGATTTCTATCTTTTGTTGACTTATTAAATTCTGTTGTAGTCATAGAACATACTACATTATTTCAATCCTTTGAATTTATTGAGATTTGTTTTATAGCCAAGCACACAGATTAGCAAACAATGGCTTGTGGTTATACCTTATACCTCTTAACTTATTACATACACTCTGCTTCACCATAATTCTAACTAAATTCTGCTGTGTTATGTCTGCCATTGAGCCCCAGGAGTGAAGTTTTTATTTCAATTCTTGTACTTTTTACCTTTAGAATTTCCATTTGGTTTTTAAAGCTGATTTCTTTTTTAAGATTTTATTTACTTGTTCATGAGAGACACAGAGGGAGAGAAACAGAGACACAGGCAGAGGGAGACGTAGGGTCCCTGTGGGGAGCCTGACACGGGACTCGATCCCAGTACTCTGGGGTCATGGCATGAGCCAAAGGCAGATGCTCAACCACTGAGCCACCCACGTGCTCCTCCTTTAATTCTTAAATGTAATTTCCTTTAGTTTTTTGAACGCACATATAATACTGAGTTTAAGTCTTTATCACCTCAATCTGACATCTGAAGACTCTGAACAATTTCTCTTAACCACCCCTTTCCACCCTAGCTCAGTGTAACAACACTTTCCTGTTTCCTTGCGTGGCTTTTTGTTGAATATGGAACATTTTTGGAAATCATAGTACTCTGGATTCAGATTTTTCCCTCCCAGAGGGCTATTATCATTGATGTTTTAAAAAATTTGCTCCCATCTTTATTTAATAACTTATTTAGACTGGGGTGTCAAAATTCATATCCTCTATAGTATGTGGCCACTGATCTCTCTGCTCAATTATCCCTCCCATCTTGCTCCTCTTTTTAAACCTGCCCTCTTAGGAGTTCCTCTCTTTCTACAAGGCCTTGTGGTGAGCCAATGACTGGTCAGAGTTTGGACACAAACATCTAATACTGGTAAATCTCCTCCTTTCTGTTGGTGGGTCTGTATGTGGGTTCTGGAGCACATTCAATGTGTAAGCAGTTTTCAATCTTTTCCTTCTCTTACTTCTCACCAGACACTCCAGTATCTCCTGTGCCAACACAGAGAGGCTCCTGGTACAGCATAGATATGTGAATAGCTTGGGCCTCCTCCATGCTTCCCCATGTGTACACCTCTCCTTCAATCAGTCAAGGATATCAAGTGTCTCTATGACTGTCTCATTTCCCTCATCTGTTCAATTTCTGGCTGACCCACCAGGGTCCCTGCCAGGTTTGAACCTCAGGCTGTGGGAACTGCTGGCTGCCCCAATTCCTTTGTCATTGAGATTGTCACTACCCATGAGTCTGGTAGGCGTGGGATTTTCCGACTACTGCTCCAAATCAAGTCTGTTTGCTCCTACAGTTAAGCTAATGGAGTCCCACTGTTTTTATCCCAAATTTAGTATTTTTCATTAATCTGTCCTTATTAGTTTGTTCTGAGCATTTGGTCAGTTTCTAGGGTACTGAGATTCTTATTTTTGCGACATTTGTCCTGCTTTATATTTACTGTTTGGTGACCTCCTCACTTCACCTGTCCACTAGGACACCTGTTTTTGTGTCCTCACAAACAGCAGCATCTTGGATTATTTCCTGAGAACCTGCAGGTCCCTAGCTTATCCCAGCTCATGGGACACCTCCTGTGGCCCTGTCTGGTGCTCTAATGATGGTTCGGGGGCTCCTGGAGAAGAAAGAATTAAATATGTTTTTATTCTTTTGTATTTCCCTGCTGGTGAGCCTCGGGTCATTACTTAGAGTGACTTTTTGATAGGCAAGAGTCCTACCAGCAAAGGAGGACATCAGGGAGAAGAAGAGCACTAGCCGTGTTGTACTGAACACAAATGACTCACTTTCTGTTTTTCCTTAAAATCAAACTGTAGAGCTGGCTAGTTTCCATGTTGTTCTGTATCCTAATGTATATGTTTGAAAGGGTTTAGTGAGAAAATACCTATGAGAGCCTGCGCTCAATAGTCTACTTGTAAGTTTATATGCACATAATATTCAGAGTGCTGAAGTATCTGATGGAAAACATCAGAATATTTGAGGAACAATCACATTTCTGTACCCGTGCTTTTCAGAGCTGCTCTGCAGAAATACTCATCTTGAAAGAAAGCTCTTGGTGTATGAATTGAACAATGTTTGAGTAGGGCATTTAGTAATAATCTTTGAGACTTTTACGGAAAGTATTTTTTTCACTGAGGTGTAGCTGTTCCTTTCGTGTTGGTTGCTATCCTCTCCAGGAAAAGGAAGTGTGTTCCCCTAAAACACATGTTATTAAGGCATATTCTCAGAAGCAATATGGATCCAGTGGGTTGGCAAGGGAACAGAAAGCTTCTGACAAAGGGTTTGACACTATCTCCGTTGTCAAACTCCGTGTACCCATGAGTGCTTTACTTCTCTCTAGTTCGTTAGTCTTTGTTGAAGCTAAAAGTGTTCTCATGATGCACAATGTTGTGTTGAGAGTGGCATGAATCAACTATATGTATACACATATATACAATACATATTTGCCATTTGTGTGCTATTCACCTCTCACATGAACGTGAACTTTGAGCCTGGCCAAGCTCTTTCCTTCCAGTAACTGTGGCAGGTGATGGGAGAGTAACCATTGATCATTTGAGTGTCAGAGGGTCCAGCCCTGAAGCCTGGTGCCTACGAAGTGGCACATGAGACTTTCAGGAATCTTGGGGTGACAGCAGAAAGCAAGCAGATGCTGTCTTTGCAATGTCTCAGGTGCTATACTAGATTAATGTCCATTATTGTTAATCTTCAGAACAATTACATAAAATAGATATTATGACTCCATTGTAAACTTGAGAAAAGTTTATACCTGGAGAAATTAAGTAATAATCAAATGTTACAAAGCCAGTGTGAGGGAAAGCAAGATTTGAAATTTCATGTATCTGATTTCAAAGCCTGGGCTCCTGGCCACTCTGATATACTGCTTCTTTGGGCCTCAGAGTAGCTTAGCTAAAAACAAATGTCACTCATTCATTTAGCCATTTACTTATTCATATATTCAGCATTTATAAGGTGCCCAGCGTGTGCCAGAACCATGCTAGTTCTTGGTTTTGTCCACTCTCAGCTCTTTTGCAAGACTCTGCTTCTAAGATCTTCTGTCCTTGCTTCTGGGCTTTTGGAGCTCCTGATCAGGAAGGTCAGGATTCCCAGACTAGCAGCATCAGCATCATCTGGGAACTTATTAAAAAGGCAAATTTTTGGGTCTGCTCAGACCTACCGAATCAGAAACTTTAGGAATATACTGAAGACACAGAATCTACCACTCTTTGAAAGGCCATGGCAGGGCTAATTTAGGATGGAACAGTCCCTTTAGAACAGTGGTAGAGGAAAGGGTTACTCATTTTTCAGATGTAACTCCCAAGGTAAAGAAGGAAAAGTTGAGAGACTGCATCACAAGTCTATCATATGGGCTTTTTATATTTATTCCAGAAAGTAGGTGTTCGCTGGGGGGAGTTTCTAGTGTATTAACTATATCCAATTTCCTTTCCTACATTTGATTCCTGGTAACTTTTCACCTATTAAGGTACTCCGTGGAAGACAATGCTAATCATCCTTTTATTTTCCTCCTTTTTCCTTTCTTCCCAGTCCCTCTGTCCCTACTTTTCTCCTTCCTCAAATATATTGAATATATAGATACACACTTGACAACACCACGATCACCCTTTTTCCTCTCAGAAGATCCTTAGAGTAAGATGGAATACTTAATATATAAAATGTTTTTGGGTGCCTGGGTGGCTCAGTCTGTTGAGTGTCTGCCTTCAGTTCAGGTTATGATCCTGGGGTCCTGGGATTGAGTCCAGCATTGGGCTCCCTACTCAGTGGGGAGCCTACTTCTCCCTTTCCCTTTGCCTGCCACTCTGCCTACTTGCATGCTCTATCAAATAAATAAGTAAATAAATAAAATATTCTTTTTCTAAATGCATGAAATGTTCACAAGTGGATTGTATGATCTGTATGCATATGCTACAGGTAATTGCCAGGTTTTTTTCTGCCCCTTACCATTAGTTTTACCATTATTTGGAGGGTATTAAAAACTGTACTCAGGCTGAAATGCTGTATAAATAGTTTCAAGCCATCTTGTGTCTCTGACCTAAAAGAAATAATCACTGGCAAATAAAACAACAAAATGAAATTTGAAAAAAATATGTCCTTAGGGGCTCGTGGGTGGCTCAGTTTGTTAAGCATCCTACTCTTGATCTCAGCTCAGGTCTTGATCTCAGAATCATGAGTTCATGCCCCACATCGAAATAAAGGTTCTTAAACATTTATAAAGTTTGTAATTCTCTCTCTTATAATCAAAACTACCACAAGACAATTTTCTACATCTTATATTCAGAAGTATGACTAGTCAAGTAATGCCCTTTGCAAATGATAATGATTATTATATTAATTACTATTACACATTCCTTTATAAAAAGTTACAAAAGTCATTATCCACTCTCACCCTCACAGCAGTCAGTGAAGGTATACTTGTTCCTATTTTATAGAAAAGACAAATAAGCCACAAGAAGTTTAACAACCTAGTCAAACCTACAATATTGTGGTGACATTGAATAATGGAGTGAATGGCATTTTAAAATGTGTGGGTTCATTTTAGATCTCTGGTACTTTCAAAATAACCATGGTTTATTTAATTTTCTGGGATTGAGAGGTAGAACATAATTATGAATTAATACAGGTGATGGTTCTGAAAATATAGGTGTAGAGGCAGTGGAGATAAATATTGAGAGAAGAGGGGAACGATGACTCAGGAAAGGCTGGCCTGAGGACGGCTGTTGATACAGAGACAAAAGTTGAGTGGGAGACAGCTGTGAGCTCTGGTGGGGGTTGAGGAAGAGAAGGAGAGAAAGAAATGTTCCTCACAGAGCATAGGAAAATATTAGAGCTTTTGAAGGAATTGAAAGAACACCTGTATAAGCACATGGAAAAAAAAATGTAGAAGTTGAGGATGAGTGGTGGGTAGGACACATCATGTAAGGATTATTCATTATCCTCCAAAGCATAGAAAGTCCTGAAGAATCTTAAAGGGGTTTAGAGTCTGTTGGTGGGGGAGGATGATATGGTCACATTTGCCACTTAAAATGGAACGCTGGGTACAAAGAGGTGGGTAGATTGAGTGGGAACAAGATTACCAGAAAGTGACTTGGGCTAGAAAGTGTGGACCATGGGGAGAAAATAGAAGACACAGTCAAAAGACATCAGGAGAATAAATTGGATTTAGAGATTAAGTGTGGGTGGTAAGCAAGGGGAAATGGTATTTAAATGTGTGGCTCTTAGAATGTTTTTGTTTGTTTCTTTAAGCTATTAATGCATATAAAAAAGAACTCTGTGGTGCTATGATTTATGTGTCGTTCACGGCTTTCTCTTTGGAGATGAGAAAAGATGCAATGGCAGGCTTTCTTCCTCTAAAGCAGGAGATGATTCATCATTGTATTCCAGGAAGCCACCAGGCTCAGAACGCTGGCAGACTTGAATCTTATTTATGATAGCAAATCTTGCTTTTCTGAACACTGATAAACATAATCAAAATTTTAAGAAATTCTGCCCTCATGAGTAAGAATAGTAAATAACTAATGTTATTGAGGTTACTCTGCCTGTTAAAGATGTTTATTCTTAACTCCTTCAATTAGAAGCAAATGAATTTTTTTTTCTTCCTTCAAACACTTTTTCTTTCTTTGTTAAGTCTTGTTTCTTTCATTTCATAGTTAGATTCTATAAGTTTGACTAAAAACAAACATACAAAGCAGGTGAATAATATTCTAGGCATTGACTGAAAAAAAAATACTCCTAAAGCTGAAAAGAGTGGATTGCCTCTAGATCCACAGAAACATAGCATACAGGTTTTTTAAATCTAATAATATTACTATATCTTGATGTTGACTGTTCTGTCAATATTTCCTGAGGCATGATGGACCTTCTCAAACTTTAGATTCAAGTCTTCTTTTATTTCTAAAAATGTTATTAAAGTGCACTTTATTTTTTTCCCAATATTTTAGTTATCTTCTTCTGGTATTGAATATTTTTTTTTGGGGGGGGGGGTCTGGATTCCTCACCTACCAATAGCTCTCTAATCTTAAAAAAAACACTCCTTTTTGTTTTGCTTTGTTTGGTTGCATTTAATTTTGCGTCGGTTTTAATCCATTCTTCTATATTTTCATCAATATCTATTCTCCCAGATGTGGCTTCAGTTTTGTCTTTATTTTTGTGATTTTATTTTTCTGCTTTTCTCTTGAGCTCTGCCAACTCATGTTTTATCTCTGGTTTTATCATGTCTTCTCTGATTTATTAAATCTCTACTTTATATTCTTGTTTTATACAGGTTATTGTTCAATTGGGCTTAAAAATATAAAACAACATATTTTGACATAATCTTTAAACTGCCTCATGAGAAAAACTTTCTGGCATTTGTTCTTCGCCTGGTATTTTTTTTTTATTATTAATGGTACCCCATCATTTTTCTAGTTGTATTTTTATATGGATAACGTATTGGTTCCCTTTTTTTATTACTATGGTAGGAATTCAGGACTTTCTAGAATTCAGGACTAGAGCTAAATAGAAGTTATGCATGTGTATTGGGGGCAGTGGAATTGATGGCAGGGGTTGATGATGCTGTGTTCCACCCCCGCAGAATTTTTTAAAATAATAGGATTGTGCATATGGGGGTGCTGTTTTAGACTTTACTTTTCTCCAGTCAACTGAGAACTGAAATAGGCACTGCAGGGTAGTTCACAAGCTGATGACACAAAATTTTTCCTTACTGTGTCTTACCAGTAGAATGCTTTTTGAAAATATGACTCGTCTCTCTGTTTTTTTTCTTCTCTTCCTTTTGGAATCAAACAAGATTTAGAAAAGCTTTATTTCTCTGTCAGCTCCTGTTTCCCAGTTCCATTGTTAAAAAGTAATGATTATTGGTTTTGACCTCAGAATGTGCCCTTCATCTTGGAGAAGGATGCTTGGCGGCATTTTCTGAGCTCTGCAGGTGTGACTGTCCTCTTACCCCACTGTACTTACATTGCTTTACAGTTCAAGGTTATGTCTTCTTGTTTTGTTTAAGGTGGAGTTTGAGCTTCTATTTTTCATTATCCTTATTATTTTACATGCTTTAAAATGGTAGCTGGGGAAGCCTTACATGTACACCACCACTTTAAAACCAAAAATATAATTAAAAATTTTTAGCATGAAAAATGGTAAATTATGGTTTTAATTTATTCAGTTTGAAATTATCAGTCTCAGCCTGTCACTTGCTTCTTAATTGTTTGAGTGTTTTTGACACATAGCAGTTCAATCGTTTTGTGTAAATTGATATTTTTCTTTGTGATTTTTTCACTGCTCTATGATTAGAAAATCGTTCCCTATTCTAAGATCTGTTAATTTTCACATTTTTATTCTATTTTATTGTAGTTTTCTCTTTTGTATTTAACGTTTTATTCTCTTTGAATTTATTTTAGTGTTTAATGTGAGATGAGACTCAGTTGAGAGTTCCCCAAGTAGTAATTTTTCCAAAATCATTCACTGAAAATCTTTTCCTTTCCCAGTGATTTGTGATGTTTTTTATGGTAAGTGTTTTCTAACATAGTCTATTCCTCACATAGCGAGGCTCACACTAGATGGTTTATTTCTCTAGATGACGATCAGTATTATCTCCAGCAATCTTCCTGTCCACCCAGCTCCTGGCTGACTTGCAAGCTTAATGAATAGAATCTGTCCACCTCTGGCACCCAGCAGATCCTTGGACTTTGAAGTCTGGTGTATTCAATTTAATGTCTCTCCTCTTCCAACTTTTGGACTTTTACATCATTCCATAAAGCCAATAATGGTATCTATTTGCTCCTTGTTTAAATGTATCTGAAGCACAGCATCCTCCAGCATGTATGCTCTTCTCTAAACTACCTGCACTTCCTTTAAGTGACTTGGCTTTCCAGAGGGCAATACATCAGCATCTTAGTGAATTCCATACTAGGAGTCAACCAAAGTCTACAGATGAATTGGGAGAGTGAGAGAAGCTACTAATGGGATGGGAGTGGAATTAGAGGAGAAAAAGGATAGATTCTTAGTGGTGAATTCTTACATATCAAGAATGGGCTGGAAACAGGCATGAACCAGCCAGTCTTCACACTTCAGAGTGCCTACATTTTAGGAGTTACATTTCTGCAGCAATCTCAATTTATTGCCAATTATAAGCACTGTGGTTGTTGTGCATCTGCCCCTGGAATATGGGAAATCATCTTTTTTCATCAGTCTTCATTCTTGTTTCTGGAATTTAGTCATTTTCTGTCTCTCAAGGACTAGAATTTAGAGATGAATGAATCTATCATCATAGAAACTTAAAATCACAAGGAATGGATTTATATAATCCTAGTATTTGCAAAGTCTTAGGGAAATTAAATATTTCTTATATAATTAGGTATGTATGAGGGTTTACTCATCAGTTTGGTATTGCAAGTACTCATTAACATTCTCTGTAATTTGAACAATGAAGTGAACATCTATGAAAATTCAATTTGTGGCTAATTTATACTCGGGTAAGGAGTTTTGTTAATTTGGATATTCATAGCTCCTGACTCCAAACCAACACTCAGAATCTTCATTTTATTTTTTGTGTTTATTATTATGAAAATCAAGTGTTTAATTTCCTAAGAGGGTAAGAAATAATCTCAAAGACTTAGGAAAATAAAAAATGTCAAAATACACACCTTTCAGAAAGATGTTGTGTCAGCAAATAAAAGTTCTTGGAATGTTTTTGTATGTTATCTTTTTGGTAAGCTGACAAACCAGAATGGAAATAATGAAACAGCATAATCATTTCCATGACTTCTCAGAGAATGAGCCAAACCATCCTCAACTGCTCACAGAGGAACTCAAATCATAAGCTCCGAGAAGAATTTTGGAATATTACAGATAAGACAAAACTTTGAATTAAGAAAGAAGGCAATGCTGAGATCTTTTAGACTAAGTTAAATAACTTA
This sequence comes from Canis lupus familiaris, assembly GCF_011100685.1. Lineage (NCBI taxonomy): Eukaryota > Metazoa > Chordata > Mammalia > Carnivora > Canidae > Canis > Canis lupus. Next base: position 10,746,718 of record NC_049239.1, on the reverse strand, counting down.
GTCTAGATAAATGCATATATAATTCTAGGAGACTCAGGAGAACAAAGAAAAGAAACACAAGGAATAGATTGATTGAAAAACTTCAGACACTTGCATGTAATAGGTTAAATGAATCTCAATTTCTCAATAACACAATGAAATGCCACTAGGATGTTTATGATAAAAAACAAAAGGAGAATCACAAGTGTTAGAAAAGATGTGGAGAAATTGGAACCCTTATACATTGTTGCTGAGAGCGTAAAATGGTGTAGATGCTGTAGAAACAGCAGCTTTTTTCTGCTGTGGCAGCTCCTCCTAAGTTAAACATATAATTACCATATGGTCTTATAATTATACTCCTAAGTACATTTCCAAGAGATGTAAGAATTAATAAAAACTTGTACACAAGTATCTAGAGCAACATTATGCATGATAGCCAAAAAAGTGGAAATGACCCAGACACCCATCAACTGATAATCCACACCATGGAATAGTATTCAGCCTTAAGAAGAAATGAAGTACTGACTCATACTACAACATGGATAAGCTTTGGCAACACTGTGCCATGTTAGGGAAGCCAGGCCCAAAAGGTCTCCTAGGGAATGATTCCATTTATACAAGGTGTCTACAACAGGTGAATCCATAGAGACAGAAAGACAGACTACCAGTTTTTTTTAGGCTAAGGGAATGAGAAGACAAAGGAGAATGCTTCAAGAATTTCTTTTTTTGAGTTACTGAAATGTTCTAAAGCTTCCTGTGGTGGTTGTACAACTCTGTGAATATACTAAAAACCACTGACACTTGAATTTGACACTCAAAAATGGTGAGTTTTATGACATGTGAATTACATTTCAAATTAGAAAAAAAAAAAAAAGAAGAAGAAAGTACTCAACTTTCCACCAAAATATATAAGGGAATTGAAAACATAAAAATTTATGGAATCCCCTACTAAAACTAATAGTCACCTATTTATTTTCCAAATCTAAGGGGAATTTGTACTAATTTCAAGATAGGTAAGATCTGAACAAAAAGGCAGCTGCTGGTCTAACAATACTCTAGAGCCAGAAACAGAAAGTAGAAAGTTGTCCCATTCTAGCTGCACAAAATAGAACGGTGGTTCTCAGGCTTTTGGATTTTAAGACTTCATCACAACCTTAAGAGTTACTGAGAGCTACAAAAAGCTTTCATTTATGTGGGTGATATCTATAGATATTCATCAAATTAAAAATGTAGATTGAGGAAATTTTGAAAAAAACCAATGCATTTAGTTTTTTTATTAATGCATTTTAAATAATAAAATTAGATGTTAACATAAATATTTTTATTAGAAAAACTATTTTTCAACTAAAATAATTTAGAAGGGTGGTGATATTATTTTACATTTTGATCATTTTCTTTAACAAAAATTTCATAGAAGACAGTTTGAGTCATATTTATTTCTATATTTGTTCCATGGTGATATGTTCCTTTGGTTGAGACTTATGAAGAAATCGAGTGTCACACAGATAACATGATAGGTAAAGAAAGGAGTATTTTAGTTGCCTTTTAGGACAATTGTGGGTTTTTCTTTGATATGCCAATATCTAACAAGTAGCAGTTTCATAAAGCTTCATTGCAATGTAGAACCAAAAACCATACTAACAACACTTTTGTACTCCTTAACACTAAAGTACATTGGTCTGTCTTGTACTTTGAAAGAATCATTTACCAATGCATAATTTTGCAGCATCATACATCGGTCATTTGGAAAATATTGATTCAGTGTGTTAGGCAGCTTTTCCAAATGTTGGCATATTTCACTGCACAATATAAAAAAAATCATGTTTGTTAATATCACCACTTATTTAACCAGAAACTAAGTATTGGACAGTTCTCAAACTTTTGGTGGCAGATATAAGTTTTCTTAAATTATAATCTTTAGTGATTGAATTTTGTCATTGGAAACAAATATCTTCAGTTGTTTTCTTGGAAGCGATAGACTCATTTCATTCATTTCCCTTCAAGATGTCTATTTGCCAAATACCTAACGCTGTAAAACCATACTTTGTCTGTTGTCAGTTTTTCAGGTATACAACTTAAATAATCACACGAGTGGTTTTCCTTGAAACAATCATTATATTTTGGTATGCAGCCAAGGTGCTTCATGTGTATTTAAAGAAAAAATGTGTTCCAGGATTACAATTTAATCATAGTAATATTTTTTGCTACTCCATCAAGGACATTTTTAAGTAAAACTAGAATTTTTAAAAAAAAAATTATTGTGAGTTCATGGATACTACAACTGTAGTTTGGTGCCATTGTTATGATTTATGCCAAGACACCAGCAATTTTGTCCACCATTGCTCTTGCATCATGAGCATAAATGTCAACGCAGTGAAAAGGCAAATACTGTCTAACGTTATCACGAATTATTTAACATTGCAACATTACAGCATTACTATGAAAATAAATTTGACCCTGCACATACCCCTAAAGAGTCTCAGGGACCCCAGGGATTTGCAGACCATGCTTTGAGAACCGCTGGACGAAAGAACTTGAAAGGTGTCCCTTTTCTCATGGCATATAGCATTTTGAGGCAGTTTGAACATGAATCAAACTGTGAACCTTTCCTCCACTCTTTTTCCCCTTCTGTACACAGTTAGAATTTATTATTGCCAAAAGTAATGGCATAGAAGGTAGAGGGTAAAAGGCAACTGCCTGTTCTATCCTGGGATTGGAAGTTTGCCCACGAAAGCACTGAGGGGCGGCAGATACAAGCAGAACCCCAGAAATACTGTATGCTAGTGACTGCACTTTCTCATGTATGGGTATCATAGTGGCAGACAGGCAGAGGGAGCAGAAGATCCAGTATCAGTCATCCTACATAAAGCTGGAATAGATAAACTTTCATGTGATGATGGTCATGGGAGAGAAACAACCAGAGTAGAGACAAAGAAGAAAAGTTATAAGACACTGCAAACGAGCCAAGAGTCCTATATAAGCAAATTCCTGGTTACTGGAATCTTGAGCAAGAGATTCGGCGATTCCCTGATGTAGCCTTTGAAAATGGGTCCAATGTCTCCTTTTGGCTTAGTAAATACTAATCTGGATAACTTTCTTGTGAGATACAGATAAATAGGAAAAAAAAGAATAATATTGGACTTATAAAAAGATGCTACAGAACAGGACATTATTATGAGCACCCAATAAAAGCAAGCTTCTAAATGTGATTTGTGGTAAGAATTGGAAGAAGGCTTTAGAAAATCCATTAGCATTAGCTGATTTTGTTGACAAAATTAACAAAATTAGAGGATCAATATAAAGGGTTTCCACTGGCAAATTAAGTCAATGTATAGGGAGAGACTCACAAAATGCTTAAAAAAAGGAACCAGGGCCAGAGGAGCTTAAAATCGTGAGAGACAATGGTTTATAAAGGACAGAGAATGGACAATGATCTAAGATTTCCTGAAGACTAGATGAAAAGAATTTCAAACAAAGCAATGGTTATGACAGTAATGAAGGAAAACTTGAAACTGAGTGGTGGAGAAATGCCTGGAAAATGAAGATTGAGAGGATTTTCTTTTCTAAGAAAATCAATGAAGAGACCCACTCCAGAGATACCTTGGCCTTTTTTTTTTTTTTTTTGATAACAAAAAGAAACAACTTTATAAGCATGTGGCAACTAACAAAAATAATGTTATTTACAAAGGAACAAAAACCGGGTGAATCTCAAACATTCTCATTTAGAAGCAAATTTCAGTGGACATTTGAATAATCTCCATAGAGTTTTGAGTAGTGATAGAAGAAATTCAATCAAGATATCGTCAGTGTGTGAAGACTACGGAAAGACGTTGTTAGGTAAACAAGGACTTGGATGATATACCACTCGCACAATCTGCTTTTAGAAATTAGTAAAGGGCAAACGAAAGATGAATGATTTTGAAAGCCAATGAATAAAGACTGGACTAAATATTGTATATTTAATAGTTAAGAAATTGAATACAAAGACAAAACAATATTGAAAGAAAAGATTGCAGAATATAAAACACTTTTATAATAATAGTAAGTTTGGTGTAAAATGCTAAGTTAAGACTTGAGGAGTGGTTGTATACAGCTATATGAATCCATTCTTTTTTTTTTAATCTTATAGAGAGGTGGTGCTTTTTTGATATCATTGTATTCTCAACTATGATAGTTAAAAAACTAAAACCTAAAATATGTACTTTTAAATAGTAGTAACCACTTAGAGAACTAAAAGCTAAGCTGTCAAACTTTTAAATTTCTAGCAAAGTTCAATTTAAACACACAAAAATGGAACGAAAATGGAGAAGACAAAAAAGGAGGCAGAGTGAGAAAAAATAAAATGGAAAAATAACTAAATATGATAAAAACAATAAAAAATAATAAAGCTATAAATAATTGAAAACAAATGCTGTAGTAACTAAAATAAGACCACATATATCAATTATGACAATGAACATAAATGTCTTAAATTTCTCCGTAAGATACAAACTGCAAGTTTGCATTAAAGAATCCAGATATCTTAGTAACAGGAAGCACAACTAAAACAAAATATTGTAAAAATGATAAAAGCAAAGAAAGAGCAAATGCTTATTGGTAAAATTTAAACAAACAAAAAGCAGAATTCAAGACAAGAAATACTAAGGGATAAAAAAAGAATCAATTGAGGACTCCATAGGTTTGTTTGTTTTAGCATTAAAAATATCTTAGGCTAAATTTTATGATTCTTTTGGATATTAGACCATGCAATAACATATAAAAGCAAAACACGGGAAATTTTTATACAACTCAGTCACTCCAGAAACTTCTAATCTGGCCAATACTCAATACTGTAGGAATAATGCCCACGTCTTATTTTAAATCATATCATCTCACAAATTTCTTGAAGTGCTTAAAGATTAAATGGCATATTATGATATTGTATAGATTTAAGTGTTATTTATTTATATTTTTAATTTTTTAAATTTAAATTCAATTTTCCAACATATAGTATAACACCCAGGGCTCAATCCATCAAGTGCCCTCCTCAGTGCCCGTCACCCATTTACCCCATCCCCCCGCCCACCCCCCTTCTGCAACCCTTTGTTTGTTTCCCAAGGTTAGGAGTCTCTCATGGCTTGTGTCCCTCTCTAATTTTTTCCACTCAGTTCCCCTCCTTTCCTTATGGTCCCTTTCACTATTTCTTATATTCCACTTATGAGTGAAACCATATGATGATTGTCCTTCTCCAATTGACTTATTCCCTCCAGTTCCATCCATGTTAGAGCAATGGTAGATATTTATCTTTTCTGATGGCTGAGTAATATTCCATTGTGTGTATATAGGCCACATCTTCTTTATCCATTCATCTGTCGAAGGACATCATGGCTCCTTCGACAGTTTGACTATTGTGGACATTGCTGCTATATGCTAATGTGGACAACATTACAGTGGAGATGTCCCTGCGTTTCACTATATCAGTATCTTTGGGGTAAGTACCCAGTAGTGCAATTGCTGGGTCGTAGGGTAGCTCTATTTTTAACTACTTGAGGAACCTCCACACTGTTTTTCAGACTGGCTGTACCAGTTCACATTCCCACCAACAGTGCAAGAGTGTTCCCCTTTCTCCACATCCTCTCCAACATTTGTTGTTTCCTGTCTTTATTTTAGCCATTCTCACTGGTGTGAGGTGGGATCTCATGGTAGTTTTGATTTGTATTTCCATAGGTTTTCTATAGAGGAGCAGTAACCAGGGACCCCTGGGTGACTCAGTGGTTGAGCATCTGCCTTTGGCTCAGGTCATGATTCCAGGGTCCTGAGATCGAGTCCCATATCAGGCTCCCCCCAGAGAGCCTGCTTCTCCCTCTGCCTATGTTGCTGCCTCTCTCTTTGTGTCTCTCATGAGTAAATAAATAAAAATCTTTAATAATAATAATAATAAGAGCAGTAACCATATACATAACTTCATTATGAACAAGAAAGTTGATTTTATTCAAAACAGGAACAAAACAAAATATTTGGAAAATTTTACAGGAAAATGTATGTAATAATATGAAAAAAACCCCAACATGTGACTGATAATAAAAGAAAGTTTAAACAAATAAAAAAGGATTATTTATTGATGGTGACACCAAATATTATAACGATGACATTTGTTTCTCTTTTTGTAATTTTAGAATTTGACAAAAATGATTCTACATTTCATCTAGAAAATAAACAGCTGAGGATATGTATGAAATTTTTAAAAAAGAGAATACAGAGAATTTTTGCTCTAATATACGTATTATATAACATATAGTACACATATAACTATATATAAATATACATTAATATAATTTCTAAAATGTCTATATTATATTTGGCATATATTTATAGTATAATATATACCTATGGCATTTTAGGTGGTCACACATATCTATCAGACAAAAACAGACCTGAGATTCCATTAGAACATTCCACTAGATTCTATTAGAACTTGGCTTTTCATGAAAAACACCTAACTCTGGGAAATGAACAAGGGGTAGTGGAAAGGGAGGTGGGTGGGGAGTTGGGGTGACTGGGTGCTGGGCACTGAGGGGGGCACTTGGCGAGATGAGCACTGGGTGTTATGCTAAATGTTGGCAAATTGAACTCCAATAATAAAAAAAAAGAACTTGTTTTTTTGATGAAAAGAAAAAAAAAGCATAATATGCAAATAGATTATTCAATTAGTTGTGCTCTAAAAATTGACGATTTGGGAAACTGCAACATTTTCAAGTCCTACCATATTCCCACATGAATTCTAGACAGATTTTAGAATTACACTGAAACTAAAGACCATAGGAAATAAGGAATATTGGTGAAATTTATGCCTTCTCATGGATGATTTCTCATCATGAAAGCAATAGAATAAGGCATAAAGGGGAAAATTGATAAATATGCTTGGATAAGAATTCTTTAAATTTTTCTTAAAAAATCAAGATCAAAAATTACATAGAAATAACCAATTCTAGGAAAAATATTTGTAATTCTTACAGCTTGGGATCAAAAAGACTGCCAAATTACATGTTATTTAACTTCATTCATCTCAATTTCATCATCAGTGAAACAGAGGTAATAACACTCTTGTTTGATGAGAGGGCTAGAAATAAAGTATATACTTGCAGCAAATAAGTATCAGCCATTCTTTCTTGTACTTCTATATATCTATAGAAAAGTTTAATGAGGAAAATACTTAGACTCCCAACAGAAAGACAGGCAAAGGATGTGAGTAATTTATGAAAGAAGAAACTTAATTAGCTAATAAACTTGAAAAATTTAACCTTGCTAATGAGATGCAAATTAAAACATTAATAAAATGCCAGTTTCCATCTAATAAATTAGAAAAAATTTTAAAAATATATATATAATATGAAAGAGAGGCTTCCACATACACTGGGAACATAAATTTTCCACCAACTGACCTTGAAAGCAATTTGGCAATGGTCCATACTCTTTTACCTGTAATTTCACTACTGAGAATATATTTAAAACTGTCAAAATTTTATTTTTGTGTGAATAATTGGACACATCTTAAATCAAGGGACTCTAGGGTTTTGTGATAACTCAGCTTTATTGATGAAAATAACATTTGCCATGTACTCGTAATGTATGTAAGTTTATATTTATTGTTTTTTATACCATTCATTTTTACCACTAAAAAACATACCCAAAATAGAATTGAAAAACTTGAAATAAAAAATAGAAATTCTAATACTTTCTTCCTGGGGCTCATCCTACTGCATTGTCTTGCACATCTCCCAGTTTGCATGGACCCCATTTCAAAGACCATAGCCCAGAATGTTCTGCAGTTAGAAAAGAACTAAATTAATAATGGCACATCCATCAAAGTAAATATAATTTAGCTATTTGAGATCACAATTTTGGATAATATTGAATTTTGAGAACATGGTACTATATAATAATAATGTCTGTGAGGGTGAATATAGTCCCCAGCTGGCTCATTGTTTGTTAGCTGTTGCACATGTTAGGCCTTCAATAAATATTTACTGACTGAAAAAGTGAATTATAAAAGCAGGACCCTAACCTGTATTTGCAATATGGATCTAAAAGCATGAACAAAGATAGCAAAAATTGTATACAGACATACTATATATGTGTGTGCATAGACATACATATAGAATTTTCAAAAATTTCTACAATGCGTTATGTAATTGTAAACCAAAATTCAAGGTAGATATGAATGAAAACAGAACTCAAAATGAGAGACAATTTTCAAAAGATAAAAGATAAAATCTGAAATATCGAGAATTGCAATAAATAGTTCAAGACCTCAAACTGTATGACTCAGAGGATCGAATAAGACAAATTTATAGGAGGTTTTCTCTTATGTAAAAGTTATTATGAATTTGGGTAGCGATATGGCATATTTCCCTCCAAAATGTTCGGAATACTTGATGACTCTTTCCCTCTGGGTCCTTAAATACACTCCAAAGGTGGGAGTTTGCACATACAAATGTTTGGAAGAATTTCCTGAGGAATTTGTTAAAAAAGTATAGATTGCTGAGGTCTGCCTTCTGCACTTCTGATGGGGCAGGTTTGACGAAGAGTCCAGGAACCTAACCCCTTGACCCGCCCCAAGGGGGTCTGGTCCCCAGGACCTGACACTCAACATTTGGAGGTTGTGGACAGTGGGACCAAGCACTCATCCTGAGTCACACAGAACCTCAGCAATATGACCCACCCAGAATGGATGGCATACACTGAAGAGGAGGCTGGAAAAGCACTAGCTTCTCGCAAGTGCCACCGTGGAACCCGAAGCTGTAAGAGGACTCAAAAGCAGAAGTCTCCAAACTGAAATCCCTGCAGGCTTTTAACAGTTGAAAAGGGTGCTTTTTTATCATGTAGGAGTAGGTCAGAGAACGCAAATGACCCGTGTGTTAGAAGAACTGGCTTCAAGACGTAGAATGGAGAGGTCCCCTTCAAAAACCACACCCAGGCTGTGTGAGGAGCATTAATGCCCGTGGAGTCCTGTAGGTGACCGTCTTTTTCCGTGGATAGTCCTTAAGCCCCACTGGGACATGACAAATATGATTTTAGCTGAAAGAATTACTCAGAGAAGTTAGTGACTTTTTTTTTTCTTTTTTTTTAAGGTTTTATTTATTTATGAGAGAGAGAGAGAGAGAGAGAGAGAGCATGAGCCGGGGGAGGGGCAGAGGGAGAGGGAGAAGCAGGCTCCCTGCTGAGGGATTCTGGATTCCCAGGATTCTGGGATCATGACCCAAGCCAAAGGCAGATGCTTAACCATGAGCCATCCAGGTGCCCCTAAAGTGACTTTTCTAAGACTGCATTGGGGTCTATCTAGGAACAGACTCCGTGATGTTGAGGACACCCGGCCTTCCTCACCTGGCTGCACCTGCCCAGGGGCATTTTGTTAATAGTCCCATTAGGCCTGACAGGTGAGCAAGGAAACAGCCAGTGCAGGTTGTAGAAAAGCAAGCAAAGCTGAGAGATGGTTAATTTGGTTAATTTTTCAAAAGAAATGAAGTTGATATAAAGGCTGTTGTGATAACAATAGTGAGAAAAAAATGTGGCTTACATTTGGGTTTTTGTAAGAATGGAGTTGCTGAGTTTTTTTCTGGTTCTATAGAAATAACATCCTTTTATACAGTGTAATAAGCCTTCTGCAGTCCTTCATTTTAATTAAAAGTTTGTCAGGAAAAAGGGCCACAAGGAAACTTTTGGAGGAGATGGATGGGTTTATTGCCTGTATTGTGGTGATGGTTCATATGTTCATACTCACAGATTGTGTACACTGAACATGTAAAGTTTTAAAAATATCAACGATAGCTCCAGGAAACTGTTTAATGGTTTGTTTTATCTAGTACGCAGACCATAGGGCCCTTCCTCCATGCTTCTCTCCTGTCTCCCCCACAGAGCAGTCTTTGAAAGGTGAGCCTCATTCTGTCCCATCTTGCTCAAAATCCTCAAATGGTTTCTCCTCATGCCTGGAATCAAACCCCAAGTCTCCACAGTGGCCCAGAAGACCCACCTGATCTTGCCCTTGGTTACTTCTCTGGCACCCACTTCTTTGGTCTCACCTCCAACCATGCCCTCCCCACCTCCCTTCAGCCACTTTGACCTCCTGGCCCCTGGAGGCTACTAGCAGGCTCCAGGACCAGGGCCCCTTGCTCAACATCCCCTTATCCCACAGCCTCCCCTCACTTGTGGCAGCCCAGCCCACTCATCATCCTTTATCGGTAAGATCTCCTGATCACACTGTGTAACACGCCCACATTACACACCCAAACTCCTCCGCACCCTTGACCCTACTTTATCTCTGCTCATAGCACTCTCCACTACCCAGCATCATGATATCTCCTCAACTGTATGTTTGGCTAGTGTCCGTCTCCCAGTGTCTTTTCTTTTTCTTTTTTTTTTAATTTTTATTTATTTATGATAGTCACACACACACAGAGAGAGAGAGAGAGAGAAAGAGAGAGAGGCAGAGACATAGGCAGAGGGAGAAGCAGGCTCCATGCACCGGGAGCCCGACGTGGGATTCGATCCCGGGTCTCCAGGATCGCGCCCTGGGCCAAAGGCAGGCGCCAAACCACTGCGCCACCCAGGGATCCCTCCCAGTGTCTTTTCAGTTGCACGAGGGCCTGCATTTGATCTGCCTCGTTCAGTGATGTGTTCCCAATCCCCTTGAGGAGTGGGTGTCATGGCATGCAGTATTCACTCAATACATATTTGTTGAATAAATGAATAAATAGCATTTAAAAAGATGCCTGATATCAAAGTTAAATGGGGAGAAAAAAATCTCCAATAATCCTCATGCAACAGCAAATCAAACTGTTTCCCACTGGACTAAAAAAAAAATATTCGATTTTTGAAAACTGGTTGTAATTGACTCTTTTTTTTTTTATCAAAAATAACTTGGGAATAAGTTTCCTGGTTTATTTCAGCACTAATCTGAGTGTACTTTTCTGCTTGTTTTTAACCAAAAAGATGATTTCTTGCTGACTATTTTGTAACAGAGTACTCTGCAGGTTTGATTAGAGGTTTGTTTGACATCCTAAGGAATGAGTGCCCACAAGTGCTCTCCTCGAGATCGGAAAGCCAAGGGCAAACCTTGCAGGCAGAGCCCAGATCCTGCCCATAGAGAAAAGAAGAGCCACGGGTCCCATAGCTGAAGTCAGTGAGAAAGTAAGAGAACCCAGCAACAATCCATTTCTCATTTGTTTTATGCAGGAAACAGAGAACTTTTCAAGCCAAAGGTATGGGTGTGAAGAGAAGGAGTGTGGAAGTCCAGTGCAACAGAATGAAAGGATTGTGTAATGAGGCTACATTCCAGCCATGGACCAGTGGGCCTACTTGGGGCCCTGGTACATGACCATCATTGGAGTGGACCCACTTACCAATCAGAGTTGGGATAATTCAGCCAGCATTGAGTTGAAATGGTCTATTTTCAATCTATGGAGAATTTGTCTAAGCAAATTAATGGTACAAGGGTAAGAATAGGGAAAAGTGAAGGCTTCCAAACCCACTGGAAAAAAACGATTGTTTATAAAGACTGTAGCCCATCTATTATATATATATATATATATAAAATAATTTATATAATTATAATTATATAATTATAATATATATAATTATATATATATTATATATAATATAATATAATTATTATATTTATAAATGTAAGTGTGCCTTACTGATTTGTTAAAATGGGTCTGTTTTCCTCTGACAACATATTACCCATTCTTGTTACCTACAGGCGCTAGATGATATCCGGGAAGCAATTCTTGAAAAACATTCAGTGACAAACAGTAGTAACTCAGATGCTCATCTGAGGCAGCCCCTCACTGTCAGTGATCCTGTGGTTTGTCTGTGTTGATACCTTGTTTTTTTTGTGTGAGTCATCCATTGCAGATTAGCTCTCTAAAATAAGGAATAAAGTCCAGAAAAGCCCAGTTAAGACTCCCTGAGTGGAGCAACGTGTTTGTTCATTAGCATCCGTAATGATGGTAAAACAGTGCTTCAAAGAAAGGATGTTGCGCTTGTGTGTGCACACACGTGGTCCACATGCTGAGTATACATACATTGGCATTTTACAGAAAGGGAACAGAAAGATGCCGAGAGAATGTTCTGTCTGTGAAAGAATGTATACTGGTCTCATAGAAGATGCTGACTACCGTTACTCTCTCCTTTACTGGTGTCTCCTAGATGGTGGAATTTTTGATGGTAGCAAATGTTTCTTGATCCTTACCATTCCCCATAGTCCCTAGCACAACACTTCGTACATGATGAACTGTCAATAAAATATTTCCTGAACTGCATCAGTTTTGCCTTAGTAGACCCTGATTCAGAACCATCCCCCCAATCATGCAAACTAAAGAGGATGTAAATAAATATTAATGGAAGCTAGCCTTGTTTTAAAGTCACCCTCGATTACAAAGACTGGGGATTTAAAAAAATAATTTAGCTAAGACTCCTTTTTTATAGTTTGGGTTGGAAGCAAAATATTTTTAAACGTGGCTAAGAAGACAGCTGACTGTGGGGAGAACCCCTACAAACCAGCCTCCCAATTCACATAATTGTGAGAGCCCAAATCCCCAGGAATGAGAACATTTAGCTAATCTTTCCAATCACATTCTCCCTACCTCCCCACCCCCCATCTTCTTGGAATTATGTTATCTCTGCTCGTTTTAAAAGCTCAGAAGCCTTTTGAATTGGAGCGGCATTCAAAGGACAGTCAAGGGTCACCCTTGGAATATTAAAGCGAGTGGATTACAGGAGAGGGAGGGAATGGGAGCAGCTGGGTGAGGCGGAGCCCCGTGCAGACCCAGGGCAGAAAATGGGAGGAAACTCCTGAAGAACTGGTGTTGGTCCAGAGAGCTGCCGGGACTGCTCCGGAGGATGGGAGGTGGTATGTAGCGTGGCAACCCACATTATTAGTGTCCGGCTTTTGCTGCTGCTGCAGTCTCAGGGTAAAGAAAAGCAAAACACATATTAGCGAAATCAATTAAGCAATGGCCTTTTGAACAGAAATAGAATGGTTCCTTTAGAGACCACGGATACAGGAACCTTGAAAAATTAAAAGCCAGGGACTGTTTTAATTCAGGGATCCAATTCTATAGGATTTACAGCCGGCCGACCGATATACTTCTTTCTGAAAATAACGCAAGGGCTTTATAAATTCCTTCTTCAAAGACGTAAGAGTCATTTAGTTTCCCCCCCCCCAAAAAAATCTGTTTTGGGACCTTTCTTCCATCATTTATAGGTATTGATTCTTGTTTTGGGTTTGTAAATAAAATCAATGAATATTTAGTGAGGGCTTATTATGTGCTAAGTGCTGCCCTAGTATTTGGAGTGGGAGGATGCAGGAGCAGGCCCCTCCTCAGCAGTAGTTACTAACTGATTTTGGGGGGGAGATAGGGAGGATGGGGAGATGAACTGTTTTGAAAATCTGATGAAAGCTAAGGGGCTTCTCCACAATAAAATCAGGCACACTCATCCTTTGTCAGGACAGTTGCTAGAGAGAGACCTGTGTATACATCTCTCATTATGGCTACGCAGCGAGCCCTATTCTAAGCGGGCCCTATTTGTGAATTATTTATTTACATGCAAACCTATCTCATGAGGTATGTATTATTACTCCCATTTCCTCTCAGGGAAACTGAGGTGCAGAGAGATGTGCTAGGTCCCGTACTCCAGGCTCCTCAGTGAGGAAGAGGTGACCTCAGGCCCAAGCACAGACTCTTGGTCCCATGCCCATGTTCCCAGCCTGGCTGGGCTGGCCTGGGGACTTGCAAGGTCCCAGTAAGGCTGACCACCACTGCCCACTGTGGGCCGATGGGAGGGCGTCTGTGCAAGGTAGACCAAGTGGCCAGTTGACATTTTTATCACCACCTGCCAGAAAATCATCCTAGTATGCTTGCAATCATTAGAAAAAATGTGGATGGCACATTCTGGGGCTGTGCAGTGCCTATCCACATGCCATGGCCAGAGGAAAGCTATACCCAGCTGAGTGTGGAGGGTCTGGCATGCTAAGCAGGAGTTTTGACCCAACTCTGATGGTACTGGGAGACGGTCAGGTTTCAAAGCTGGATTTTTAGGAATGTTAGTCTGTCAGCAGGGGGCAGAATGGATTTTTCTATTTATTTATGGAAATTTGAAACCATAGGGAACTGGATATTTCTTGAATAAAAAGTTTTCCTCCCCGACTGTATGTCCTTTGCCATTCGGGATGGAAGAACAGAATTAGATGTATCCACATTTTTAATGTATTATTCATTTAAATGAATATTTGCCTCTGAGAAAAATGATAGAATTAGGGCATTTGTAATAAAATCATATTTCTAATATGCTGTGAGGGTTTTCTGGTACTGCCCCCGAATGACATGAGGCCAATTGTGTAGCAACAGTGTTAGGCTCCCCTGGGTGAGGCGGAGATTCTCGCAGGCTGAACAAAGGGCGTGAACAGAGCTAGGAGGCCCAGGCTCTGGGTGGGCCGAGTCTTGGGCTCATGTGGGGACACCCCAAGCTCCGGTACTGAGGCCTTGCTTGAGAGAGGTTATCTCCCCTGCCAGTGGTAGCTTTTCTCCCGTTCAACCTTGGCCCTAGAGGGGGCAAAAAAACAAAAACAAAAACAAAAAAAAAACAACAAAAAAAACCACTCCAACCCTTTCTTTTTCCTTTTCAGTGTCAATATGATATTCTTCCATTTTGTCCTGTGGTAAAACAAAGTAACACAAGCACACAAAACCAACCTTACATTTCTGGAAGTGCAATACAGGTCAGTGTGCATGTGGGTACAATGCCCTACAGGTAAGATAGACAGGTGAGGCCTTACTTTGCATATTGTGCAATGTCAGACCCAATTAAGTGTATTTTGAAATATTAAAAATATCAACCAGAGACAATCTTTGCCTTTCCTTTCCTACCTGCCTTCCTTACAATAATTAATCAATAATCAATCAATCAATCAATCCAAATACATTTATTAAGAACCTATTTTCTATCAGACGCAATACCTAGATTTCTAAGACATGTTTACTTACAAAAAAAACTCAAGCATCTCAGCTTGAGGCAAAGGCTTAAGTATTTTGGAAAAGTCAGTGATTAACCAATGGAAAAACTGTCATGATTTTATTGCATCTGGGATGCATCACAGATAGGTAATATGGGCAGAACTGTAAGACCCTTTCTCCAAGGATATTGAAAACTCCACCTAAAATAGATGAGAGAAGCCAAATATGGTGATTAAAGGGTTGGAATGGGCACTTTGGTCCTCTTTGTCTCCCTCGGAGGTCCTGGAGGCTCATCCCTAAAAACCTTAGGGCTTCTCTATTAGGTGCTCAGTTTGAAAACCCCAAAACTAGAGTCAAGGTCTTTCCATTCTGTGAACTTACTATGTCATCCACTTTTGCAAAAGGTTGCAAATATTGAGATTATATATAGTAAGTACCTTCAGAAAGAAAGCATTTTTAGGACAGAGATGGTTGTTCTCTCTTCGTGCATTCAAGCCACTAAATGCAGGTTCACTTTAGTCTGAGTTGTGCTCTGATTAAATCCTGATACCTATTTGAAGCCATCAGATTATGAGGAATATATGGATAGAGGGTATGTGTATGCGATGTCAATACCACTGTATAACCCCATTACCAAAAGACCAGATCTAGATGAGCCTGAATTGAACTTTTATTGATGCTTTTTCACAAAGGCAGCAAAAATTGAATTGATGGTGCTATTAGGTTGTCAATAGCAGTGTCTCCCTTTTTTCCCAGATAAGTATACATGAAGCATCATCCACACAGTCATTATAACCTCTTGGGGCCAAAAGAACTATAGAGGTTCACGGTACTGATCTAGATGTGTGTCTGACGGCACGCTAGATGCTTTGTGGAAGTCCAGAACTCATAGACTCCCATTTGATTGATTGTTATATTGCCATTCCAACTTATAGGTTTATACCGGTGAGCTATTTTGTTTGTTTGCCTGTTTCTGTTTAGGTACAATTCCCTGTCTAAGGCTGTCATCTATAATTGGAGTCATCAATAAGTGTGTTGATAATTAATGCTGATCAACAAAAATATAAGCATAGTTAAGGGGATATGGCATGTGTGGTGGCACTAGGAGAGAAGTAGAGTCCCTAAGTGGTGATTGACTGGGGAGAAGGAAGTTGCTTACCTGACATTCAACAAAAAGACAAGAGACCCTTCGACTATGCCCATATGTGCATTTAAATGAAATGCCATCTTCTAACAGCAAGGCAAATCAGGTATTTTGTGGTCTTGTTTTCCCTTTCAACATGATTGTGGACATTCATGGTAACTAAATAACTCCCCAAAGAGAGTGTTGGGGATTGATGGCGCAGCAAGGAGTGTAATTTGCCCAGACCATCTTCTGAAGAGGGGACGCTATTTCACTCTGTAATGACCTGCCTGCCCCTAAGACAACATTCATCTAATTGTAGGTCAACATCCAGTATGGTGGGTTGTGTTGCAAATGGCCTAGAGTGCGTTTCTTACACACAGCTATTGGGTTCTTTCTAGTGGATAATGGTGGTCAGTAATGGTTAGAGATGGGTGAGGGCTTGCTACATTCCCAAAGCCTTGTCACTTGCTTATAATGGAAACAAGCTCTGAGGACAGATGTTGCCATACATACAGATATTTATTGAGCACACTTTTATTAGCAGATAATCCCCAAGTAGTTCGTTCACTCTATCTGAATGCTTGATGAAGTCATAATTCTGTCATTTTAGATGAACCTTGCACACCATGCATGGAAGTTCTATTAAGGCAGCTGTGGCAAGATTTTAGAAGCAAGATCTGTTTCTCTCACAGCATCAGGCAGCTAGAACTCTCCGACCCAAAGACTGGATGTGGGACAGCTTAGGCTTCTGGCACTTTATAAACCCTGAGGCAATAGGATTTGCTAGATTTTTAATATCCTCTGGTTCCACTCAAGGGAAGGGAATGTCTCTAAAATATTTTAACCAGTACATACAGTTTGAAAATGACTAACTAAATGAAAACCCATGTTGAGCCTCCGCTAAGGCTGGTCAATAAGTTCTTAATCTCACTCAAATTAATATAAATTATACTAATTAGCAAAATGCAAGGTGAAGGAGTGGTGGACGGTGAGGGAGTGGTGGACGATGAATGGAGGTAGCTGAGTAGTTGCCAGGACCCAAGCCTGAAGTAGGGCCTTTCTGAGAAGATGATTGTCCTGGAGCATGAACATTAATTGAGGCAGTTGACATAACCTAAGGTGGAGCTCAGGGGTCAGAAAACCTCTTCTGTCAGGAGGCAGAGAGTAAATATTTTCAGCTTTGCAGGCCACACAGCAAAATCAGGGCTGTGCCCCTTGAGGAAGGGACATGACCTTGGAGAGGCAGCTGCCTTTGGGGAAAGGGAAGTCCTGAGGGAGGACTCAGCTGCGAACCATGTCAGCCAACACTCGTGGGCTGGGAAATGAGTATGTTGATCAGGTAGGGGGTCCTGGAGGCATACCACAGTATCCACATGGCGGATACTTCTGTTCCAACTGAACCCACACTCAGTTGGATGCCTCAATGAGTGAAGTGGTGTGGTGGAAGGTGGTCTTTCTCTGTCATACCTCCCATCTTTGTAACCATATTCATGTGCATTAGCTGTGCATCACCCCACTCAAGTCTCACCGAATCCCCCTTGAGAAATAATAAAGCCGTGTTGGTATGGAAACCAAGATGCAGACAGAGTAAATCACTTGTGGTCATGCAGGTGTTTGGTGCTAAATCGGGGAATGTCCATGAGGTCTTCTGGTCTTCCATAGCCTCCTTAGTGCTTCACTCTCGAAACTCAGCCTTCCTTTTGAATTTTGAATGCCTTCCTGATTTGCACAGAATATCTAGCTTGTTTCTTTTGAGATAGTCAAATAAGACCTCAGCCATGCTAACTGTAAAGTGGAGAGGTGGGAGAAATAGATAACCACTGGGAATATTGGGTTGAGGAAGGAAATTCAGGTTGGTATCAACTTATTGCTGTGAAAATCTATTGTGAGATTGACAGGGGTATATTTGTGTAAGCTTTGTAATTAAGTTCAGTATGATGTAAATTTCTATCTATTGAGGATTTACTAAAAATGTGGATTTTTCTGCTTTTCTCAAAACAATTTTTGTTGGCAGTTTAGGAAGTGACATTTAAAATGAACTAAGCAGTGGGTGAATTTATGTTATTTTTAGTGTTTTGATTTTCATTCGTTTTCAGAATTTTCAACAATAAATAAGTATACTTACAATAGAAAAAATTATAAAAATATACTATGATCTTATTTCTAAAAGTCCAATAGAATGTCTTTTTAAAAATCATTAATAGAAGGAGGAAATGTTGAGTGGTAAAAAAAATAGAAATATCTTGTAACTTTTGAGGGAAACATTCTTCATTCAGTACATTAATATTATATGATAATGAGAACCAATTGACTTAATAATATTTGGTAATTGGCAAAAAAAAAAGATAAAAATTGTTTTACTTCATGACTAAGGTAACAAAATTCACCCTTGAAGTTTTCTTACCCAAACCCACTTAAGTCTAGCTTTATGCTAGTTAATTATGTGTGGTTTTGATTTTACCTCTTCTCAGTGGGGGAAATTAAATACAAAATATGGTGCTGTCTTTGTATTTTAAATTGGCTGTAGGTAATTTGCACCGACCTTTTTCCTAAATTGAAATGTGGCTATCTAAGGGATGGGGGGGGTGACCTGATGCATTTTTCTTCTTTATAACGGATATAATTTTTCTATTGAATTCTAGAAGTGGATCTGTTGAGTATAACTTTGCTATACTGTGGCACTTCACAAACAAATGAATTATTTCCTTGGATTTTTGAAGCTTGCCTGTCTTATTTACATTTTCCTCAAAGCCTTCTGATTGCTTGTTTCATAGTTGGTTTGTATGTACATAAAAATATGCTGGACCCAGTTCAAGCTTGATTCAGATGGGCGTGGGTATTTCCATCGTGTGGCTGCCACTGGACACGGATGCTTTGCTGAGTTAATCATCTCACTATCTTCAGTTTCTCTGACTATAAAATGAGAATGATTATGCTTACAAAAACTCTGTTGCTTAAATTATTGCAGGCCTTTAGCTGAATTATCTCTTTGTTTATCGGGGATTACTGTTGACTGTCTAGTGAAAACCCAAGCCAAATTCTTCTCTTTCATACAGTGTCCTATATTTGCATTTCGGGTTTACAACAGAAATACATGGGGCTATCTTGAAAAAATATTTTTTTACATTGAGAGAGAGAGAGAGAGAGAGGGAGAGAGAGAGAACAAGTTGGAGAGGGGCAGAGGGAGGGAGAGAATCTCAAGCTGACTCCGTGCTGGGCAGGGAGCTGGATGTGGGCTCGATCTCATTACCTTGAGATCATGACCTGAGCTGCATTGGGACATCTTTATTTAAAAATTATATTAAAAGACATCAGAAATTAGTATACGATGAGAATATATGCAATTAGTATATGCTAAGTTGTATATAACCGTATAGAAATAAACCATAAGGAATATTAGTTAGGTAAAAATTATTAACGTGTGGAAAGCTTGGGGCAGATGTGTACTCATTGAAACCTACCAGCTAGTTATCGCAGCATCATTGACAGTTAGATCTCTAATTTACATTAGCAGTATTGTAAATATAAGTGTAAATTTAGAATAAACTCTAAAATGAGTTTCAAGAAGCACCAGATCCATTGGATAATAGATATTACAAGGTGAAGTCGTTCTGGCGGTCAGATGATTTGAGGAAATGCGAGGGTAAGCAGCGCTAAATTGGTATCTTTCCTGGTAGGCTCTTCTGTTGCGTTTTCCATGTGGGCATGATTGCAAACCTCTTTTGTGTAGACTATCTTTGGGGACAAGTATTCTCTAATGCACTTTGGGAAATGCTGTTTTATTCCAACTTTTTCATTTTCCAGATGAGAGAACTGAGGGTCAAGTGATTTGCTAAGTTTCCATAGACCATGAACCTGAATGGAAGCCTGGACATTTGACACTATCTGATGTCCTGTCTACTGCCTTGCATCATACATACCATAGATTTCACACGAGCAGTGTTGGACAGAGAGGTGTTTTGTTCCTAGAGTATGCAGGGAGGAAGATATTATACCCAACATGCTCTGGGATTCAGTTATCCAGGGTTTAATGCCCTCAGGGTACATAATTCAAGTTCTGGGAAAGCTGATGAGTTACTAAATTTATGAGCCTTAGTTTTCCATCCAGTGTCTACTGGGCAGTATAAAAAGACGAATCTGCTGAAGTTCAAAATACAGCTTCACCACTTATGGGCTGTGTGGCTTTGGGATGAGTTACTTGGCTTCTCTGAGTCTCAGACCTGTGTCCCTCAGATGGGGACTGACATCTTGCATGGTTTGGGTGACATCCCATATATCTGAAACGCCTCTCTTCACTCGATACACGGGACTGATTGTTGTTCTTTGGCAATGCTCGAATGAGATTGAAATAATTGCTGGGTGGTTCTGATGTTGATCGTGGTCCTTTCATTGTAGGACATGATGAAACTTTTTTTCTCAGATTCTGCTCATGGAAACTACCTCTCCTGCTTCTTTTCTTTCTCACCGTCTGGCTATTAGGTCTCTGATGAGCTTGTGAGTCATCATGTATTGGTCTGTACTGGCACATGCCATATGCTACTCTTGCACATACTTGCCACTCTTCTATATTGAACCAGTCATTTTTCTTCTATGAGCGCTGATAAAAGAATTTGCAGAGAGGTCCCCACTTCTTTGCCTGTAGTCGTGACAATTTCAGATTTTTA
Organism: Canis lupus familiaris; assembly: GCF_011100685.1. Lineage (NCBI taxonomy): Eukaryota > Metazoa > Chordata > Mammalia > Carnivora > Canidae > Canis > Canis lupus. The sequence continues at coordinate 10,725,956 of NC_049239.1, read as the reverse complement.
CACAAGAAGTCTTTGCTGCTTCTAATTTTTTTTTTTAGCCAGTCCTAGCTATTTATTTTCCTGTGTGCTGCTACAGAGGTCCTTGTGCATGGTGAAATTGCAGCTTTCTTGCATTCCCGCAAGCACCCATGTGGGTGCCGGTTGGAACATCCTTTCTTCGCTCTGGCAGAAAGGATTTTTACAGACTGCCATCCCTTTTGGCAGGGGGAGAATGACTTCCAAGCCGAGTGCTGCTTGAAAGAGGCACTCCCTCATCACTTATGACTGTACTCAGTGGTTACTGCTTGTGACACATTTTCAAATGGACCCCCCAATGGCTGCAGCTGTGATTAAAAGCTGTCTGCTCTCTGCCTCACTGGGGGTTTGCTGTTTAACCATGTCATGCACATATAGATGTGGGCTACAGCTGCATCACGGAAAACGTAAAGTGTTTTGTAAGATGAAAAATCAAATGAGTACCTGAATGACAAACTCCTGAATTTTCTCAGCCCAAGGCCCCGAGAGGCACTAGTTGGGAACCTAGCCATGTATGAGGTCCATAAAAGTAATTTAAGGAAGAAGAGCTAATGGTCAGTGAATATATACCATCTGCCAGTACATGCTTTGCACACATCAGCCAGCCTGAACATCTTAAAGATTTAAGTGCACTTGAACTTAGCAGCTGCATTTTGGCTCCTCTGTGTGTTTCAGGGTTCAGTCTGACCATTCGCAGATTAAAACAAGAAGAAAATAGTCTTTGTTTTTGGGAAGACTACCCAGATAGTCCCTGATACCAGGCTTGGTTTATCATGAGTGTTTTGAATGCCATTCTAAACAGAAGTTTGCCATGAATGCTATCTTAAAAAAAAAAAAAAATCAAAAACTCACATGAGCAGTGTGGCCTCAGAGACAGGGTGTCTCAAAGGCACAGATCACAACCCTTCCTCTAGATTAGAGAGACTGAGTATTCAACCTCTTGTACAATAGAAATGTACTAGAACCTAAGCCTGGGCTCTTTACCTCACGGGTGGGGAGTACACTTACCAAAAGGGTGTTCCCTTCCCTCCCCACCCTGCTCCACTGACTGACTCAGGAAAATCCAAACACGCATTCCCTTAGATGCACAGGAAAGGAATTTGGGGAAAATTTGAGATTTTCGTGTCTCCCTTCCCCCCTGTGCCTGCATCCCCCACCCCCATGCGTCAAGCACTCCCAAATCTCTGTGACCCAACACAGTCAATGAAATGCTAATCTATCACCAGCAAATTTAGGCTGACAATACTGTGAATCGACCACATCGATGACATTGATTATATTTCAAATATTTACAATATGGTGAGACAAGCCTAATTTATTTTCTAAAGAGTTCAGGGTAGGTATCACCGATCCAGAGGGGGGAAACAATGGAGAAATGTTTGTGGTTGCTATCTGCAATAATCTGATGCTGACAGAGAGTAGTATTTTATTTAGTAATTAACAGTGTAAAGGGGAGAGGAGCTGTCATGTTGGTTCTTAAGCTGGGGAATGTGATGAAAGATGATATCTACGATCTCATCCTTTCCACTTGTTTAGGATTGTCAGGATGAGAAATGTCAGCATTATGAAAGCCCGGCTCTGCTCTTGATATGATAAAACCCTTCAAAAGCCAGTCTTTCTCTACCTCATCCCCCTCCTTTCCCGCTCTCTCTCTCTCTCTCTGCACTTGCTTTTTTATTTATCCTGTTTTGTTAGATGGCAGAAATATAATTCTTTTCTTTCTTCCTATTATAAGCCACCATTTTTGTTTTATTATATGTTTCACAACCCCTAATGCCCCACTGAAAATTACCTTGTTAAATGACAGTGTTTCGAAGCCATGAATCCTTTCCACCATTCCCTCAGAGGTTTGAAACAGTCAACAGACTGTAAAGAATAAATAATAAAAAAGTATTGATTATTTTGATGACTGTGAGATTCAATTAAGTATTAATTTTGCCCTCCAGTGGACCTATCAAGGTATTCAAAAGGGAGGATTCGGCTCAGCTAAATGCGTGCTGAGTGCTTCAGCCTTAAATGGGGAGAAAATGTGTTTACCTACAGTATTTGAAGAAGAAGTGCATTGATGCACAGAGTCCAATATTTAAGTGCTATGCACATTAAGCCTTGGTGACAGTGACATTGTTTTCAGTGGTATGAGTATTGACTAAAGAACTGCATTTGATGACAGCTTAAACTATTTGTATTGATTAACATTTTCATAGATTATCATGTGTCATATCAAATTCACTTTTCAGGCATGAATACATTAAAAAAAAATAACCACGGGCATACCGCAACCAATGTAACGCGACGGGACAAGAGAGCATGCCGCCCCACCTGCTCCTGTGCTGGTCACCTGTTTCCTGCTCAGGAACCACTTAGGCATGAACTTGGCAATAAATAGCTCCCAGATAACGCAAAAAGGGCACTTCTTGCTTTTCTTTTCCTCCTGCGTCCGGTGTGTGTGCCAAAACAATATCATGCATCTTAGTTTGCAAATGGAATAGCAGGCTATCCTTGGAAAATATTTCTGATCCTAAGATGCCCTCCTAATGAGCTGAAGATAAAGCAGATTCAGATTATTGGGTGGGGGGGTGGGGGGGAAGTTTGCTTTTTTTTTTTTGGAGGTGATTTCTGTTTTCTTTCTCTTTAATGCTCTGGGCATAGGATGCTCTAGGTATCGGAATTATTGAACACAGTTTGTAAGTATTTTTCCAATTCCTTAACAAAAAAAATTTTTGAACCGATTTTTAAATCTATTTTGCTGTGTATTGTTTGCTTTAAAATGTTCGTTGGCTTTGGGGTCAGCTTCCGTCCCAAATCTGGGAGCGGGGAAGTCAACTTCTAAGGGTGCTGATGGAATTTACATGAGAAATCTCTTTTATTCCACTGAAAGCCTTTCGAGGACTCTTTTCTCCCTATCTCTTTTCTCTGCTCTGGGGATAGGGTTTAATTGCTTCTCCCCCAGGGAGAGTGCTTCTTAAAATAGCCCGTGGTTCCTCCATAGGGTGCTCCATCCTTTTTACTGTGTTGCTGGAGTACAAACCCAGCACTTTCTTTTTTCTTACTGCATTAAAGACGGAACAAGGTGTAAAAACATTCGCACAAAAAGCACATCCCACAATTAAAGCTGTGTTGGTTAGGTGGCTTTCAAAGAAGTTTTTTTTTTTTTTTCCTCCCCTTCTTCCCTCCGAAGCTTCCTGAATCTCTCACATGCTAGTTGAGCTTTAATAGGGTGGGGAGTAATGGAGAACTCCTCGGATCTGTAATAGCTCTTCACTTGACTGCAGCCAGCAATAACAGCGGGAGCAGCCAGAGATAAGAGAGAGAGGAGAGAGGGAGAGTGTGTGTGTGGAAGAGGGAGAGAGAGAGGGGAGAGAGAGAGGGAGAGGGAGAGAGGACACGCACACTCAAGCTGCCACTTTTTTTTCCTCCCCTTTACTCTTTTCCCCCATCCTAGGATCCAATGATAGCTGGACAAGTCAGTAAGCCCTTGCTGTCAGCGCAGAGTGAAATGAATGCGGAGTTGAGAGGTGAAGACAAGGCTGCTACTTCAGACAGCGAGCTGAATGAGTCCCTGCTTGCGCCTGTGGAATCAAATGACAGCGAGGACACTCCCAGCAAGCTCTTCGGTAAGTCTGTCTAGGTATTTCATTTCAGCCCTACCATGTTGTCCGGAAGAGCAATCCACACCCCCCCACCTCACCCTTTCCCTGTTGTTCATTCAATTTTCTTGTAAGTGCTAAAGGGGAGCCTCGCATCTCGGAGGGGCCGAGCCATCCGAGCCCATTCCAGCCCAGCCGGCTGGCAGGATGTCCTGAAAACTTTTCCCAGCCAGGAACTTCCTCGCTGCTCTTTGGGGCTGGTCAGATATTGCCAGAGTCCCCCACCCCCGGGGCTAGAGATTATTTAAAAAAGAAAAAAAAAAGAAAAAGAAAGAAAAAGTAGAAGAAGAAGAAGAAGGTGGTAATAATAATCAGGAAATCAGTCCCATTGTGAGAATTGGTTAACATTTATTGAATAAGTATTGACTCGGTTTCGGGTTGCTTCGCAGCCTTTTGTTAAGAGGAAGGAGAGTAAAGAGTTATTATCTGTAGTCAAAAGACAGAAGAGGGGACTGAGAAATATCAATACAAGTCTTTCTGTGCCAGGTAAACAAAGGTGGCTACGGGAATTGGTCAGAGGAATAACATTTTGTAATCACAATTGGAATGGATAGCTCTTCTTTGGAAGGGCGGGGGGGGGGGGAGGATGAGGAGAGAAAAGGGGTCCTTTTGCATCCCTCCCCTACCCCTCTGCCCTGGACCAGACGTTTATAGCTTCTACCTAAATGTGGAGGCAGCCCAGGACCTTTCAGGAATCTTTGTTCCATCAACAAAACCAGAGCGAGCAGAGTGCCACTCCAGCAAAGACATCTGTCATTCAAACAGATGACACTCTGTAAGCCAACTCAAGCAACTGTGATCTCTAATCAGAAAGGGGAGCCGGTTGTTGAGGCGCGTGACTGAGTGATGGATGGTGATAGATGTCTGTGCTGAGAAGCACTTTATGGGATAGAGTGACATTAGGTTTTCAGAACACTTGCTCCTGAAACACTTGCTTTTAATTATTTCAAGTGTTTATATACTTGTAACACTGAATATGTGTGTGTATGTACTAACTTGTTTATACATAGATCTATAAACTAATCTGATACGTGTACCTGATTTTATATAAATGTGTGTGTACATATATATATGTATGTCACGCAGAGCACTGCTGGATCTCAGGTTAAAAACACAGCCGTGTGTCTGAACGTCAAAGAAAAACACCATTGCCTAGACTGCTTTGTGGAGAAAGTCGTTAATTCAGCTAAAAAAAAAATAATAATAAGCTTAATTTTTTTAGCCTCCGGGAAGAAAGCAGCTTCAATAGTTTGGCAACTCTAGGCCAGCTTCAACAGAGCAGCTTTTCTCTGATTTGAAATGCTCACTCAGTCAGACATGAGAAGGGGTGTTGCTGAGAAACTTTCAGTTTCAGATTTTCTATTGGTAAAATACAGTTTTACAGTGAAGAATATAATAGATGCCAGTTTCAAGAAATCCTGTTGTGTGATGCTTTTTTCAAAAAGCAGCAATTCCACCTGGCACATAGATTTTTTTTTTACACCTAGACATTAAGGTTTTAGCATTATTCACTCTAAAGGATTATTTTCTTGTAGTTTGAGTGTTTATGTGCATAGGGAGAGTCATGTCCTAGAACACTCATTTCATTTCAGGGGTTTAGTGAGAGAAGTCAGATAAAATTATAAATTACGGAAGAGCAAAACCATGCTCTAGCCTCCCTACACTAATACCAAACACTCTGATTTTTAAAAAGTCATCGGCTGTGAATTCAACAGAATTGCGGATAGTGGACTACTTGCTCCTAAACTTTGCATACATTTTTAAAAAGTAAATGCCTTTTGTAGACTTTCACTTATAACCCCAACTTAGTTTTTTTTCCCCTCAAGTAAACCAATAGAGGGGTGATTAATTTGGCTTCTCGGCATTTATTTAGATTTCCCACTGTTGAAAATTGTTACAGTTTTGTTATGTCACTCTTGCTGATTTGCATATGCAGAGAAGTTAAGCTTTAAAAAAAAGAAAACCCAAGAGGGTCAAAGACATTTGAATTAAAAGTTCATGGAAAATATATCTGAAGTGGAATAGTTATGGGGTAAACTAACGAATCATAGTTTAGTTTAGAAATATAGTGGATTAGAAGGTACTCATTTTTACTTTAAAATGCTCAACTTCTGAATTTTTGTGAGAGGGCACTTGGCACAATCTACATCTTACATCTGATATTCCTTATGCACTCACAAATGAAGTGAGTCATTTATTTGGTCTCTAAGGTGCTTTTTGAACATAGTGCAAATGTTTTCCAGTTTCCAATTAGGTGAGGAAGCAACCGGTAGATGAGCAGTTTTGAAAACTTGAGGCAAAAATGGGAGACAATAGGAGGCAGAAAGACTACAACATCCATGGAAAGCACCCAATGTTCTCTGAGGCTTCCTTAGCTATTGGGTCTCTTGTATCTATCCTGCTAATATCACTGGGACTTAGACTTAGAAAGCCCAGTTTGTGGAACTGACCAAAACTTTCTAGAATAATTCTCTCCCAGAATTTTTAGCAACTTTGGCCCCATTTAATGGGTGATAACGTAATGGCCCATCATTGTATTTGACATGAATACTGCTCAAGTGTTTTTGTTCTTATGTGTGGTTTTCATTACACTCTTTTGCCTGACAATGAAGAATTACATTTTTCCTGAATAACTGAGAGCATCCAGGCTTCTCTCAAAAACAATGATTTCCTAACATACTTTCTCAAACCATCATTCTCATAGCACGCACATTGCGTTCTTGAAAACTGGGCTTCCGTAATGAAAGGAGCAGATTGAGACAAATCATGTGCATCTTGGTATGTTTACTTTTGTGGGGAGATGTTTACCAACAACAGAAGACAAGAAAGGCTTAGGTTTTTGTTGTTGTTGTTGTTGTTTTCTTTTTCTTTCTTTTTTTTTTTTTTTTTACTGTACCTGAAATTTCAGTATTGACAGATTTCTTTGGAGCTTATTCCCCCTTCTGTGTCTTGTTGAAATTAGCAGTCCAGAGGACAAGTCTGTTTCTGTCACAGTATGGGCACTTCGGCCTGAAACTGCAGGAGAAAGGCTAATACTGATGCCCTCTATGGATAAACAAAGGAAATTCCAGGAACCATTGGGTCTTTTATGCCTCTCCTTAAATTGCACCTCTGCACTTAACAGCATCCAAAGGGAAACATACTGTGCAGAATGCTTCAGTGCTCTGTGCAACTCAGAATACCAGAAGGAGAAACCAGAAGCCATATGCCAGCCTCAGTAGAAAGTTCAGAAAAGGGCCCTTGTGTTTTATAAAGTAATTACATCAGAGGTAACATTTTGCTTAACTTGAACAGCTAGGGAGACTCAAGTACACTTAGGAGAGATGAATCCACATTTCATTGAGAAACGTGTGGTTGGGTCGTTCTCTGTGATATCATTAAGTGGTGCATTATTTATCCTGGTAAAGCCTGTTGGAATAACCATCTCCTCTCTTGGTCTGTGACTGTTTTATGCTAAGCTCTGAGCTGTGGAAAAGAGTATGGAGGAGAACAGACTTGCATGTCAGGGGGTATTAGCAGAGAATTTGGCTCCGTGTCTCGCTGTGTTTCAGCTGCATGATCAAATGAGCGATGCCACACAGGGCCAGCCATTTCATATGTGCCCAGTGATGTACATATTTGAAACCATTCTCAAAACTGGCCCTTGGCAAACAATCTCAAAGGGAAAAGGTTGCTGTGTTTCTCTAGTGACATTTATAGCACCGTGTCAATGTGGTGCTTCATTTTTAGTTATGCTCATCAAGAATTCAGTGTTCCACATTCAGTCAAGTTGGATTCTAAAATTCAAATGGTAGAGCATCAACAACTTGGCCAGGGAGATGACCACAGAAAGTATAAAAGTAATATATATCCCCGGAAAAATATCTGTACTAAAGTTTGCCCATGCAGTCTCAGCTGAAGAAGTGAGACCGCATAAAAACAGGCCCTAAATATTTTCTCCCATATATATTTGAAATTCGAAAGATGATTTATTAACAGTATTCCTCCTGGGAGTATTTTTATTGTTTCAAGATAAACCTCCTGATTGCTTTTCTTAAAGTCCCAACTACCTCGGATGGCTGGGCTAGTCTGTGGCTCGCTGTTCAGCGGTGCCACGCTGTATGGGAGTGGGGCACACAGCTCACAAGCCCTGAGCTGAGATGTAAACAAAAAAACAGTTATAGGCATTGTACCCGAGGTATAGAGTGACAGTTGGTTTTCTCTTCTGATACTGTGTTTTTCTAGGTTAACAGAAATCGCATATAATGATACTCGTAAGTGTGGGTTTTTCAATATCATTTATCTCTGAACTTTCGGGAAAGGGTTGAAAGTTGGGTCAGTGCTTCTTCCCTTGCTAGAAAATGTATTATCTGTAGCGGAAAAAAAAATTTTCCCCTTTCCTTTCTGTGATCTTTCTCATAGAAACATGCATGATAAGATTTTTTTTTAAATTGCCATCCAGTTTGACTTGATTAGAATTTATGGCAGTGGAGTCGTTTTCAATGACAAAAGGATAAAGGACTAAATTGTCTGTCACCCCTTGAGACAGTGGTCTCTGCAGGTCAGCATGGAGGTCATTGGTAGGGCATTATTGGGACTGCACTTTGTGGTCATGCTGCCTGTGAATGAGTGGGGGCCTTCATTGTGGCATCACTGTATTACTTTATTTAAACATCTCTCTCAAGGTTCCAGTGCCTTGGATATTTATAATATTCTGATAAAATATGCTGGGGCCAGTAATAAGTATGTCAGGCTTAAGCACAAGAAGGATTTAGCTGGCAGATGATGAAGAATAGTCCCTCGAGAAATATATTTATTTAAAATAAGCATCATTCTTCTATATTTTTGCAAGTTTTGATATTCTATTAATGGAAAGTGTATACTATTTTTCACTGAAGAAAGTGTATTTTGTGTTAGGGAAATATTAAAGGAGTATATTTTAACTAAATAATTTGGATAATAGATTCTATGCAAAAATGTTTTTTTTTTCAGAAATAGTTATTTAAAAGAAACCAATAGAAACCTATATTTGTGTAAGTAAAGGAGATATATGATAAGATATTTGTCAAAAATTGATTATGGTTTTGTAGGCAAACAAACCCTTGTGGTGTTCTTCTCTGCCTACTGAGGAGGAAATGCACATTTAGATACATTTCTCAATATTTAGGAAAAACTAAAGCACCTAGGTACTTCTTCTAAAAAAAAAAATCCAGGGTGTGTGTAGACAAATTTAGTTTTTGTGTTCCTCCCCTTAGCCCCCTCCCCAGAAAACCATTGTAATACTGCCTGGACAAGTAAATCCACTTTGAGCAGCATTAATGTGTAAATTTTGAAATAAAAACAAACCCATATGAAATAGCACAGATGTTCAAACTTTTCACCATGTCTGATGGTGGAGCAGCTATGCTCATTCCTAAGTGACTGTTTAATGGAGGACAGTGCACAGTAAGTGACACAGGAGGCCATGGGGACTCTCTTAGTGGCTCCCTTTTCTGCTTCTGCCTTGTTTGGGGTGTTGAGGTCAGACATCTGTTCGGAGAAGAAAGTTCAGTATTGCAGCATCTAAAGACGCTGTCCACGCTAACACATTAGCAAACCAAAATGCTGGTACAGTTTTACATTTTTCTTCTATCTGGATGGCTACGATTCCTCTATTTTGTTGTCACTGCTGTTATGTGGTCCTATATACAATTGGAAATAAGATAAAGAATTAGAAATTACATGACTCTGCACCATCGCCCCTTTAAATGATCTCCCTTTAGTCTTTTTAGTGTCTTGGATGTTTCTGACTTAAAGGTTACAGGGCGTTCGAGTGGTTTTGTAGTTCACCCACACCAGTTTATGTCATAATTAATAAATAGAGGTGCATTCCAGATGCAGGGTCCCAAGGCTTGGCCCTTCAGTGGGTTACCTTTTCTCAATTACCCAATTTAATGATAGAGTTAGCATCGCTCTGGTAAGAACTGACCAAATAAAAAATTCCCCCACTTGAAAAATGAGACGTAAGTGACTATTTCAAGTGGACCTTGCTTGCTATTAGACAGTAAGCAAATAATTTGTGAGAGGACCGGTCCTTCCTTTGATTGGCGATCTTGCTGGCTTGTGTTTGGGGATTAATAATACATCAGACATTCGCACATTAACAAGAGAGTAGATGTGAAGGAGGAAGGGTGGAGGGTTACTGGAGCTGTTATTGGGCTGCTCCTGATTATTCTCGGGCCTTCCCTGGGTGCTGAGACCGGCCGAGGAGTAGTTCCAGCTGCCCAAATATGCACCTAGCTCCACTTAACATGTTTCATGATTTTCTTATGCTAAAGAAAAAGATAGCAAAGTGTTTATACCAAACTGGCACCCTGTCAGGGGGCAAACTGTGTAAAGTTTCCTGCTGTCAGGTTAATAAATTTTTTAAAAATATCCAAAGGCAGAGGTAGCTAGAGAAAGCTCCTAGTAACAGTTGCCATTCTCCAGCGGATGGGTTTTTCTTTAATATCCAGCGTGGCTCTGGAATTATGTGTGTTGTCTTCTGAGGTTTTATACTTCGCTGGTGTTTTTGCTCAGCTCTCCTTTTATTAATGATGTTTCAGTCTTACTTTTAAAATGTTGATCCTGTAAAATTTCAGGCGTCTTTTTTTTTTTTTTCTAAGAGAGAAATAAGTCAACATCATTTGTTTCAATCTGGTATTTACAGTGGAGCATGTACCTTCATGCTATAAGCCTGGACGAGGTTCTGAATCTGCCAACATGGGACTTTTCTTTGGGAATGCCTTGGTAATATTTACATTAAAATCCATCCAGAAAGGAGTCCCTGAGCTTTGGCAGCTTGGGGGCCTTCTGTCTGTGGAGGATGCCTATTTATTACACATGTTGACCTGATTCGTCAGGTCATGTAAACTCCCACCTTCTGATTCTCAAAGTCAGATTTTATAAAAATATGAAACAAGTGCAGGCTAGTTGGATAACATCTCTTACTCTGTGTTGTGATATTACTGTGTGCTATCAAAAATGGACAAAGCCATTTTAATGGGAACACAGAGGTCAGTGAGAATAACACTGACTCTCTTGTGGTTGAAGAGAGTCTTTCATTCTCAGAGAAATAGAAATAAACTTTGTTTTGTTAAGCATTCGAAGAGCATTTTTAAGAACCACCTACTGAAGATGCACAGCTCTTGACATCTCTTTGTAATAGTTAGCTGCTACTTTTTAAAAATCCTGGCATGTTGTATGAATATCTTTATTTTGTCTGAGAACTGAAAAGACAATCCATGCTCAAATTTCTCTTCCAGTCTTCTCTTTGAAAGTGCTCCTTAGGATCTTACATGTGCAGAGAATATACTGGCTTTTATTTTCATTAAAAAATTAGCCACCTGGAACAACATAACTAATACAGTCTAAGCCACTTGTGCTGGAGGACTGCACTGCCCTCCAGACTAATTTAACAGTCTTGTGAATATGTTTTCCTGCTAGATACTGTTTGGCATTAGCAGCTTTCTTAGTGTTGCATTTTTTCCTAAGTCAGTGCTTTTTAAGTCGATGTATTCCCCAAATCTCTTGTATTATTTTGCTTTCATCCAATTAACGAGAAACAAACCCCAATTGTGGTGAAAGTTTGTGAAAGCCAAGAAACTCATCTTTAAAGACTAGTATTAGCCATGTGGTTTAAAATTACAATGCCCATTTCCATTTTCTTAGCAATTCCATACTTTGTGTTTGTTTCCCTGTGTTTTCTTCCCTCAGCACCACGAATGCACAGTGAATAACTGCAATGCTACACACGCAAAATGTGTGTAAATGTGTGTATGAACCACGTGTGGATGTGTGTAAAATGTATGCATAAACACGTGTGTAAAACATATGTGCAAATATGTTAAATGTGTGAAACACGTGTGTAAGCTATGTGTGAAAACCATGTGTTAAATGTGTGTAAAACATGTGTGTGTGTGGATGGCATGTTCTCCATATATTCTCTTGTGTTCATTTGATACATGGTATTTTTTACTGTTGGTAGCATGTGTGTCTTTTCTTTAAATTGATAAAGCCTAATTTATAATTATAAGCTTTTTATTTTAGTTCAGGCTATATGTATATCACTTAAATGCACTTCTCCTATACCTGTGAATACTTAACAATGCAAGCTTCCAGATAAAATTTTCAAAAGTAATCATTTACCGATAAAGGACAATTAATTATATTACATAGTATTGCTTCAAGCATAGTTGGGCTATTATCCAAATTCCAGTGGCTTCTTCAAAGATGCTCTTTGCTGAGCAGAGAAGACAACAGGATTTCTCAGAATCTGTGCAGTTAATGCAGCAAAGAGATTTGGGGGTTTCTGCACAGTTTGATTTATAAGGAATATATATATATATTTAAAGCATTACATAACTTGCTCGAACTAGAGAAGATGCTTGGAAGCTAAATATTAGGAACCTAAGTATTTGTCTACCTGTGGGCACACACTACAAACATTTATCTTTTTCTTTTTTTTAAAGTAAAAAGTGTTTGTTATCGAGTTAGCACAGTTTTTTTGCCTGTAAGGATTTCATGGACCTAAATATACATTTACTTGTACACACTTCAAGATAGAATGGGTGTTTAACGCACAATAAAGAAATCACATTTCAAACATTTGCTATTAAAATAGTATGGTGTACTTAATCTCCTTTTGCAGTTCTCGATGGCCACATATGTGGCGATTTGTCTTTTAATAGCAATATGGCAAGATTTACTTTTATGAATGAATGGTTTGGGGTGACTTATTGCATGAGAGAATCTCCACTGTTGAAGGAGAGGAAGGGCTGAGGGATTAATTTGATTTAAAAATGCAAACATTTGAAGCTGTTTATAAAGCATGAAAAATTATTACTGAAGAGTGAATTTCTGCCAAAATCAGCCAAGGGTAGAAGAGAATAAAAAAATCAAATGGAAAAATACATTTTCCTGTATTTAAAAACATGTAGATGTGGAAGCGGTATTGGGGGGTGGGGGTGAAATGACCTTTTCCAAAACCTGCATTTTTTCTTTGATATATCTAATGCCATAGAGCAAATAGAAACATGTCAAGAAGGGGATCCCTGGGTGGCGCAGCGGTTTAGCGCCTGTCTTTGGCCCAGGGCGCGATCCTGGAGACCTGGGATCGAATCCCACGTCAGGCTCCCGGTGCATGGAGCCTGCTTCTCCCTCTGCCTCTCTCTCTCTCTCTCTCTCTCTCTCTGTGACTATCATAAATAAATAAAAATTAAAAAAAAAATTTTAGAAACATGTCAAGAAGGAAGCGCTCTATTTTCAGAAGGAGAAGCAGGAAAGAAACAGTGAAGAAGCCTAGCATGTTAATGGATTCGCTTGCTATCCATTAATCACACTGTAATCTATGCATGAATCGTCAGAAAAGGGAAACTTTCATAAACTTTTGGAAAGAAACCTACACCATTTTTCTAGATGTTGACTGGCTCATCTCTTTCTGATTCCTGAGATTAAGGAATTACTCTCAAGAGTCGCTAAGAAATTATTCAGATTCTCAGGTAGGCTGGTCTATTCCCTTGTTGTGGTTTAGAATCTTTCCTTCTGCCATTAGATTCCATGTTTCTCATAATTTGCTAACAACCCAATCAGAATTGGCGGGCCATCAAATCGGTGTCAAAAATTAAGTACCGTGCTTCAAAAGGGATTCGTGTCTACAGCTGCCTGCTTAAAAAGATCAAACAAGCACAACCCCCCTCTAGAACTCGCCAGATTGGACATTGCTGCTGGCGTGGGGACGGTTGCGCTAGCTTGGGATGGTAGCCACCTGTCTTGTCATCTGTAGTGTATCAATATGTTTTTATAATGATACAATAACCTGAACCCTGTAACAGTTTATGGTCCTTTTGAGAATTCTTATGGATTCTTAGAGTGACGGAGGTCTGAGAAAAGATCTTGAAAGCTTTCACAAAATCTGGCTGGGTGACAGAAAAAGTAGCAGGACTGTGATTTAGTTGCTATGGAATCCTATTGACTGGGAACATCATTAAACTTTTAAGTGAAAACAAAAGCCGCAAAACAAATGGTAGAAAGGAAAGGTGAGGGTCCCCCTCCCCCAATCAAGGACAGCAGGGATTCAGAAGCGTCAGAGGCTCTGAGGGGAGGGGCCCAATTTCCTGAAGCTCAGTGTTGAACTTGACATCCTACTGAGAAATGGGCTCCTGCTTGTGTACAGTTGCCAACATTGCCCAGGCAATCCGAGGTAGGGCCCTCCATCCTGGCATCTAGCCGACCTGGTTGTTGTGTTTTCATTTTCCCTGGAGGTTGGTCTTAGTCAATGGTAAATAAAGAGCTTGAGGTTTGAATCCAGCACCTGGGAGAACACAAAACCCAGAAACAGCAGGAAATAATCCCAACCAGCCACCGGGCACCAGGGATAGGCTGGGAGACCTCGGTCCTCTTAACGTCTGTAACACTGCTAATTTCTCTGGACTTTTAAAAATCCGCTTCCACATGAGCTCTCAAAACCCATAAAAGTGTGGCATGTAAAGTAAATTGTTTGTCACTTGCCTGCGACCTGCCATATTTATTGTCAGGAGAAATGGACATTAGTTGGAGAAGCAGTTGTTAAAGGCCAAACAATTTTTTAAAGATGGCAAAGATGCGCGAGGGCTTTCCTTTTTCTAACAATGAGCCGCCCCTTCAGACATCAAAAGACAAGATAATAAGACACTTCAAGCACAATGCAAGATTATATTCAACATCTAAAGGCTCATCTCTTGTCAGTTTGCATTTACTGTTCCAGGGATGTGATGCTTCTATCACGTTTCTGTCAAGGGGAGTTTGGCAGAAGAGGCGAGGGCTCTTATTTCACACACTTAGGGCTTTTTTTTTTTTTCTTTTTTTTTTTTTTTTTTATCAAATAGCCCACACTTGTTCTGATTCAACCAAAATGGAGGGATAATTTGAAGAAGGTCATGCGTAAGCACAAAAATCTCATATTGATTTGTGTGATTAGAAGGCATTAAAATTGCACGTTGATGTTAGTTGCTGAGATGTTTTGTCAGTTTATTTGGTAATACACTTTTTGCAGCCTGGGGGAAGAAAAAAGATGCCTTAAAATTTAAAAAGGGATAGCTGAAAGCTGAAATTGGTTCCCTGAATGTGACCAGATTTGAACATTTAACAAGTGAATGTAAAAATAATTTAATGGCTTAGTTTAACAATATTTGAAATTAGCTTATCTGAGGAAATGCTTCACTTGGTGCAAAACCAAAACAGCACAGCTATGCCTATCAGAGGAAAGAAATATATAGGCGAGATTATTTTTTAAATACCTTAAACATTGATTTCATATATTTAATATATAGATAAAAGGGGATGACATTTTCAATATAAATGTAATTATGAAGCTATTTTATACTGGTCATCAAATTTTTAACATTTGGCGCTCCTTGAAATTACAGCATCATTATATTTGTCATTTTATGCCATTCTTAGTATATGTGCCCTTTTCCAGAGAGGGTACTAAAGAATAAATAAAAGAGTTTTAAAATTATTATTATTGTTCTCTGTCCAAATTTATCACATTTCCTCCTTTGCTCTCTGACAGCCACAAAGCTGTACTAGAGCACATTCTTTATTTTTTATTTATTTTTGGTGGAGGGAAGCACATCTATAGAAGTTAGAAAAACCAGCTTTTTCTCTCAAAATAAAACAATTGATGAAAATAAAACCATGATATCCTAGGATCATTTCTCTATTCAATCTTTGAAATTACTTTTCCTAGGAATTTTCATCAACCCTCTGTGTCTTCATTTCCTATATTTTTCTTTTATGCTGCAAAGTGTTCTGAAACTGACTTTCGTACTTTTGTGCTACTTTCACATATCAAGACAAAGGAGATGTGCATACGTACAGTGTAGTTACAACATGACATAGTAGAAGTGAAACCCATAATTTGTCCTATTTGTTATGTAAGCCTTTTCCACGCTGTGCAGTTTATGTATTCCACATGCAAGAGTTAATTCATCCACTCAACAAATATTTGTTGAGTGCCTGTTCTGTGGCAGGAGCGGTGATGCACTATGTGGACTCAATGGAGAATACACTGGAAAGAAACGACCACCCAGTCTTGCTCACCCACTACACTGGACACTGAGGATGAATCAGATTGAACCAGGCAGGTTCGCACCACCCTGAGATAGCCCACAACCAACATGGTATATTAATATCCCATTTCCTTCATCGTTTCCTGTGACTCTTCGGGAAATCTTAATCTTCAAAATCATGCATGTCAGAAGTAATTCATTGGTCAGAAACCTAAACAGTTGGGAAAAACGATCATCCCCCAAAAAATGAGGAAGAAGAGAGGATTTGTAAGTGATTCAGGACAAACTGCATTCATTGTGTTTTCGTCACAGAGTTTGGTGCTTATGCCGTAAAACAGAATTATGATTCTTTAGTCATTGTTTCTTAATCTTGTCCATAGGGAGAATGAACTGGATTTATCTTTTCCTCCCTGTCTCTCCTGCCTCCTCTCTCCTCCCAAGATTCTAGTTTGTTTATCGTTTAACCTCATGTTGTGGGTCAAGGCTCTGGAGTCAGGCTGTTTTTTGTTGGCTGGGTAGGTGAGGTATGGAATGTGTTTAGGTCTCAACTTCCCCGTCTCGGCATGGAGGAATTGATTGTGCTTACTTCAGAGGGCAGCTTGACATTGAACTGAGGTGATGTGTGTCGAGCCCAGCATTCAACAAATACCACACTTTCTTAGGAGTTGAAAATTAACTTTTCTTTGTTAGGAGGAATTTGATTAAATTTTATCAACAGATATCAGAACACCAATAAGGAAATTTCTGAGGCCTTTGGAATTAGCCATGCTCCTCCCTAAGGAAACATCAGCCCCTAGGGCTCTCTTGGCCAAAGTAGAGTTCTGGGGATCTTTTTCTCCTGACAACAACACCCCTTCCTTCTTTAGGACGTTAGGCACTGCTTTCCTCCTGAGTCCATTTAGGAAAGGATTCAGACTCATATATAGATGACAAGAAGGTTCTAGAGGAGGCAATAATTCACTATTTTCATCTTGGGGAGTAGGTGGGCAGTGCAATGGACAAGGATGGAAGCGGGCAGTTATGTATCTTACTCTTCTCTAAATTTAAAAGATTGGAGTGTGTGATTCTTTCAAATCATAGAAATTTTAAAAATAATTTTGGCATCGAGAAGTGATATGGAACCAGATGTCCGTGGGCGACAGCAAATGCTTCTCTAACGTGTGGTTAGGTCGATACCCTGATGGCAGTCTGCCTTTTGGTGCTTTCCCTCCAAGGCGTGTGAGTTGTCTCTCCAAGGGCATTTGCCAGCTCTCAGGCCAAGCACTTAACTTCTTTCTTCCTGGACCACATTGTTGCCAAAATTAGGAGCATAGCATTTGCTTCCAATTCAGTGCTCCGAGATCTTGCAGAGGATCTTCACCACATCAAGGTGAACTATACAACATTTCAGAGAGAGAGAGAGAAACATTCCACTGAACTCACATGAAGATAGAGGAAGAAGGGCTTGGCAGAAGGATTGTAACCAGGGTTCAAATCCCTGCTCTTGACCCACGCAGAGTGCTATGACTTCCTGTGCCCTCGTTTCCTCTTCTGTAGCTTGAGAAGTCAGATAATCTAACAAGGTGTTGAAGATTACATCTAGGAAGACAAGTGAGGTGCCTGCACATGGCAGGGTGTTTTATAAATGTGGTTCTCCGCCCCCCTCTCCTTAAGACCAATCATGTTATATTTCTCAGGTCTGAGACGTATCCTGTAGGCAGGGTGGATCAGACATTGATGGTCAGATGAAGTAGGCATTTTGAACACTAAGCTCTGCTTTCCTAATCTAACTTTATCCATAAATGCCAAGATTCAAGCTAGGTCTAGAGAGAATCATCTCTGCTCCAGAAATAAAGAGGATTGGATTAGGTTGTGGGTCTTCTCTGTCTCTGTGGGGAGCTCTTTTCTGCCTCCCCAGTAAAGCTCGCCTCTCAAAGCATTAGTTGTACGTTAAGTATTGGAATATAGCTGCGAGTAGAAGTCCATGGTATCTTCATTCCTTTGGGAACGTATGCTGATGTTTATTTAGGACTTTCTAATCTTCCACAGTGAACTCTTTATTCATTTTTTAAACAAATAAACCAAAACCAAAATGGCAACCTCAAAAGTCTTTCAGTGCCACATTTCTAAGAACTGAACGTGCTGTGAAATTTAAGTAGGTTAAATTGACATTTAAGGCCATATTTAGGGGAAAATGTGTTATTACATTTATTAGGGATATTTAGAGATTTTGGTTGATATTACGAAAATCTACTACCTTTTGTAGACACTACCAAAGAAGTCAGGATCACTAGGAGAGCATCTTTTTGTTGTTGTTAACATGACAATCCCACACACTTTTAATTACATATTGATCCATGCCCTGTGCACATTTATCAGAAATTATGGGCACTTCTGGGGCACCTTGTGGCTCAGTTGGTTAAGCATCCGACTCTCGATTTCAACTCCCACATTGAGCTCCACGCTGGGTATGAAGCCTACTTAAAAAAAAATATTGGCATTTGTAAAATCACTTATTTAACATGTGTCAATTGATAGTGATAAAAGGTGATATTGAGAAATATTAAATCATACTTGAAAATTGAATTCATATACATGTTGTGTTAATATTAAGTAGAAGAGACAAAATTTCCTTGAAGCCAGTGACAATGACCATCCCCTTTGTCTAATGTGACAGTTTTGGCTCTCTTCACTGAGTGTATGTATAGGACATTTTATCTCTTACTGGTTCCAACTCTTGGTACCAGTGTGATCTTGTTGTTGGGTGACCAAATGAATCTGTCTCTACTTGGTTGTGTCACTGGGTAGTATCAATGTGGAAGGGATAATGTTGGGAAATCGAACACAGAGTTGAGCTTCATTAAAGGTTTATATAGTACAGGGAGAAGAAAACTCACCTCTGCTCTGAAGAGTGGGTACAGATTTATTTCCTGAGCTTCTCATCCACCTCTGATGGGCCTTTCCCACACCAGTCCCTTCTAGCCACCATCTAGAAGATACTTTCTTCGAGCACTACATTCAAAGCTGAATTGTCCAATTTTTCATATTAAAGTTAAGTTGCCTTTTTAATCAGTCCTGATGAAAAGTCAGCATTTAGGAGAAGAATTGCTTCTTCTAGATTAAGGGTTTTTTTGTTTTATTTTGTTTGCTGTTTTGTTTTGTTTTTACTATTTCTCTGCTCTTGCGTCTTGCGGTGGCTCAAAAATCTTCCTTCCTCAAAATCTCCAATATTAGAACAGTCTTAGACACCCCTGGGAGTTTGTAGCTTACCTTCTTCATTGAAATATTAAAGTGGACTTGTATTAGACCTTTTTAAAGGTGATTTGCCTCATGAAAATGGCAATATTTTTATACTGCCTCTTAGATGGACGCTTTGGTTCTTGGTCTTCTGATTCCCCAGAGAGGCATTTTTTTTCTATCAGATATCAGTCTTTTACAGAAAAATCTATAGAATCTATATAGCCATACACTGTTAGTAACTATCATTTCATTTCAATTAGGTGAAAGGGGCCAGGTGCAAATAACCATTTAATATCTTGATGTGTTCTCTAAGCTGCTTATAATGAACTTATTGAGAGGCTAATTTATTTAGATCCATTTACTGAGTGTGTCCCAGTCTGCTACCCTTTTTCCTTTCTGTGGTCACAATATTTTGGCTAAGCTTCTTGATTTCGCACATTATGATGAATCTTGCCTTCCCTTGCTTTCCAACTATTTCCTCATTTTTTAAAACCTCTTTTGCAGCCATTTCCAGTGTTTGCCTAGTATTATAATGACTTGTGCATTTGTCTGCCTCCCTTGCTGGGTAGCAGGCCCCTAGAGGACAGATAATAGATCTTGCATATATTAAGTGCCAGATAAATGTTTTTTGAATTGAACTGCTTCTGAATTGGATGTTTCTGGACATCATCCACACTTGGTAAATACTTACTGAATATTAAGGGGAAATAGACTCTACCCACAGGAGTCTACTCTTCAACTAAAGAAAGAATGAGGTTGTGTGTGTGTGTGTGTGTGTGTGTGTGTGTCAGCAAAAATGAATCACAAAACAAAGGTAAAGAATTGTTTGTTCACATATTCAACAAATATTTATTGAGCACCTTTGCACTAAGTATTGTGCTGGGGGCTGAGGATGTAATAATGAATTAGACTTTGTCTCTGTTTCGTGGAGTTTACAGATGTTAGGGAACTCTTGCTGTGGTGAGAAATGCTTTGCCAAGAGAAGTACTGGATGCTATAGAAATGAATAATGGGATGACGTGACTTAGTTTGAAGGGTCAGGTGTTAGGGTGGACACTGAGGGAACAGCATGCAGATATTACTTTGGCAAAGTACTCCTTTCTCATTAAAGATAGTCTTGGTGGAACTGTCAACCAAGATGTTCCATAATTCCTAGACAAAGATTATATGTGCCCCAAAGTAGATAATTAGTTCACTCTCTCCTGGGAGGCTAATTCTTTTTTTTTTTTTTTATTGGAGTTCAATTTGCCAACACATAGCATAACACCAGTGCTCATCCCATCAAGTGCCCCCTTCAGTGCCCATCACCCAGTCACCCCCACCCCCCGCCCACCTCCCTTTCTACTACCCCTTGTTCATTTCTGGGAGGCTAATTCTTGAACTGAGTAATAGAAGGACTGAAAAACAGCTGAAATGTGTCCACATGGTGGCGATCCTAGAAAGTGCCAGTAGTTTTTACCACTTTGATTTCCTTGGAAGAATCTTGATTAGTGTCTTTTCAGAGATCTAGATATTTAACTTTTTCCCTTTGATTCCATGAACTACCTCAAACCCTTACAACAAATTCTTTCCCCCTGCCTTTCTCATATTGCTTAAGTAGGCCAGACTAGGGTCATGTTACTTGCAAGTGAATAACCCTTGTCCTGGTATGTTCATGATCTCCAGAGTTACATTTAGACAAGACATTCTTCTAAAATTGATATATAAAATTGATATCTCAGAGTTAGAGCAGAGAAGCTTTTCCAGGTTGGGCAAATAGCATGGGCAAAGGAACAGAGTGAGAGAGTTGTGTTGGGCTATAACTTTCTCTGATAAGAAGTAAAGAATGAGAAGGATTTGAATTCATCCTGGTAGAAAGAGGGGTGGGGCCAAGTGCAGTGTTAGTTACAGATGCTGAAATCTGCCTTCTGAATTAGCTAAGCTGGGGAAGCTTAAGAGAAACAGGCTAAAATTTAAATGTTCCTCCCCTTCCTCCTGCCTAGCCTCAGGCCCATCCAGAGCACCCACCACCAACACTAAGTGCCTTCTACTAAAGTGTCGGTGCCACTGTTTCTTATGTATAAATACCGTCATTACAATGATACTTTTGATTACATTATCCATGGCTGCATTATAACCCAACCCAAAATTTAGTGGCTTAAACAATGACAACATTTATTTCACTCACAAGTATTTAATTTGGGAATGGATTGGTAGAGTCCATGCATTTCTCTTACACTTGGCTGCAATCATCTGAAGGCTTATGTTTTCACATGTCTGGTGGTACTGTTGGCCAGGACCTTTTTTCCAGGTTGTTGACAGGAATACTTATGTATTCTCCATGTGACCTGGGCTTTCTCTCAATATGGTGGCTGGGTTCCTAGGGCAAAGGGAGAGAGAAAAGAGAAAGCCAGATGGAATCTAGCTTTTATAAACTAGACCTCTCTACCTTGTCCTTGGAAGTAGAACAGCATCCCTTCCATCACTTTCTATTCAATAGAATCATGAGTCATTAATGCTCCCTCATATTCAAAAAGAAGAGAACTAAACTCTACTACTTTGATGAGGAGACTGTCAACAAGTATGTGGCAAGTTACAAAACCACCACAAAGGCAATATTACTTCTACATCTATTTCTTTTCTTTCTGATAAAGTAAGTAAATACCTTTGGTAGGGAAGGTCTTTTTATTAGAGAGTAGATATTCTTAACAAAACCAGAAGGCCTTGTTTAAGGCAAGGTTGAGCAGAGGATAGCTTCTACACCATTTAATGAGTATGGATCAATATCTTCTAGATATTTGTGTGTCTACTTCTACTGAAAGTTACCTTCTTTATCACTTTCATTTTTCTTAGAGATGAAGAGGTTCAGTTTAGGTTTTGGAAACTGGTCTTTATAAACACAGGAAAAATAAAGGAAGTCTCATCTTAGGGTGTCAGGGGCAGATGGAGAATAGAATCTGAAAGCCCACTATGTCCACGCTTATGACAGACCATTGGTTACAGCAAATGAAAACAGATTTCCCAAACCTAACATATTAAGTTCAATACATTTCTCTTTGGTAATAACAGACAGAAATTTCAGTTATAATAAACCATTTCTGAGCCTTTATGTCTACCACTAGACATTCTAAAGAAGGATGAGCTGGTAAAAGAAAGTTGGTTTGTAGGAAGGCATTTCATGTAATTATTGTTTATAAGAAAATCATTTTTACCACAACTTTCTAAAAATATTTTTAAATTAAATGAATTCTACATTTGAGGGTTCCATACTTCAAAAATTTTTCTGGCTCTATATAAAATATTATTTCTTTAAACATCTTGAATTCTTAATTGATTGCACATTATGTAATGTATGACATTTCTGTAAAGAAGGATCATCAGAGGGCAGCCTGGGTGACTCAGCAGTTTAGCTCAGCCTTCAGCTCAGGGTGTGATATGATCTTGGAGACCTGGGATCGAGTCCCACATCAGGCTCCCTGCATGGAGCCTGCTTCTCCTTCTGCCTGTGTCTCTGCCTCTCTGTCTCTGTCTCTGCCTCTGTCTCTGTCTCTGTGTCTCTCATAAATAAAATAAAATCTTTAAAAAAAAAAGAAGGATCATCAGAGGCAAGAATGTATATTCCTGGTGTTCTGGACAGAAAGACATATAAGTGAAATATAAGGTTCTTTCTGATTTTGTTAGGAAAAGTTGGGGAGCAAAAGACCACACTAAAACTCAGAGTTAACTGTGGTTATTTTAAGTATGGACTCAGCAAATTAAAATTTGCTCAGCTGCTGTGGATTGTTCCAGTAGTGGCCAGAATAAGCAGTTTTTATTAACTGAAAAAGTCATGAACTGAATTCTGAGGTTTTTTTTTTTTTTCACTACGATGAAAATTTTGGCTCAGGATCTTATTTTCCTTGGACCAATACCCCCCAGGCCTTCCTCACCCCGCCCCCACCCTGCCCCAGGAGGTACATGAAAAGCCAGGATGGAACTTCCCTGAATTCTAGCCTTCAGACACAGCACTGTCAGTACGTGAGCCCGGATGGGAAGGGGAGTAGGGCACCGGGGGAAAATGTTTAGTTTGCTGTTTCTAACCATTCTCTGGTCATGTCAGGGTATATGCCACAAATACCCAATATGAGGGACACCTGAATGCCTCAGTGGTTGAGCGTCTGCCTTCGGCTCAGGTCGTTACCCCAAGGTCCTGGAATCTAGTCCTGCAGCAGGCTCCCTTGAGGGAGCCTGCTTCTCCCTCTGACTGTGTCTCTGCCTTTCTGTCTGTGTCTTTCATGAATAAATACATAAATAAAATCTTTTTTAAAAAAAGGAAAACAAATATGCGATACGATATGCCAGTCTCCAGAACCCTTCACAAAAGAATTTCCTTTAAATCCAATGAAAAAGAACTTCATAATAATGTAGATTTCCAAGGGTGTCTATGAGCTAAACTTCTATTACTTCCAGGCTTTCACTAATGATAATGATGATGATTATATAGATTGGCATTTTCAAAATATTTGTACTCACAGAGACTCCATGAAGTAGATGTTTGCCAGGATTGGGCTGTTAGATTTCCGGTAACAGAATTTATAGAGCTGTGAGCATTGTTTTTCTTCACTACTTAAAGCCTTACGGTGGCTTCCTATTGATCTCAGAATAAATTTCAAACTCCATAAAGTGGCTCCTGTGCTCCAGGTGATATGCCCCTTGCTTACCTGTAGGTAATCTATAACTGTACCTTAATAAAATGCTTTTGTACCTTGCCTTTTCCCTTATTTAGCTTGTTTATATGGAAATGACACATGGTAAACATTTTTCTAAACAAACATTTTTATAGCAACAGCTTAAATCGCTATGAAGCATTTTATCATATGGGTGTGTTTATTTATCTGCTCACTTTGTAGCAAGAAAGATACTTTTCTTTAATTTTAATTTATTATTAAAAATAACTAATATAGAGGCACCTGGGTGGCTCAGTCAATTACATGTCTGCCTTTGGCTCATGTCATGAATGATCTCGGGGTCCTGGGATGGAGACCCACAACAGGCTCCCTGCTCAGCGGGGAGTCTGCTTCTCCCTCTCCTTCTGCCTCTCCCCATGCTTGTATGCTCTCTTTCTCTCTCTCAAATAAATAACATCTTAAAAAAATAACTGTTATACAATATTGTATTAGTTTCAGGTGTACAACATAGTGATTCAATATTTATGTACATTACAAAATGGTCACCACAGTAGGTCTAGTTACCATCTGTCACAGTACAAAGTTATTGCAATATTATTGACCATATTCCTTATACTGAATATTATATCCTTGTGTCTTACTTATTTTATAACTGGAAGATTGTACTTCTTAACCTTCTTCACCTATTTCACCCAAATCCTGCAACCTTTTCCCTCTGGTAGCCATTAGTTTGTTTTCTGGAACTATGAGCCTGTTTGTGTTTGTTTTGATTGTTCAATTGTTTTGTTTTTTAGATTCCAGAGATAAGTGAAATCACACCGTGTTTATCCTTGTCTGGTTTATTTCACTTAGCATAATACCCTCTAGTTTCATCCATGTTGTTGCAAATGGCAAGATTTTATTCTTCTCTGTGGCTGAGGAGTAGTCCATTGTGTATATATACCACATGTTCTTTATCCATTCATCTATAAATGGACATTTAAGTTGCTTCCATATCATGGCTATTGTAAATAATGCTGTGATAAACATAGGATGCATATCATCATTTATTTAATCAGTCCCTTATAGTTGGACACTTAGACTCTTTCTAATTTTAAATTTCAATTTAAACTTTGTTTATATCCTTAATCATTTTCTTAGGATTAATTAACTAATTAATAAAACAGAATTACTAGAATAATAGGTATTCACATTTTATTTATTTTTAAAAATATTTTATGTATTTATTTGAAAGAGAGCACAGTGGGGAGGAGCAGAAGGAGAGGGAGAAGCAGCCTCCCCAATGAACAGGGACCCCAAATGTGGGGCTTAATCACAGTACCCTGGGATCATGACCTGTACCAAAGGCAGACGCATAACTGACTGAGTCACCCAAGTGCCCTAGTATGCACATTTTAGAGCCCTCCAGAAAGGATATGCAAATTTATACATCCATGATCTGTATTTGAGACTAACCATTTTCTAACACTTTCACTAAATCTGATTTTTAAAATATTATTTTTGGTCTTGGATAATTTGATAGGTAAGAAATGGGATTTATTTTACTTTGCATTTCTTCAATTACTAATCAGTCTTAAATAGTCTTTTTGTGTTTTTTGGCTATTGGTAATTCCTCTGTGAATTGCCTGTTCTTGATTTCTACTGGGGAATCCATCTTTTTTCTTATTTATGTAAGCTTTTTATATAAAAAGAAACCAGTATTAATTTTCCCATACTTATAAACGTCCATAGACTTTGCTACATTAGAACAAATAAAGCATAAATAAAAGTATGATAGGAAGACATTTTCTTTACCAACATTTTTTTTACAAATGGCAGAATTTTATAGCAGTTGTTTTAGTCTGGATCCTGGCAAAAAAGAGAAGGCACACTCAAATTCATTAAATTAAGTTGAGTCTACTAATGGTACTATTTACACAAGTTTAAATAGAATGTAGGGGAAATATAAGGAATAGTGGAAAGCTCCTTTCCAAAGATTAGTAACATATGTCCTTACCAACCTTGGACTTTTAGACCTCATCATCCTTGGAACTGTGCTTTCTCCCTTTACTGAGAGGATAAAGTGATCTCAAAAGGATAAAAGAGTGGGCAGGTACCAAAACCCAGAAGGTGAGTGTCATTTGAATAGGACCACCTCCGTTGGATGAAGACCATTCCTAGACCCCACAGGAAGAGAGGCGAAGGAATAAATGTCCCACTTTTGCTCTCTTCCTTCCTTCCATTGACAAAACTCAACTGGGAACCAGAGAGAGAAAAAAAAAGGTTTTGATATAGGTCAGGTTCCTGGGGGCACTGAACAAGATGGAAAAGAGGAGAGTAATAATCTGGAGGGATATATGGTTTCAGCACGGTGGAATACAACTATGATTCTGGAGTTGTTCTCAAGAAGGCTCAAATCCCCAGTCTTGCCATTTAACTGCTATTTAGTATCAATGGTGTTTACCTGTATCATGAGGATGACCATGGTACCTGTGTCATACAGTTATTGTGATAGTTGGAGTTAAAGCACTTGATAGTCTTGACATGTAGTGTATATAGTATATATGCACTTGAAGGCCTAAGGAAGATAGGATATTTTCTTTCTTTTTCTGTTTTCCACCCTCCTTTAATAATCCCCACTTCTATTTTAGCCTGGTTGCTGGTTGAGATTTTGTTGGGCACCCAGAGTGTAAATCACCAGGGGCCAATCTATTCCTTTCCTCAGAACTTAGCTAGAGAGTTCATGGCAGTGGTTCCCACCCAGCATCCACACAGACCTATATATCTCCCTGTGGTTCCTCTGACCACCAATCTAGGGGGAGGCTCTGGGCTGTCCTGTGTCATGTCCTCAGATATTTTATCAGATTTCTCTAGCTTAGGGACTCTCCAGCTGTGGCACACACACTCAGGAACTCTTTCCTAGAGATGTTTCCACTTGCTCAGAGAAAATGAAAAAAATAAAGCACTCCCCACAAGTTAGTTTTTTCTTATTCTCAATAACCATATGAGATGGGTCTCTAGAAGCTATCTACAGACTTTTGTTTCAATGTTAGTTTTCTAGATAAAAAATAAAATCGTAAAGCCAACAAAATAAGTATGCATTAATACATACAGTCACATGTACTCCAGATTTACTAGGGGATAATTTGCAACAAAAAGTATACTCCTTTGTAGCATTAGTAGGTGAATTTCCCGATCAAAACTGGAAGAAAATTTCAAGCATACAATTATGAGCAAAAATTACATTGGTTATATTGGGTTTACCTAACTTTACTGTTGATTATTAATTTCAGAATAAAGTAAGGATAATTCTATATCCAATTATTGTTATTTTTAATACTCACTAGTAGGTATGAAATTGCCACGTTGTGTTTGTTGGTATTAGTTCAAGGTATTGATATCTAGTCTGAGTTGGTATTTGGGAAGCAGTAAGTTCTGCCTAAAAAATATGAGCATAAGGTAAGATATTCCCTCCGTCTGTTTAATGGGAATGTTAGATCATTCTAAGAAGCAACTTAGGTTCTTGTGTATGAGCTTGCAGTGTTTTGATAGCATGGGTAAAAAAGGATTGTTTGCTTTCAAATAGTAATTTATGTCATATTTAAATGACTTAGAATAAATATTAGCTATGTAGTTCTGGTATACTTATTTACACAGTAGGAAATGTAAATCATGTGAGTGGCATTACTGATGAAGTTATTTTGGATTCAAATTTTGAGCAAGAGTTCCAATTTGAACCAATGATTCCAAAACTCAGGGAGGAGTCTAGTAGATCAAGGTAGATTTTGAAAAAGAATATCTCTCCAAGTCTGTCACCGGTGGTGTGCTAAAGACAGCTTATGATGGCTTGTGGGAGATGATTGTAATATTCAGGAATTTGGTGAGCCAGTTGTTAAACATAGTCACTACTAAGAATTATATAATCTTATAGTTATATAAATTATATTTTAAGACAAAGATAATACATACTCAAAACTCATTATTTCCTAAGTATTTTTCTATACTTTGTTATTTATACTCTTATTTATTTATTGTATTTGTGCAGTAGAAATACTATATGTATATTTTGTGTATATGCTGTATATATATTGTGTATCTTTCCTCAACCCTACGTTCAGTAAGGTCATATTGGTAGCTTGAAATTGGCTGTGGAGAGAGTATTTATACCATGGAAATCTGCAAATGCTAAAAATCAGGACTTGAATTACCTATCATATTGAGTATCTAGACTTGAGAAAGTGATTACACAAAGTGATTGAAAAGTTTTGCTAAGAAATATTTGACCCCAGAAAACATCATGAAGACTTTGAGGAAAAACTTTTATAGTAACATCTTGCCTTCAATACCAATGTATTTTTTTTGTTTTCTTAAGAGAAGAAACTGTTTATGAATTAATCTTGGTATTTAGATTTCTATAGATAGTAAAGTTAAAGTGAAAACCTAGAGGGACACCTGGGTGGCTCAGTGGTTGAGCCCCCACCTTCAGCCCAGGGCATGATCCTGAAGTCCCAGGATCAAGTCCCACATTGGGCTCCCTGCATGGAGCCTACTTCTCTCTCTGCCTATGTCTCTGCCTCTCTCTGTGTGTCTCCCATGAATAAATAAATAAAATCTTTTTTTAAAAAAAGAAAATCTAGAAAATTGAGATTAATATATCCTTTCTGCCCAACTACTTATTTTTTTTTGGTTCATGTTTCTCTGCATAAGGAAATGAAGAAAAAAAAAGGACTTGAAGAAGTATTAAAATCATGATGTTAGCTATTTATATTCCATAGCTCTATTATAAGCATATATACTTAAATAGATTAGATACAGATATAAATATAGATGTATGAACCTAAACTGAAATGACAATATTGCTCTTAAAAGTGGAGAACATTTAGTTCTAGACACTGCTCTGTTTCGAAAATACAAGTGCAGCATGTTCAAATGAGAGTGCCTTGGAAAACCAAAGGACTCAGCCATGGCACACAAAGACTGAATAGTGAAATAAAACAATCAACCTGCAGTTATGAAAACTTAGAAGGACAAGAGAGAGGTCTGCAAATATTTGAAAGTTTTATTAAAATACTGGATACAGGGGCGGCCCAGTGGCTCAGTGGTTTAGCGCCTGCCTTCGGCTCAGGGTTGATCCTGGAGGCCTGGGATCGAGTCTCATGTTGGGTTCCCTGCATGGAGCCTGCTTCTCCCTCTGCCTGTGTCTCTGCCCGCCCCCACCTTTGTGTTTCTCATGAATAAATAGATAAAATCTTTAAAAAAAAATATTGGATACAGACTGGGTTTATTCTAGGTGGTTTCAGAGGGCCTAACAAAGCCCAGTGGATGGAATTATAGGAGGAGAGGTAGATTTTGCACAATGTAAGAATTATCTAGTAGCTAAAACTGTCCAAATTAAAATGTGCCTCCTAAAGAGGCAGTGATTTCTTCATTTATTAGAAGTCTTCAGGCAGAGCTGAGAGTTGTTATATGGGATTCAGATGTCCTTTGTGGTAATCTTTCCAATTCTGTAATTCTGAGTCACTTGACTTCTCACTTGTATATTAAGCCCAAAGCAGGAGCTAGCCCTTGTAAATGTGTCTGCTTATCTGAAATTTGCTGAACATGGTGATTTAGAAAGGTAGAAGTTGAAATTAGTCTTTCAAATGTGGTAACTGAAATATATGCATAATCATATACTACTTCTAAATGAATGAATTCAAGTAAAATCCCATTGGAATAAATCCCTTTACAAAGAAGTATTCTCTATAACAAAAATATTTCTATATATTGAAGGTAGCACATAGCACATAAGCCTTGTGATCTATTAGAAGTAGATGATATACTGTATTCTATGCTTATACTATTAGTACTATACTTGATCACAAATTCCCTCTTTGCCCACTCATTTTTTGGGTACAGTTATTTTATTGCTAAAGAAAAGAAAGAATAAAAGGGCAGGGCAGAGATGAAACATTCAAAAATATTATTTAAAATGAGTTGCCATTGACAAGCCATTTCGATAAGTATCCACATAAAATTGCTTAAGGCATAAGAATTGGGTGGGTTTTTTTCTTCTACTTTTAAAATACAGTGTACCCTCTAGGGGCCAATTATGTCCCCCAAAATAGTGTTTTATTTGAAAAAGTTCATAGATCAAATGAACAAAAATGAATCTTGACTGGCACTCTGGAATATTAATTAGACTTGGCATGTAGCTATATAATAACTATGTACTGAGAGGATCTGTGTTGATTAGCAATGCTAATCAGATTTCTAAAGTTTCTGTTCCCCAGAGAAAAGATACTGCTATCTTAAGCTATTATGGATTAGATGTTTATATTTTTAACCCCCTAATTAACTATTCTTGAATTTTACAAGGCGGCAGAAATTTTTAAATTGTAATTTTACTCTTACAGGAAAAAAAATATTTCCAGGGATCAGAAAACTCTTATGAATATCCTGGTTTTATCCTTGAGCCAGTTCGGAATATAAGTTACAAAGAAACACAAGATATAAAAAGAAACATGGGAAAAACTTTTGAAGTCTATCATTGTCTTGACTTTAAAATCAGAAAAGTGCCCATTGGTGCCACTCTATGAAAATATATTACCATTGTTTGTAAAACACGAAAGGAGAGAGAAGAAAGTGCTCTTAATTTAGTTTTACCTTAATCTGACTTCATTTAATTCAATTTTTTAGGCATTAGAAATAGAAGAGAGAAACACTCTAATGTAACAAATGGGCAGAATTTACTAAAAATTTTAATTCCACACCACCAAACAATCTTTTCCTGGGGCAAGTGATGCAGTCTCGAGGGTCATGGCTGCTGAGTATCCCAGGCTACTGCTTTGGGTAGCCCACTAAGGGAAAAACAGACCTCTGCTTTCTCCTCAAATCAGAATACAATGGGAAGATATCATGCAAGGAGACAAAACAGCTAGGGGAATAGAACATTTTCCCTAAAGTTGTATAGAGGAAGCAAGGGCTGAAATGAGCCCGGGGAATATCGGGGCTCCTGAAGATCTGGTTACCAACCCGGTCAACTGACATTTGAAGTAGAAATTTGAAGGAGAACTGGGTGTAATATCATGGCATCTCTCATCCTAGAGGTGTTTCTTTTTATTGCACATTGGCTGCTTAGGAACTGGGCCTCTGAAATAGCACGTGTCTAGTTTCTGTAAGCTGGGAACATGCCTTGTTTCGATGAAATCCACCCCAGATCAAAGTCATCTGGGAACCACTTGCTTACAATGGAGATTCCCCAGAACACTTTTGCTTCCAATATGGCGCATCACTGTGTGTCACAGGCTGACTAAAGGTGAGCAAGCATGGGGAATAGAGTATAGGCATCCATTACGAAGAATGAGATTTGGGGAAAATGTCAGATCCAGAGCACACTTTAAATATGCAGAGATCAGCAGGTTATATCTTTTAAGAAACAGTTAATTGAATGCTAATTCAGGGCCCACCAGGAAGCTAGATTACCAGGTTCACAAAGAATGCATGAATGCCTCAGCAGATTGGTAAACATAGATTGGATATGGACATGGGAGTGCATAGAGAAGTGCCTAGATATCACACACACACACACACACACACACACACACACACACACACACAAATAAACATTACAAAGGAAGTCATTGGGCGAAGCCAAATTTCTTTGTCATTTTTGTCATTGTTAACAACCAAGTGATAGTGATGGCGGTGGTCGTGATTATCACCTTTCATCTGACAGTAAAAATCTTATCCATCTTAGAGTAATTTAAATAAGAGGCAAGCTCATTCATCTATTCTGAAGGGTTAGAATGAATATTTGACTGTAGGAGTTTAGCATTTACCCTTCATGGGTCAATGGATAGGTGAGTCTTAAAACCTCTTTAGGTGGAGATTATTCTAATAGAAACTTCCTCCAGCCCCCTGCCTTCCAAAGGCCCAAAGCAATATTCCATATTTCTTAGAAGAAATAAGGTCAAATGTGGGGAAAGTGCAGATAAACAATATCATTCACATGGAAATCATCACCTCAAGTTAATGAAAAGGTGATTTTTTCTGGAAAAAAAAGAGATAGAACTGATTTTTGATGGTATTAAAGGCAAGGAATTTTATTTAAAAAAAAAATTGTTGCTGGCAAGGTGCCGGATTACAGTTTTTGTACCAGAAAAATGAAGTTGTTAACCCTTATGCCAAGGGAAGATTATCGTCTTTTAAGGCTTAATTGTAATAATAAATATTTGTGCTATAAACATCGTTTGCTGCCAATTGGAGAAATTACCAATGCAGCTTTGCTGAAGAGAAATTTTAAATTTTATAAAAGACTCATAACAAATTAAATTGCATACATACTTATGTGAGTATATATGCAGATAGGTAAGTAGATACGTGTATGTGTGTTTGTGTTACATGCTTGTACTCTTTAATTTATATAGGTATACGTTATAGTGATTTTAGGTAGCTAAAATATGTATTAGCAGTTAAAATATATATAATTAGCAGTTGATGTTCCCAGTTGTGGGAGAGGAAAGAGACACCCCAAATACCACACAAGCGTGATAAACAAACTTTTGTGATGATTGGCCTACTCTTCATGCCACAGACAGGACGTGTGAGATCCAGATTGGAGCCCCAGATTGTGCTCCCACCAAGGGGTGAGCCGGACCAGGCCTTGCCTAATTCATAAAGACTTCTTCCATTCCATGGAAATCCTCAAAGTGAGAGCAGGAACTTTTCTGTAGTTAGTAAGACAGAAACCACAAGAATCTCGAGTTGGGTTAGCATGTTGGTTTTTGAGGAAAGGTGGGAGTTAATTAAATCCAAGCTCCTGGCACTCACGTGTGTCAGGCCTGCAACATTTGCTCTCTGGATGCCACCATTTTTAACAGGGAGAAGAATGAGAACATTTGGTAAAAATGAAATGCGGTAAGATCTCTGCCTCTCTCTTTTTAAAAATACCTTCTCTTTGTATAGTGTAGGCATCTAGCTCTGGCAGTGGCTGTTCTTACCTGGATTATGGAAGAATTTATTTACTTATGGACCCCATTCAGCTTTGGGTGCTTGTTATCGTTGACAGATTCTAGAGAAAGTACACGATCATTCTGAGATTAAGGAACTCGATCACTGCCTTACAGTGAATTTGGGCCAATCGACCCAGCAGACCTGCACCTCCATGTGAGTGTCTTTGGGCACTCAGCCACCTGGAGAGAGCTTCACTTAGAGCTATGAAGCTAGTTATCATGGTCATTATCACTACCATTCATAATTACTGTTTATCATCCACTTACAAGTGCCAGGCACTTTGCAAAGCACTTGACATACACAACCTCATTCATTCTTCATGACTCTTTGGAATAGGTATTATCTCTGTTTTGCAGATGAGAAAATACAGGGAGGAGCTAACTGTTTAACATTTAGCAATCAATAATGATGAAATGGGATTTGAACTCAGGTCTCTCTGGCTCCCCGGACCCTCCACTTAGCCATGAAACTGCTGATCTGCATAACCTGGAAGTGTGGTGCCTTCCTCTCGCCATCCACTCTCTGCCCTTCTTTTTTTTTCCAGAACATCTTTCTCTCTTCCCTCTACCCTGTCAGGTACTTGGTAATCTTCCTCCCTCTGAGTAAAAATCTTCATGTTTTTGTTTATACCAAGATTTCTGTGTGTTGACACCTCCCAAGAGTATTCGCACATCAAGGAGGGAAAGTCTTAGACCAAAGGAAAAAAGTTTAAAAACTAAAAATAGAATTTTAAGCAGCAAGTCAAACAGCAATTGTGAGGGTTTGGGAGTGAGTTAGAAGCCTCTGCTGATTTCTCTGAAATGCTGTTCCATGGTGGGTACCTTCTTATTTGAATATTGAGACTGAGTGAGTTGCTTTTTTGAGGTGAATTATAGCAGGAGGCCACATATTCAGTGGCATATCAATTTTGTGTATTTTGAAGGATAGGCATGTTTCAGGAGAATTCAGTAGTATG
This sequence comes from Canis lupus familiaris, assembly GCF_011100685.1. Classification (NCBI taxonomy): domain Eukaryota; kingdom Metazoa; phylum Chordata; class Mammalia; order Carnivora; family Canidae; genus Canis; species Canis lupus. The sequence goes on along the minus strand of NC_049239.1, from coordinate 10,692,454 downwards.
TACCCAGAAAATTATTTAATAGCAAGTGAATTATTGCTTCACTTGTTGTATAAAGATCATTATGATCATAAGTCTGTGTTGTTGCCGAAAATTTGGGTGTGGGGTTGTAAGCAGCAGGCGGAGTAAACACAAATGCCCCACCAAGACGCACTTGAGTCACCAAATTACCTCCCCGGGGAAACCAAGTCTCATACTGACACTACCAGGGAATAGACCAAACAAACAAAACCAAAAACATGACAATGGACTTTTAGTTAATCATGGGAGATGGAACTCACGCATTTCTCTCCACTTGCTGCTGAAACACAATAAACATAACCACAAAGGAATTTTAAAAGTTATGAAATTATAAGGACAAAGCAGAGCAGGGAGGAGATGAGTCTGAATAGGACATGTCAACAAGCTTTCAGAAGAAGAATGGATGAGTAACAAGTAATGCAACCGAGGAAAGAAAGGTGAGCTCCACCAGCCTGCAGGGGAAGAAGCCAGCAAGAGGAGAGCTGATCCACTTGCGAGAGCTCCTGATCCTCTTCTGGAAATGGGGATGCCTAGCACCTCTGCACAGATGATGTCGGGGTACAGCTGCAAGCAGGACAATTGGTTCAAAATCCTGTAAAGAGCAGTTAGAGCTTTAAGACCTTTCCTGCTTCTCCCTTAGGTGAGAAGTTTCCTTCGCATCCAGCAGAGACAGGAGTCTTACTCTTTGGGGGAAATGAAACCAGGAGATTCTAGTCCCAGGGACAGCCAAACCAGGGAGGAGGAAACACACAGGACTGAAACAAAGGCAATGGGTGATGAGTCAGACACAGAGAAGGTGGACCCTCAATTCCTTTCCCCTGTTCACCTTCTAGAATGCCAGAAGTTGGTCTTACGCCATTAGACCACCACCACCACATCCCCGCTTAGCAGGAGAAGAGATGAATCTTCTTGGGAGAAGTGTTATGGTCTAGTAGAAAAGCCTCACAGGCTTGATGTTGGGTGTTTTCCAGCAAAATGACAGGTTCTCAACCTAACAAGTCATAAGTTGATAAAACTCACCCCTATGTATACAGAGAGGAACCAACAAGCTTTTTATTGCCCTACTTTTAAATAACTACTAATAGCCAAGGATGAACTGATATTGGAGGAAAACTTTCAACATGAAAAACACATAATAAAGAAATAGAATTTGAAGGAAAAACCCTGGAAAAAAATAAAAGCAATGGATACAGCAAAATAAAACTCTTGGAGGAAAGGATAATCCCCCTCAGCAACTCAAGACACTATAATTCTGAAACAAGACAAGGATGCTACAGAAAGGGACGTTCAGAGATCAGGAAAGAGCTGTTGGAATAAAAAGATACTATTGCAGAAATTAAAAATGCAACAGAAGGTTTGAAATGCATAATTGAAATCTACCAGTTGTTTTCCTAACATACAGAGATTGAACATAGGATAGAAAGATTGAAAAGAAAATTAGAAAATAGTAGCAGGGAATTCACTGTTTGGTTAACAGGGGAAGCAGAAGAACAAGAGGAACTTATCAAGGAAATAATACAAAAATAATGCCCCATAAATGAAGGACATGAGCTTCCAGATGGAGAGGACCCGCTAAGTACCCTGCATACAATGAATGACACAAGATCACACATCGTGACATTCTGGAAGGTTCTAACCATTTTCAAAAACAGCAAAAGGCCACATGTCTGGAATTGAGATGGTGTCATATTTCTTATTAAGTAGCTCCAGAAGTTAGGGGACGAAGGCACACTCCTTAGGATTCTGAGTTCAGCCATTGTACAGCAGTAAGAGATCATTTTCAACTGCTCAAACTCAACTATCAGAAAATGTATCTCCCATATACTGCTTCTTGGGAAGTTACCAGAGGATATGCTCCACCAAAATGAGGGGATAAACCAAGAGAGAAGACCAGAGTCATAAAGGGGTTGTGACCTGGGAGATGGGTGGAGGTAATTCCCAGGAGGATGATAAAGCAGTGTTCGCCAAACAGGCAGTCCTGTTTGGAACAGGAAAACCCTGGGGTGATTAGGGGTGCTCTAGGCACTGTTAGATACCTGATGCCCTCAACGATGCTGATGGCATTTTACTAAGGAGTTGGGGAGAAGAAATAGTGATTTGCTGGTAGAGAATTAGTCAATCCATAGACAAAGCAATGGTTATTCAAAAAGTTTTAAGAATTAATTAAATATAATAATTGCATAGTAAGCATCTCAATTGTGAAAAATAAATACATAATAATAATGTAGACATCAGAATCTGATTTATTCAGAGGCAGTGATATTCTTTTAGGAGTAGGGCTAAAAGAAGGATGTGGGGAATACTCAGGTATCAGAAAGGATGAATACCCACCATTTGTTTCAATGGGGATGGAACTAGAAGGTATCATGCTGAGTGAAATAAGTCAATCGGAGAAGGACAATCATCATATGGCTTCACTCATATGTGGAATATAAGAAATAGTGAAAGGGTCTATAAGGGAAAGGAGAAACTGAGTGAGGAAAAATTAGAGAGGGAGACAAACCATGAGAGACTCCTAACTCTGGGAAACAAACAAAGGGTTGCAGAAGGGGAGGTGGGCAGGGGGATGGGGTGACTGGGTGGTGGGCACTAAGGGGGGCACTTGATGGGATGAACACTGGGTGTTATACTAGATGTTGGCAAATTGAATTTAAATAAAATATTTTTTAAAAAAGAAGCAGCATTTGGGGGAGGAGGAAGAAAGTGGGGTTGAGGTCAAGAAGGCCTCATCTTTTAAAAGAAAAGCTGTAACTAGCAGCTAAGGTAGGAAAATCAAGACAACATGGTGAGCGTGTATAGATGTGCGTGTGTGTGTGTGTGTGTGTGTGTGTGTGTCGGGGACTAAGGCGTGAGGAAACATGCTTTGGGATAAGCATTTTTCCTATAAGCCTTATACTACTTGATTTTAAAATGCACCGATGGGGGCGCCTGGGTGGCTCAGTAGGTTAAGTGTCTGCCTTTGACTCAGGTCATGATTCCACGCTCCTGGAATGGAGCTACATTGGACTCCCTGCTCAGCAGGAGTCTGCTTCTCCCTCTCCCTCTGCTGCTCCTTCTGCTTGTGCCCTGTCTCGCTCTCTCTTTCTAAAAAATAAATAAAATATTTTTAAAGAATACATAGCCCTTTAAAAAAAATAAAATGTGCCGATGTATTAGTTTAGTAAAAATTAACATTAGGTTAAGAAACCTGAAAACTTGACCTTTACAAAAAGTACTCTTATTTAAGACCCCAGAGAAATTAATAGTGGCTCTGGCTCCTTACACCACAGCTTCTCCAAGTTAATAAGGATATATGCCATAAATGGTTCAGATGGAAGGTAATGTGTTGAAACCAAGGGCTTGAGATTCACAAAAGAGGGAGGCTTCTAGGATGAATTGAGGTCCTCGGGGTGGGGGAGCACCAGGCCCTTTATTAGATGCCCTGATCTGAAATGGCATGAAATAAATTCTAGGCCAGGTGAAGGTGCTGCGTGGTAGGAGGAAACCGTATTCCTGCTCTTCTCTGTAAGCGCTTGAGGAACCTCACATCAGACATTCACTGACCAGAAACCCATTCATTTCAGGGATGTGACAATATGTTTCAAACAAATTCAGCACAATATTAAACGTCGTATATCTGGTTATATGCTACATCTGCTTCAACAATTACTTATAACACAGGAATAAGATACTAATGAAGGCACCTATTACTGCTATCTTTCATGAAAATTCATACTTTTAATAAAAAAACAACCTAATATCAGAGGTGATATATTTCTGACGATTATGTCCGTCTCTTGAGCAATGGAATGAGTACATTGCTTTCTCATAGCTACTCCATGGTAGAAATAGCTGAAGAAAAAACCCAAAGTTTTCTAATTTATTAACTCAATTCAACAAGGTGATCTTTATATTGAACTATAAAGATATATATAATAAATATATAATATACTTATAGTTTTATAATATTTATAATTTATAATTATAAATATAAAATAAATAAGTATAGTATATCAATATAGTATATCAACATTTAAAAAATAAAATATTGATTTTCACCCTATGTCATGAAATCAACGTTGTGGGTTAATTAACAGCATTTACTTTTTAAAAAATGGGAACAAATAGAATATCGTGGAATCTTATGGAATAGAATAGTATATGACCCATAATTTGAAAAATATGCACAATTCCATATTTCTTCCTTAGTGGAAATCCTATCCCCTTCACTATTCCTCACCAAAGCCTCAGTCTTCATGGGAACCCACTACGGAAGTTGCAGGGGTGACAAGAATCACATAAACCAGAGAAACCTGGTGTAGCTGACAGACTTTCCAGTCAACTTGCAAGATTCCACTAGGGCATTTAGCTATTTTTTCAAAATATTTCAAGCCACGAGGGTGAAATGGATGAAGGTGGTCAAAAAGTATGAACTTTCAGTTTTAATACAAATAAGTCCTGGGCTCAGCGGTTGAGCATCTGCCTTCAGCTCAGGTCATGATCCCGGGGCCTGGGATCGAGTCCCACATGGGGCTCCTTACAGGAAGCCTGCTTCTCCCTCTGCCTGTGTCTCTGCCTCTCTCTCTCTCTGTGTGTCTCATGAATAAATAAACAAAATCTTAAAAAAAAAAGTCCTGGGGATGGTATTGTACAGTGTAATGACTATTTTTTTTTTTTTACTATGACACATAGTGAAAAAATGGAAGTTACTGTTCCGTAAGACTTTTGTTTCAGTGAGACCTCTTCTCTCTCTTCTTCTTCTTATCATTTATCATAAATAATTTGGGCAAGTTCCTTAACCCTTTGTAAACCTCTTCCTTACCTGGTCAGTGGGAATGTTAGTATAGTCTTCTCACAGTTCTTTCCAGGATTAAATGTAACAATTCCTGTGACCACACCTTTCCCAGGTGTTTAAGGCAGTAGATGCTGGTTTCCATGATCAAATGTTTCCTCTCACCCAGACTTGTCTCCTACCAGAATTCTTTGCAAAGTATCATAGTGAAGATTAGAACTTTAGAAATGATTTTTCCCAGTTAGGTAGAAAAGACTGGTCAATATTTCTCTGACAAACATGGGCTTCTCTTCATTTTCCCTCCTTCATTGCCTCAGAATAGGCTCCTAATCTGTTTGCTGTTTTCTTATTTAATTTATGCACTTGAAAAAAATAATTTATACATTTGGCCAGCGTAACACTGTCAATAAGGTTGTATGCCCATCCAGGAAGAAAAGATTCATGTGCATTAACTTAGTGGTGGTGCCATATGCAAATAAATACTTGATAATGAGGTTTAGGTAATGGTGGTGATCACTGATAATATACCAGGAGTAAGAGATCTGATTCTACCCCCATTCCATACCTAATTTATAATTTGAAGCTTATCATTTGAACCTTTGGATGAATATTTGTTTTATGAAGAGTGTATGTATACATACATATTTTGCAGAACGATTCTATACTTCCCGAAAGGTGTATTAGCGCCCACCTTTAAGTCATGAACTTCCTTCGTGTGTTTAAAAGGTGACTAATTTGTAAAATTCAAATGGTTCATATGGACTGGAATTTGGACACAGTGAAAAGACAATATTCTTTGATGCAGCCAGACTATCACTCAAAAGCTAGTTCCACTGCTTCCCATGGTACCTTGTGTGAGCTAACTGCTAAAGAGACTCAGTTTCCCCTTCAGTTTAATGGGCGTGTTCATAGACTACTGTGTGAAGTAAAGATTGTAAAGTATTTAGCTCAGGGCCTCATGTGGTATAAGCAGTCAATATATATTTTAAAAAAGGAGCATGAAAGATGCAAATAAAAATAGTAGGTCCTCAATAAGTACTAAAATGATGCAAATAAGTTATCCAGGTGATAGAAGCCATTGTTTTGTTGTGTTCTGTGTGATGTGACTTGCTCTTTATGGGCTTGCCTTCTGATGGCATGGATATATATATCAGTCATCCCCCGGGGTGAAAAGGAAGAAGAAAGTATGAAAATTACAAACACACAGATGCCTGGGTGGCTTAGTAGTTGAATGTGTGCTTTTGGCTCAGGGTGTGATCCTGGGGTCCTGGTATCGAGTTCCACAGGGAGTCTGCTTCTCCTTATGCCTGTGTCTCTGTGTCTCTGTTTGTATCTCTCATGAATAATTAAAAGCTTAAAAAAAGAAAGAAAGAAAGAAAGAAAGAAAGAAAGAAAGAAAGAAAGAAAGAAAGAAAGAAAATTCCAAACACAAACTAAGTTAATAATCATGAAATCAAGTGTTCAGAACATTGGTAAGAACTAGAGCACTTGTTTGATTAGATACTTGTGGGGAAAAAAATCTTCCATTTTCTTTAGTTTGGGCCTGAATGAACACATCCACTCTTTTTTTTTTAAAGATTTTATTTATTTATTCATGACAGACATACAGAGAAAGAGGCAGAGACACAGGCAGAGAGGGAGAAGCAGGCTCCATGTAGGGAGCCCGATGTGGGACTCGATCCCAGGACTCCAGGATCACAACCTGGGCCGAAGGCAGGCGCTAAACTGCTGAACCACTCAGGGATCCCCAACACATCCACTCCTAACTTGTAGTTCCTTATAGTTAAGCACAATTTTCTCAAATAGTAGAGAATCAGTTGCTTGTGAATTTGGGGGCATTTTCAACATTTCTGTGGAGCTTCCTTTCTTGTCCCTCTTGGCCTGGCCAGGATTTAATAGACAATAACATTTCTATTATCTCTTACTCATTTTCAAGGTGTCTTGGGTATTTTTAAGGCATCTCTTTGATTGTGTTGGCTCATAGCAATGATTCCTCAATTTCTCAGACAGGAAGTTTTTAGCTTTCCTTGATCTGGCCTTTATTTTATTTTTTACTCTTTTTTAAATTACAGGATATACAGCGACATTTTGAAGACGTCACATATTCAGGAAGAAAAAAATCTTCAAGTAACTAGTTTTAAAATCTCTAAATTACTAGTATGCGTTAGTATACATATATAGGATATAGATTAAACTGCATATATGTGGACCCACATGATAATACATGACTAAGAAACCAAAAATATTCCCCAGTCCCTGCATGACCTTGATCTACCTTTATTTCCCCATCTACAGAGTGGGATTTCCTGACTTACGGGTGTACGGACTTACGGGGGATGAAAACGTTCTATGGAATGTTTTATCTTAACACTTTGGGAAACAAGGTTGGTAGATAAGAAGGCTTCAAATCTTGGTTAGTTTGCTACAAAATTCAGTTTGCTACTAAATTTCCACTGATATGGAAATTCTGTTTGTCTTTGACCTAGTAGACAGAGCATAAGCTCTGACGTATCCAGTCTACCACTCAAAAGCTAGCTCCACTGCCTCTTGAGGGGCCTTGCACAAACCAACGGCTAAAGAGCCTCAGTTTCCTTTTTCCCCTTCTCAGCTTATCTTTATCATTTTCAGAAATGAAATTGCACCATGCAAGTGTAGTTTTTGGTGATCTCCAACTATATTTTCATGAAACGGCCAGTTGTATTTTGAAATAAATGAGAAAAAATTTTCCCGGACAGAGTGAAGACTCTGGCTACTGTCATTATAGTTGTCATCATTCTGGTGACAACAACAGTGGCTTCTGAGACATCCTGGAGGATATAATTCTCTTGTGTCCTCCCGCACGCTATTAGGGGCTCATTTCATAGAAGCCGATTAAAAATAAATTGCAGTGGCAAGCACAACCACCAAAAACCCCATTGATGAAGACTGAGTCTTGTAGCAAAACCACCACAAATATTCAGTGAATACAGATCATGTGGCTTGCAGAGTAATCTAATAGTGGCAGAAGTTCATCTAGTAGGTTCTCCTATTTCTGAAAAGCCAGATATCTTTTCAGAAGTTGAATTTACCGACGTTTTGGTTGGGATGATGAGCTTTGTATTTTCTTTGCATGGATGTTTGTGTATGGAGGAAGGCAAAGTCGATATTGCCTCTAGAAACATTGATAAGTTTACCAAGATAATCCAAGTGTGTGTCGGGCCCCTAACGTTAAATGTCTATTAAAACGTCTGTGTATTATTGAATTTATATAATGTATAAGATCAGAGATTCTGAGCCCTTACTTGAAAATGCTTCTCATAACGCTCTTTGTTTTTTTCCTTTCTTTCTTTTTATTTGCACTTCAACTTCCACAGAAAATGCTGTTACTCACTTTACAAATGAAAAAAATACCACTTGGTTAGACTTGGAATCATATACTCTTCTAGTACTTACCTTGAAACTTGGGAACGGTTGCATACACGAGGCAGGCACTTACGTATCCGTGGCGAAGCTTTAGCAGAAAGATTCCCACACAGTTGGAGTTCAATGTTAGATGGTATTTTTAAAGCTGAAATTAGATTCTCCACTTTGATTATTTCATTGTGGGTCCCTCGTTTTATTTGAGTGTCCTTCACCCTTTCCTCCTTTATTATTTATAACCCGTACTCTTTGAGCAATGACCAGTACTAATCTGTAACCTCCTGTCCTTCTGCCTGATTCGCTGCCTTTTTTGAAACTCCAAGATTGAAGCATATATTCTGAGACTTTCCGTTAAAAAATATATTACATTTTTTTCATATTTCTGAGCCTGAAATAAGAGTCAGTCGTGGGTTTGCTTGTCTCATTCATTTTCAGCAGGCCAGCTTCAAAAAAAAAACCCTACCAAACAACTCGCAAGAGAGGAAGAAGGGGAGGGAGGGTGCGAGAGAGAGAAAAAGTATAAAGAAGTCACATTTTTATATTCATTATGTTATAATATCTCCCATATAAACACACAAATATACCTTTGCATATCCATTTGCAAAAAAAATTGTTTTGCTATCTCGATCGCTAGATTAGAAAATTGGGTCTTGCTTTCCTTCCCTTTTTTTTTCCTCCCTCCATCTACAGTAGCTGGACCCAAATAATAATAAAAACAAAGAATAGCAATACATTTGTACTTGGTGCGCATTAAAAAGAAGTGGGGCATAAAGCAACATTAGTGGCAAATTCCCGGAGGACCAAAGACTCCCACTGGGCCAGTCTCCTGAATGGAGCCCATGCCTCCCACGTAGCTAATGACTGAAATGGGATCCATTGCTACCGGGAGCTTTTAATTTCTTTACGTTGTTCAGGTTGCTCTGATGCAATGCAAAGTGACAACTTCCATTTCAGTGTGGCTCGTTATCAGCTCGTACACCAGACGGCAAGGACACACAGCTTCATCTGCACGTTGGATGTAACCCAGGCTCCCCTGAGACCCGAATTGGGCCATGGCTAAGGTGGAAGGTAGAAAATAAGGTGGGCATCTATGCAAAACAGGCTCTACCCAAAGGGGTCAAGGAAAGAGGAAAGGAATGTGGAGGCAAGGCTGGGGTTCCTGAGGTTTCATAAACTGAAAAACTTCTATTGGGTTGAAATCTACCACTTTTAGGAGTCAGGAACACTTCTGAGGAAGGTCCAGCCGTGAGAAGGGGAAGGCAGATTTAAGAAGAGGGTCTGGAAATGCGTCCAGGGCTCCTCGGTTCTCTGTGATGGCTATTGGTGACCATCACAATCGGCCAGGAGTGCTCAGTCGTGGAGAAGAATATTGAGTCCGTTCATCCTCGTTAAGTATGTGTGGTGTGTTTCTTTGTCTTCTAGCAATGGCTGCATGAACTGTGCTGTGGTTCATGGATCTCTGCCATGCTCAGTCTTTGTTTAGAAATAGAAGTTATCAAATCTGGCCTGAGCTTTCCTAAGCAGGCCTCAGCCAACCATTCAGATTCTTGGTATTTTGGTGATGGGGCTCCTGGAAGCTAATGCTCACTAACACTGCATGGGAGGAGGCTGAAACCAATCGTGTGTATAATTTTCTTAAACATACACAGAGATACACAGAGATATTACAGTCCATGCCAGGATACACTTATCTGCAAGATGCTTATTGGTACTGAATATTGAGTACAGATGGGGTAAGTTAGATCCGTGGGCTAACAACTAAAAAAACAAATGAACCCCCAAGTAGGTAAAATACGTTTTCAATAGTCGCCCTGCCCAGTAGAAATTAAATGTGAGCCTCACATGTAATTTTAAATTTTCTAGTAACCACACTTAAAAAGTAAAAAGGAACAGGTGAATTCAGTTTTAATATATTTTGTTAAAGCTAATGTATCCAATTACTATCATGATATCAATGCAATTTAAATGTATTTATGAGATAAAATAAAAATTGAGATACTTTATTCTTTTTTTGTAACTAGTCTTCGAAAGTATGTCGTTTATGCTTATAGCACATGCCAAATGTTCTTGGTGCATTTTAAGGGCCTCCATAGCCACACATGGCTCATGGCTGCTCTGGCTCCTTACCAAAGTATGGCCATTTTAAAAATAATGAAGAGGGATTGTCTCAGTCTGTTCAGGCTGCTGTAACAAAATACCACAGATGGGGAGTCTTAAAAAAAAAAAAAAAAAGAACACAGAAATTTGTCTCTCAGAGTTCTTGGCAGTCCAAGACCAGGTACCAACATGATGGGATTCTGACAAAAGCCTTCTTTTGGGTTACACACCAGAGAACATGGATCTCATTACGGAGTGCTCCACTCCCGTGACCTAAGCAACCCCCAGATTTCTTACCTCCTAATACCATCACACTGGGCATTAAGGCTCCAAAACATGAATTCTGTGGAGGGTGGGGAGAATGGAAGGGTAGAGACACTCCCATTCAGACCATAGCAGGGATCTTGATCGTATCCCCCCTAAGGCAAATAACATTCAGTTATTCATTCAGCCAATACCCAGGGCCTATCATGTACTAGCCATGTGAGGAATGCAAGACATATATTATGTATGGAAATGGGGACAGTGTGTAGAAGTGAAAAAAGACAAGGTCTCTTCGGCCAGGGAGCTGGCATTCCAATGAGGGGAAAAGGGAAGAGAGATAGATGAATGTGTAATCCATCAGTTAGAGACAAGGGCTATAAAAAAATAAAATAAAACAGGGAGAGAATTAGAGAGTGATGGAGGTACCATGCTAGATGGCAGGGGGCTGCAAAGGTGTCTGATAAGGGGACATTTGAGCAGAAGCCTGAAGGGAGGGAGACATTGAGTCCTGTGGATATCTAGAGAAAGATTGTTGCAAGGAGCAGCTGCAAAGCCCTGAGGCAGGAAGGTCTTGCTTCATATGGTCCCGTAGGCCACTATCAGGACTCTGACTTTAATTTAAAGTTTTGAGCCAAGAAATGACAAGACCTCTCTGGATTCTCCATGGAAACAGACAGGTTGGGCATTCTGTTCAGGGAGTTCACTATCATGTCGATGTATGTGCATGTATGTATCTATTTCCTTGTAGTGGTCCATTTCCCTTTTAAACGTATCTCTCCAGGATTAAACTCAATCTGAGGCAAAATGGCCCTTCCTGAATTCTACCCAAACCATGCTATTATCAACTAAGCAACTAACGATGAGGTTTTCCTCTCAAATAGGAGTTGAGTCCCCAACATAACTCACGTGTTTGGGCTGGTGCAGAGATGAGGCAGCTCGTTTGAACACCTGGGTGGCTCAGTGGTTGAGCATCTGCCTTCAGCCCAGGGCGTGATCCCAGGGTCCTGGGATCGAGTCCTGCATCAGGCTTCCTGCATGGAGCCTGCTTCTCCCTCTGCCTGGGTCTCTGTGTCTCTTAAGAATAATAATTAAAAAAAAAAAAATCCTGATTATCATCAGTGATGACTGTGCATAGGGTGAAACTGGCGGTCTTTTATTTTTATTCAACCTGTGTGTATTTCTAGGAAACAAGAACGGAAACCAAAGGTATCCAGTTACTTGGATCTGCGATCACCATGTGTTCTCCGGCAGCCCGGCAGCCAGATATAAGCCATTTCTTATCTCCTATTAGAATCATAAGTTCTTCTTGCTCTCTGAGTTTAGTTTTGTGAAGAGTGAGGAAAGCACATTTACCTCTGCAAAGGATTTCAACTGAAATTCTGTGGGAGTATATCGGACTCTAAGAACAAATCTCTTGCCAGCACCCTTTTTTAGTAAAAGACTCTCTAAATTATGGTTAGGATGAAATCCAAGATCAGCATCAGAGTGGATATTGCTTCTGGAGTATCATGGTGAAAATAAACATATCTGAAAAGATGTGAATGCCCCTTAGGAGTTCAGACTGAATAAAAGGCTGATGAAGGATTCCAAGGGGACACCCTTTATCTATCTTGGTAATTGGCCATTTCTTAGGGTGGTCTGAAAAATCATTTTTTAAGTTGTGCCTGGCCATCAGATCTGTGCTTTCATAGGAGCATGCCTCTCTCCTTGGAAATCCAAAAATTTAGTAAAACCAAAAATGCCAGTTGGAAGCCCTAGTTCCGTGAGATCGGAAATTGTGCCTGTCTTGTTCACCATAGCATTTTTATTGTCTAGGAGGGCACTTAGCCTAAATATCAGCAAGAGAAAATTTGACCTGAATTGACTTAAATATAGAATATTCTTTAAGAAAACCTTCAAAATTACAACTGCTTCCCATTTCCCAAATCCCTATCCTAGCTTTAACTGACCATGGACTCATACGTGTAATTTGGGTTTGAAATAATGGGCAGTCCTTGACATTTAACCTTCAAGTGGGTTTGTCAGTTGCGGTATCATAATATCATCCTCAACCGGTATCATTACCATGATAGGTAGATAGATAGATAGTCAAACTTCTAGCTCCTTACTCATTATTTTTCACACAATTTGAGGGATTTTTTTTCATGATGTAACAGTTCAAACTTTAGCATTGTTACAATTATTCAAAAATTTTTTCACAGCTTAGGCTCAAGTAAAATAGCGTAAAAAAAACTAAAGAAAGGTGTGTGCATAGTTTCTTTATTAACTGAGAAAAAATTATCTTTCTTATCAGACAAAACAAAACCAACAGAGGTAATCAAATTAAAGTAACTTTGCACTATCTGGAAGGTAGGGAAACGTGGCCACCTGCCTATGGAAGAGGAGACTTGCCTTTTTCCTTAAGAATTTTACTCTTTAAAAATCGGATTCCCAATTTAGACACACATAGGGCATCCTATTTGACTTTATTGACAGTGTATGGAACTGCATCACGGCTGTAAAAAAAATCACTTGAGAGAAGTTATATAGGTACAACCAGCATGCTGAGCTCAGTGGCTGTGGCTTGTAATTTCCTGATTCAAAGGGTTCCCTTATCTCCCTACACAAAAGTAAAATGAAACCACACAAAACCAATTAGGAAATCCTTCAGAATTTGGTTTTTATTTATTTTTTTTTAATTTTTATTTATTTATGATAGTCACAGAGAGAGAGAGAGAGAGAGGCAGAGACACAGGCGGAGGGAGAAGCAGGCTCCATGCACCGGGAGCCTGATGTGGGATTCGATCCCGGGTCTCTGGGATCGCGCCCTGGGCCAAATGCAGGCGCCAAACCGCTGCGCCACCCAGGGATCCCCAGAATTTGGTTTTTAGAAAGAGGTTTTATAATTATATGTGGAAAAGGCACTGAATCACCATGAACTTTATTACTCGGAAGAATAACCAAACAAACAACACACACACACACAAACCCACACCATGTTTTCTTTCTAAGAGGAAGAAAGTAATTTGCTTAAAAACAATCTTTTCTGGGGCAGCTGAGTGGCTCAGTGGTTGAGCGTCTGCCTTTGGCTCAGGGCATGATCCTGGGGTGCTGGGATCGAGTCCCACATCAGGTTCCCTGCAGGGAACCTGCTTCTCCCCCTCTCTCTGTATGTCTCTCATGAATAAATAAATAAAATCTTAAACAAAAAAATCTTTTCTGGACCATGTCCTAAGATATTCTGAGTCTTGGGATGCTAAATTGGGCTTGGGCGGGACCCTCAGTCACCCAAAATGAACAAGTGATGCCTTAAAAAGAGACTGTCTAATGAAAAGGGCTCACGTGGGATTTGAGATTTGGTTTCTTTGCATTTGGGAGGAATTTGGACCGTCAGAGTTCCCACCTGCTGGTCCCAGGCGCTGCGAGCCTTGTCACTGTGGCTCCCGGATGCAGGTGAACCTAGTACTGAACCACTTTCACAGTCCAGAAAGCATGACATTCCCTGTTACCAGTGGGAGGAAAGGCTAATTGAGAAGTGTGTATAAAGGCTGTAATGAGTAGCATTTACATGTATTGATTAGAAGTAGGGCCACCGTTTCTCATTTATCACCACCAGCAGCTGTGAAATTTTCCCCACGTCGATTGGCACGGCTCATATTCCCGCTCCTCTAGTTCTTTATTGCTTTTTTTCCCCCCTTCCCCTCCTGAACCAGAGTGCTGATCCACCAGCTGGAATGGCCTGGTAATTACTCTAGCTCCTCCGCCAGCTGCCACAATCGCCAAACCGCTGGAGTGAGAAATTCTATCCCGCATTTCCGATTTTTTACATTACCATTGCATAATCATATTTGACGAATAATTAACCTGGGTTAATACTTCAGGGAGCCATTTGCAAGTAAATTGATAAGCTGAATGCTGTGACGGCGCACAAGAGCTGAGGACTCTGGCAGTGGCACGCTGCTGCTAGGGCCTGGCTGCGTGCAGGGCAGTCAGTAGCCTTTCTGACCGCCTACAGTGACCAAAGCTGCCAGATTTTTAGAAAAAGAGCCCTTGACAGTGACTCAGTTGGGTCAGAAGAGCAAAGATGCGAAACCTAAGGTCACCTTGAATGACGGGGATCTCCTCTGTCTTCAAGGACTATCTTCGCTATCCACCTTCCAGATGTGGAAGGGGTAGTTTAAGTGCCCTGATAAGCTCATTTTGAGCAATGTACCAACTCAGGAGACTGTGGCTTGGTGTTTAGGGAATTACTAATTTTATTTTGCTTTCTCTTCTGGTCTTTCACCTAAACAACAGAAAGTCTCCTTGGGCTGGAGCACCATCCTCTCACATCCCTGTGAGTGGCAATCATTTTGGAATTTAAGGAGAGATGTACTGATATGTCCAGGAGCATGTGTGAATGTGTGACAGAAAGAAAGTGTGGGAGTGGTGAATAATAACCATATTTCCAGATCAATAATAATTTGGCTGACCATTCTGGAAAACTGTTGATAAGACTAAAGTCATAGCAGAGCATCAACTTCTAACCATCTGAATTCAAAGTTGCTTATGACTCTATTTTTTTGTGTGACCAGCGGGGATATTGAATTTTTTTCAGTTGCTTAATTCTGGTACCTCTTGACTTCTTATCTTTTCACTTGTTCATTTTGGGCCATGCTCTCTTTCAAGGCTCATCTGAAATCTGTGATTTCAGAAACAATCTTTGTATCATGTGGTTGGGCTTTGATATGTGAGGTGACTGTTCTTCAGGTGGACTTGGTATGTACAAGCCAGACAGAAAGTCAGCACTCAGCATTTGTCACTATGTGAGGCATTGCAAGGAAAAGCAGTTCCTTTCAGACCCAACTGTAGCACTAAGTAAAATCAATGGCCAAACAATCTAACACAATTGGTCACATATTGATAGAATTAAACACTGCTGTTAACGTGACTTGTCATCGATCTGACAAAAACGGAGTTCAGGGTAAAAGTAGCCTGAAGACTTTAGACTCCATGTTTATGGGGAAGGGGAGAGAAGAATAGAATTGTTTTGCTCCATCTACTTAAAACATGATTTTTGTTTTCTCTAGTCACTGTACATCACTGTGGAACACACTTTCAGGATCTTGACTCTTTTTCCATTGGTGGCATAGAAGAAGGAACTAGAGGTAGCTCACAGTAAAAGTTTAGAGATGATCTCACACTCAAGGAACATCTTCTTGCTGGTGGATGCGATCACTTCTTTCACAGAAGTCCTATATCCTTATGGGCAATGGAACAAGTCAACCTAGTTCGTAAAACATCACATTCTACTATATCACATATCTCTACCTATGAACAGGGATCTGCTTGTCGAGTATAATTTTGGGAAGTATTTCCATCATTTGCATGCAGTCAGATAATACTGCAAATGACTGGCCAGGAGAGCCAGGCTATATCATTCCTCAAGGTGTTTCTGAACATTGTAGTCAGCTGTTTCTGTGTCTCCCTCTGCCTTAAGCATCCTAAAGCATATGACTAGTAAGAGAATGTTGCCATTGGAGAGACAACTGCTGTGTGTAGCCTGAGTGTGTGTTTTGAGTCAAGAGTACCCACATCAATTGCTGTGATTTCTTAAGTGCTATATGAGAGGGAGCAGGACTGTGTCAGTATCTCATCTCTGCAATGAATAAGGTCAAGAGATGGAATATGTTGGAAGCTGGGGAATCTCTTTCCTTTGTTTCAAAATGACTGTAGGTTCATTGGTGAATATACTCAAGGATTTGAATATGAAGTCTTTTTTTCTCTACTATGTGGTCTATTTAGTTTTTTCAAAGCACTCTTAGAATTTATATTTATCTTATGCATTTAATTGTTTATCAGTTTAATGTCTGTCTCTCCCGGTAGATTATACACTCCGTGAGTACGATAATGTTGTCTGTCTTGTTCTCCATAGCATCCCCCTAATGCAAAGCCAGGGGCAGAGAGATAGCCTGTGACTTGGTAGATTGGGTTGTGGACTGCACTACTCCAGGGGGTGCTATTCATATAAATTATAATGTACATCTGTGTAAGTTGATATACATCAGCAAGTCTCATCATGGCAGCCTTGATGAGCTGAGCAGATAATAAATATCTTTGAAATGCATGAATGCATTTTCTCTTAGGTTGTTGTGGACAGATAAACTACCCTTCTTTTGTGGTTCCTTGGCATGTATGAAATCATCTAGAAGGCCTTTAAAAACACAGGTTGTTGAGCCTCACTCCCAGGGTCCCTAATAGAGTAGATCTGGAGTAGGATTCAAGAATTTACATTTTAACCCATTTCTCCAGTGATGTTAATGCTGCTGGTCCAGAACCACTGGTCTATCTAGGCCAGCAGGTAATGATGATGATAATGGTGATGAGAGCTGAGGACAATGACAATTCTTTCTCCTTCTACATTCTATCTATCCTGTTGGGACTCTAGTGATAATATCCTGAAGACCTGATCTAATCTAAACTGGAACACTGTCTCCATCATTGAGGGACACCAGCCATCATCCTCTACCCTAGCCTTGACACTGTGTGTGAACTCCAGGCACAATAGAACCAGTTATCTAAACTCTGGCTCTGTGTCAGAATTACCCATGGAACTCTTAAAAGATACAGATGCCTTGACCTCTTCCACAGAGTCTAGTTCCATAGGTCCCAGGTGCACCCTGCCTTTTAAAAAAGCTTCACAAAGAATTCTGATGTACGACTTCCCTAAACTACCAGTTTACAGAATGTGGGCAAGCTTATAGTCAAAGGCAAGCTCATAACTTCATAATCTTTCATAATAAAAAAATTAATAAAAATAAATGAAAGAGGCACCGATCTTAAGAAGTTAGGGACAGAACAATAAAAGAAAATTTGTAGACTGGCATGAAAATTCAGCAAATTAGAAAACAAACAACAAATAGGGGCGCTTGGGTGGCTCAGTCAGTTTACCGTCTGACTCTTGGTTTCAGCTCAGGTCATGATCTCAGTCAGGGCCTTGAGATGGAGCCAGACATTGGGCTTCCCACTCAATGGGGAGTCTGCTTGAGGATTTTCTCTCTCACTCTGCCCCTTCCCCTGCTCGTGCACTCTCTCTCTCAGATAAGTAAATCTGAAAAAAAAAAAAAAAAAAGAAAGAAAAAGAAAAGAAACAACAAATAGAAAGGAAAAAGAAATCTAGGCCATGGATTTTAAAGAAACTAGTAAGACACAAGCCTCTGATAAATACATAAACAAATATATGCCAAGAAATTTGAGAAGATGAAATAGAAAATTTTATGAGAAAGCAATAATGAACATTAGCTCAAGAACTTTTAAAAAATACCAATTACAGTCTATTAATTCAACCAATAATTATCATAACTGTGCAGCAGGCACTGTCCTAAGCAGAGGGTTGTAAACAAAACGGACCAAAAATCTCAACCCTTGTGAAGTTTACTTTTTATGAATTTGAGTGTCAAACTCCAATAACCCACACCCAGAGGGCAATAGACCAATCATACAAAGATGGTAAAATGTAAGTAAAAGACCAGGAAGCCACATTCAACAGTACATTAAAAGAGCACTCATCCATACTCAGTCCAGGATTATGATACTTTAAGATTAGCAAATGCATTAATATAATGCATCAAATCAATAAGTCCACCAATTTTAAGAATGTTGACCTCCGTAGAAGCAGAAAAGGTATTCAATAAAATTAAATATTTATTATATCTTGAAACAGTATGAAGAGGAAGATATTTCCTTAACTTGATAAGGGATATCTGAAACGAAGAGCCAATGTCATACTTCATGGTGAGACAGTGGAAGCATTTCCCTTTAAACCAGAAACCAGAGATGAATTCTTACTGTCACTGTTGTTATTTAGCATTGTCTGAAAGTTCAGGCAAATACAATAAGCCATGGAAATAAGAAGAATAACTATAGAAAAGGGAGATAAAATTATGGTTATATGATGACAGTATGATTAGACACATCTAGGAAATCCAGGGAAACAACTAAATAATGTTTTGAATTAATAAGCAAGTTCATCAAAAGTGAATGGCTGCAGGATAAATATGCAAGAACCAGTGACATTTCTATATAACAGCAATAAACATGTTAGAAGATATAATGGCAACTAAAGCCATGAATTATCAAGGAATGTATGACACCTATGTGAAACAAACCACACAATTTTACTGAGCAATATAAAAGAAGCTTTGAATAAGTGGAAGTGCACATTGTGTTCTTAGATGGAAATACTGTGAAATGAAAGGATCTTACTTTCCCCCTAATGAACAGTTTTCATATAGTTCCAATAGAAATCTATACGGGATTATCTGGTTGGCTGGATAAAGCCTAAATGTAAAAGAATAAAAAATATAAAAATTCCAAGAAAAATTTGAAAAGTAAATGATGAGGCACTTGGAGTAGGATTTGCCTAGATTCTCAATACTAAAATGTGTTGTAATGGTATAAACATTGAAACAGCAAGGTACTGTACCAAGATGTAATGGTCAAATCCAAGAACAGTCACAGATACTTCTGAGACAGATCATAAGATATGTGAATGCCCCAGGCAGTGTGAATAGAATAGCATGTGCCAAAGTCCTAGGGCAGAAGGGGATCAGCATGTTGCAGAATTTAAGTCTAATGTCCCTGGCGTTTAAATACATTTAATAGGGATCCCTGGGTGGCTCAGCAGTTTAGCACCTGCCTTCGGCCCAGGGCATGATCCTGGAGACCCGGGATCGAGTCCCACATCAGGCTCTCTGCATGGAGCCTGCTTCTCCCTCTGCCTGTGTCTCTGCCTCTCTCTCTCTCTGTGCCTCTCATGAATAAATAAATAAAATCTTTTTTAAAAATATATTTAATACACATGGAAACAAACTTTCTTATTGATAGTTGATCGAATGTTGCATTAGTTTCAAGTGTACAACACAGTGATTCCATAAGTCTAGTCATGCTGTGCTCACCACAGTGTAGCTACCATCTGTGAGGACACAATGCTATTACAGGACCACTGACTATATTCCCTGCACTGCACCTGCTACACCTATGACCTACTCATGTCATACCTGGAAGCCTGTGTCCTCCACACCCCCTTCACCCATTCTGCCCATCTCTCACCCACTTCCCTCTGGCAATTACCAGTGTGTTCTCTGTGTTTATAGATATGATTCTGCTATTTGTTTATTCATTTGTTTTGTTTTTTAGATTCCACCTATAAGTAAAATCAGGTAGCATTTGTCTTTCTCTATCTGACTTATTTCACTTTGTTTAATACCCTCTAGGTCTACCCACAGAAAAATGACTTTTTTATAGCAGAATAGTATTCCACTGTGTCCATGTGCATGTGCGTGTGTGTGTGTGTGTGTGTGTCACATCTTCTTTATCCATTTGTCTATTGATGGGCACTTGGGTTACTTCTGTATCTTGGCTATTGTATATAATGCTATAATAAAGGTAAGGGTGCATGTATCTTTTCAAATCAGTGTTTTTGTTTTCTTTGAGTAAATACTCAATAGTGGAATTGCTGGATATGATAATTCTATTTTTGATTTTTTGAGGAACCTCTGTATTGTTTTCCACAGTGTGACTCCAACCAATTGACATTTTGACCAGCAGTGTCCAAGGGTTCCTTTCTAACACTTGTAGAACAAACTTTAAAAAAAAATTAAAAAAGAGACATGTCTCATGAGAGGCACAGAGAGAGAGGAGAATCAGGAAGAGGGAGAATCAGGCTCCATGCAGGGAGTCTGATGTGGGACTCGATCCCAGGACCCTGGGTCATGCCCTGGACTGAAAACAGATGCTCAACCACTGAGCCACCCAGGCATCCCTAAGACTTTTTTGAGAGAGATAGAGTGTGTGTGTGTGTGGGGGGGGGGGGTAGAGATGGAGGGGCAGAGGGAGAGAGAGAATGTCTCTCTCTAAGATCATGACCTGAGTTAAAATCAAGACTGAGTTACCAGGTGCCCATGGAAAAAAACTGTAAAAAAATTTTTATTTGAGACAGAGAAAGAGAGACAGAGACAGAGAGAGGCAGAGAGAGCAGAGGGAGAGGAAAAGGGAGAAGCAAGCTCCCCACTGAGCAGGGAGCCCAAGGTGGGGCTCAATCCCAGGATCCCGGGATCATGACCTGAGCTGAAGGCAGACACTTAACCGACTGAGCCACCCAGGCACCCTGGAACTAACTTTTTAGGAAAGCAATTTTCATATGCTTTTAAAATATGAAATTTTAAATATAAGGATAAAGAGTATTTAACACAATGATTCTTTCTCAGAGAATCCTAGAAAGGAGTAGTTAGAGGTACAGATCAATTGAGACTAGAGGTGGTTCTTGAAACAGTGTCAGTGGTAACATTGAAACTCAAAAACACAGTAAATGACCAGCAGCAAGGAACATGTCAATAAATTATGGCCCTTCTATAAAATGGAATACTTTGAAACTATTAAAAAATGTGATTTGACTGACTCAAATATGTTGTGAAAAACCAGGATTCAAAACTATATTCACTGTACAATTCCACCTTTAATCAATATTCACACATGCAAAACATCATAGAAATATATTGAATTGTTAGTAGTGATTACTTCTGAGATGATGGGCTTGTAGATTTTTTTATAGTTATAAAAGCTCTTAATTTTTCAGACTTTTTAATTAATGACAACAAAAAATATACAATAACATAAACATTAAACATAACATAAACATTAAAAACTCATGTCATTTCATGCCCAGCCCAACTATCACCTATTCTGTGAATTTTTCAGATTTTCCAATCAGAATTAACCTTCCCTCTTTGAAGCTCCCCAAAACTGCCGGTGTCTCTGTAACTCTCTGTATAACATTCCTGGGTGAGGTGCAGTTAAATGTATGCATGTTCATCTCTCCAGTTAGTTCTAGGTTTCTCGGGATTGCATGCCCTAAGGACTCCCTGTGAAGTACATTATGAGATTCTAGAGAAATGTCTGCAAGGACAGGGTCCTGTAAAGAGATGCTTCAGCACGAAGGCTGAGTGGCATGGGTGCAATGCAAAACCTGTCTTAGCAAGTGGGTGGTTTTGTGTGTATTACAGAATTGGGGCTCTGTAATATTTTGCTATTAATGTAAGGGGTGGTGCTTCTCTAGATGCTTGTTGAATGTAAGGCAAGAGTATAAAGTAGTAATTAGGAGTGAGACATTTAGACACTAGACCCAGGAAAATTGTCAGTTTCCTCACATATAAAATGAGGGGAGCAGGGCACCTGGGAGGCTCAGTTAGTTAAGCGTCTTCCTTCAGCTCAGGTAATGATCTCCAGGTCCTGGGATCAAGTCCCACATTGGCTTCCTGCTCAGCAGGGAATCTGCTTCTCTCTCCTTCTCTCTCTGCCCCTCCCTACCACTCATTCTCTCTCTCAAATAAATAAATAAAATCTGTAAAAATAAATAAATAAAATGAAGAGAGCGATGTTACCCACTCATGGACAGCAGTGTGCAAGTTCCCAGACAAAATGTCTGGCCCACAGTGAGGCTACTATAAAAGAAATACGCCACTAGGAGAATGCTGCTACTTATAGCAGTCTGACTAGAACATCCACGTCTTATCTTCTACATCATGAAGTCATCGCTAGAGAGACTCCTCCTCCTCTTGCTTCAACCCAGTAAACCATCATTTGTCACCTGTCTGGAGAGGAAGCTGTCATGTTTTTGCAGGGTTAGCTGCATGAGCTTTGAGCCCCATGCATTCACACAGGGCTTGGACACAGAAGGGTTCACGCTTTGTTTGATGCTCTACTGTCACCATTAGGATATTTTTAGTAACTTTGAAAAAGGGGCCCTGCCTTTTCATTTTGCACTGGGCAATGCCAGTGATGTAGCCAGCCCCGTAAGCTCTCCCATTTTCCCAATCCCACAGCAGTTGCTGGCAGGTAATGCTCACCAATGGACTGGTAGTTCCTAGATTCCCGAGGCATTAGGGGCATATGACTTGTCTACCTTCCCTCATGTCTTATAAGAAACAGCCTTTGCCCTAAAGGGGAAGCACCTTGGAAGTGGCCAGTATGCTGATGTTTTGTTGCTCATCTTATGAGTCTGGGTTTAGATCTTCTCTGTTCTGCTTGTGTGGTCTGCTACCCGATTTATTCATAAGAATGGCCATAATTCTTTTTGGCATAAACACCAACTGTTGTATTTATTTATTTATTTATTTATTTATTTATTTATTTATTTATTTATACAATACTAAAAGCCACGTTGTTCCTGCTGGTGGTGGCATTTGTGCTTTTGTAATCCTGATGCTCTGGACAACATTCTCCTGTCATTTGCAGTTAGATCCTCCTTCTCATGTTTCAGAAACTAGACTGGGAAGGATTTTTGAGGGAATGCTCTCATGTGCAAACAGAAAGAGTGTTTCTTTGCATCAGGGCAGATTGCAGAGTTGTTTTTCATTGCTTCTGAATACAGGGAGAGTGGACAGGAGGGATGTGGCTTGCACATGTTCCTGGCTTGCTCTGTGAGTTGTCAGTTCTTGATTTACAGATTGATCCAGGCTGTCCCTCCTGGAAAGATATCTGAGTCTGGCTGGTGCTTAATGGCCATCCTATATCTAGGAAAGCCTCAAGAGCAACCAGTAGCTAGGCGATTTAAACTCGGGTTGAAAATCAGATGCTGAAGCTGCTTTTATGAGACACTGAACATTCTTAGTAGATTTAGACCAGAAAAAAGCACTGCAGACAGAGTCAGGAGCCAAATATTGTCATTAACCAGCTGCCAGGAGATCGTCTCTGAGCCTCAGTTTTCTTACATAGAAAGGGCAGTATTATTATTTACCTTTCCCTATACCATAGGGCTATCATGAGGATCAAATGGGATGGGGACAGGCCCTCTGTAACCTGCAGTGCACTGCAAATGTATAAGATCTGTACCCTGCAACTCCTATTTTACAAATTGAGGCACAGAATCAACATTTATTTCGATTTTCCATTTTGGCATTCGTCCACCTCCAGATTTTGAGTTGACAGGAATCTCTTGGCAGAGGGAATAGCATATGCTAAGTGTTAGAGGTGAAATGGAACCATTTGTTTGGGCAACTACAGATCATTTCAGAAGGCTAGGGTATAGAGGAGGTGGAGGGGATAGTGTGTATTGATTTTCTGTGGCTGCTCCAACAAACTACCACAGACCAGGTGGCTTAAAACAACAGATATTTATTCCCTCACAGTCGTAGAGGCTGGAAGTTCAAAATCACAGGGTCAGCTGGCCGGGGTCCCATTGGAGGCTCCAGGGGAGAATCTGTTCCCGCCCTTTCACAGCATCCAGAGGCAGCTGGTATTCCCTGGCTTGTGGCCACATCCCTCCACTCTCTGCCTCTATTTGGTGGAATCTCCTTCTGTCCCTTCTCTTTTAAGGGCTCCCCTAGATAACCTGGATAGCCTCCCCACCTCAAGGTCCTTGACTCTATCACACCTACTACATATAAGGTAGCACCCACAGGTTCCAGAGA
The DNA here is from genome assembly GCF_011100685.1 of Canis lupus familiaris. NCBI lineage: Eukaryota > Metazoa > Chordata > Mammalia > Carnivora > Canidae > Canis > Canis lupus. The sequence goes on along the minus strand of NC_049239.1, from coordinate 10,668,478 downwards.
TTAGAAAGTGGACACGTGGGTAGCCCCAGTGGCACAGCAGTTTAGCGCTGCCTGCAGCCCGGGGTGTGATCCTGGAGACGCGGGATTGAGTCCCATGTCGGGCTCCCTGCATGGAGCCTGCTTCTCCCTCTGCCTGTGTGTCTCTGCCTCTCTCTCTCTCTCTCTCTGAATAAATAAATAAATAATTTAAGAAAAAAAAGAAGAAAGTGGACATGTTTGAGGGGCCATTATTATGCCTACCATCAGGGATGGAGATGGAAGCCTCTTGATCTGAGCCTTGCTCAGGAGTTTGGAATTTATCCTGAATGCAGTGGAGAGACACTTCAGGCTTGTGAGGGTCTGAGAAGATGGGCTGAAGGATCCAACCCAGAAGAGAACTGCTCTAGTCCATGTGTACATCCTGGGCACTGGATGCAGTCTCTGCAGACTCTGGAGAGTGTGTTTCTTTTGGCCAATCTTAAAGTCACAAGTTATTCTGAGGACCTCCTTGGCCCCTGGGTCCTCCAACCTCATCCACACCCAGGGCCTTTGAACCTGAGGTCAAACATCCAAGGAACTGTGTTCTTCCATGACGTGCCCCCATTGTCATGTTCTCTTTCTTTCACTAGAAAAGAGTTGAGAACTCGTGCAAGCTGGGCCAACCATTGCTGCAACATCTCACCTTTCTCGGGAATATTTTTAATTTAATGAGCAACAAAATCTTAATAAAGCAACTCAGTTGGGATTTCAGTTATCAGGAAGCAACTGGAAGAGGGTTGGGGAGGGCAGTCCAGGTGGCTCAGCGGTTTAGCACTGCCTTCAGGCCAGGGCCTGATCCTGGAGACCTGGGATCGAGTCCCACGTCAGTGTCCCTGCATGGAGCCTGCTTCTCCCTCTGCCTGTGTCTCTGTCTCTCCCTCTCTCTGTTTCTCTCATTAATATAAAAATCTTTTAAAAAAGAAGAGGGTTGGGGAGCATGAGCTTTCCTTCCCACTATGGGCGAAGTCCCAAATCCCAATTTACAGCCAGACATCTGAAGCTTCCTAATAGTTGGGATGTAGGATAAGGAAAGGCAGGGAGGCCCAAGCCTAAAGTTCTCTGATTTATTTAGTCTTTAAGAGACCAGTAGCCTCATTTAATAAAGTCTTATATTTTTATAAGTATTGAGCATAAGTCCAGAGATCTTTGGTATTACATTGTTTTATTTTTAGGGTTTATCCCACAGTCCCAAAGCATATATCCTAATACCACAGTTAAAAATGAAATCTTGTGCCCTTAAATTTCTTGCCTCAGCCTTATAATATATTATCAATAATAATTATAGTTAATATTTGTATCACTAAAAAATACATTTACAGCTGGAACTTTGGGAAAGCTGTGAAAAAATATTACAAATATCATCACACTGAACAACAAAATACTAGAGTGTCCTACAATGTATAGCTTAGGTCTTTACCCAATTCTGTAAAAATGAGGTGTGAGGCCTGCCCTAGGGGCCGTCAACTTGAACTCCATCTTTGCAGTCAGCTGGTGGTCTGTTCTTTGCTCTCAGAACATTATACCGATGAGCCAGAGAAGAGAGTGTTCATGCTATTGTCTTGCTACTGTATTTGCACCTTCCATGGAGCAGGGAGGTGAGTATTGAATGGCTGAAGATTGTTTACATGCTTGTTGATGTCCCTTTGCATTTAGCTGCAAGCCTGTTTTATAGGAAGAGAGGGAATCACTGGTAACTAATGAAAAAAAAAAAGACAGGACTGCTTTTTAGACACAGATAAAAATATCACTTAATAAAGTTCACACAATGAAATTAGATTTTCGTAAACTGTCATCTACCCGTGATTTTGTTTCCTTATCGATGTTTTGCTGTTGTTGAATCATAAAACTCTTGGCTATCAGAAATACATGGAATAACCTCTTCTTCTCCCTGGAAAGACTTTGCATGTTTTAGCTCAAGTTCCTGTACCTGGTCATCTTTTTCTCCTTGTATCAGAGAAAGAAAAAATATAGCCACCCCCCTCCTTCCCTTTAAATCTTCCCCCTGAGCTAATGGATGTCAACCGTTGTGTGTGCAATCTTCACTATGTCATATGCCCTCCTCCCCATTGAAAAACATAGATAAATATGC